>NC_086452.1:328181970-328512595 GCF_028390025.1 Pseudophryne corroboree | reverse complement strand
ACTGACCCTGAAGCAGAGGCCTTGCTTGACTTAGGGCATTGTAAATGGCCCTTAGTTCCAGGATATTTATGTGAAGAGACGTTTCCATGCTTGACCACAAGCCCTGGAAATTTCTTCCCTGTGTGACTGCTCCCCAGCCTCTCAGGCTGGCATCGGTGGTCACCAGCATCCAATCCTGAATGCCGAATCTGCGGCCCTCTAGAAGATGAGCACTCTGTAACCACCACAGGAGAGACACCCTTGTCCTTGGAGATAGGGTTATCTGCTGATGCATCTGAAGATGCGATCCGGACCATTTGTCCAGCAGATCCCACTGAAAAGTTCTTGCATGGAATCTTCCGAATGGAATCGCTTCGTAAGAAGCCACCATTTTTCCCAGGACTCTCGTGCATTGATGCACTGACACTTGGCCTGGTTTTAGGAGTTTCCTGACTAGCTCGGATAACTCCCTGGCCTTCTCCTCCGGGAGAAACACCTTTTTCTGGACAGTGTCCAGAATCATCCCCAGGAACAGTAGACGTGTTGTTGGAATCAGCTGTGATTTTGGGATATTTAGGATCCACCCGTGCTGACGTAGCACTACCTGAGATAGTGCTACTCCGACCTCTAACTGTTCCCTGGACCTTGCCCTTATCAGGAGATCGTCCAAGTAAGGGATAATTAATACGCCTTTTCTTCGAAGAAGAATCATCATTTCGGCCATTACCTTGGTAAAGACCCGTGGTGCCGTGGACAATCCAAACGGCAGCGTCTGAAACTGATAATGACAGTTTTGTACCACAAACCTGAGGTACCCTTGGTGAGAAGGGTAGATTGGGACATGGAGATAAGCATCTTTGATGTCCAGAGACACCATATAGTCCCCTTCTTCCAGGTTCGCTATCACTGCTCTGAGTGACTCCATCTTGAATTTGAACCTTTTTATGTAAGTGTTCAAGGATTTTAGATTTAAAATTGGTCTCACCGAGCAGTCCGGCTTCGGTACCACAAACAGCGTGGAATAATACCCCTTTCCCTGTTGTAGGAGGGGTACCTTGATTATCACCTGCTGGGAATACAGCTTGTGAATAGCTTCCACTACCGCCTCCCTGTCGGAGGGAGACGTTGGTAGAGCAGACTTCAGGAACCGGCGAGGGGGAGACGTCTCGAATTCCAATTTGTACCCCTGTGATACTACCTGCAGGATCCAGGGGTCCACTTGCGAGTGAGCCCACTGCGCGCTGAAAGACGGCCCCCCACCGTGCCTGAGTCCGCTTGTAAGGCCCCAGCGTCATGCTGAAGACTTGGCAGAAGCGGGGGAGGGCTTCTGCTCCTGGGAAGAGGCTGCCTGGTGCAGTCTTTTTCCCCTTCCTCTGCCCCGGGGCAGAAATGAGTGGCCTTTTGCCCGCTTGCCCTTATGGGAACGAAAGGACTGAGTTTGAAAAGACGGTGTCTTTTTCTGCTGAGAGGTGACCTGGGGTAAAAAGGTGGATTTTCCAGCCGTTGCTGTGGCCACCAGGTCAGATAGACCGACCCCAAATAACTCCTCCCCTTTATACGGCAATACTTCCATATGTCGTTTGGAATCCGCATCACCTGACCACTGTCGCGTCTATAACGCTCTTCTGGCAGAAATGGACATCGCACTCACTCTAGATGCCAGGGTGCAAATATCCCTCTGTGCATCTCGCATATATAGTAATGCATCCTTTAAATGCTCTATAGTTAATAATATACTGTCCCTATCCAGGGTATCAATATTTTCAGTCAGGGAATCCGACCAAGCCACTCCAGCACTGCACATCCAGGCTGAGGCGATTGCTGGTCGCAGTATAACACCAGTATGTGTGTATATACCTTTTAGGATATTTTCCAGCCTTCTATCAGCTGGTTCCTTAAGGGCGGCCGTATCGGGAGACGGTAACGCCACTTGTTTTGATAAGCGTGTGAGCGCCTTATCTACCTTAGGGGGTGTTTCCCAACGCGCCCTAACCTCTGGCGGGAAAGGGTATAGTGCCAATAATTTATTAGAAATCAGCAGTTTTTTATCGGGGGAAAACCACGCTTTATCACACACCTCATTTAATTCATCTGATTCAGGAAAAACTACTGGTAGTTTTTTCACACCCCACATAATACCCTTTTTTGTGGTACTTGTAGTGTCAGAAATATTCAATGCCTCCTTCATTGCCGTGATCATGTAACGTGTGGCCCTACTGGACATTACGTTTGTCTCCTCACCGTCGACACTGGATTCAGTATCCGTGTCTGGGTCAGTGTCGACCATCTGAGGTAACGGGCGTTTTAGCGCCCCCGACGGTGTCTGAGACGCCTGAACAGGCACTAATTGATTTGCCGGCTGTCTCATGTCGTCAACAGTTTTCTGCAAAGTGCTGACACTGTCACGTAATTCTTTAAATACGACCATCCAGTCAGGTGTCGACTCCCTAGGGGGTGACATCACTAACACAGGCAATTGCTCTGCTTCCACATCATTTTCCTCCTCATACATGTCGACACAATCGTACCGACACCCAGCACACACACAGGGAATGCTCTGAAAGAGGACAGGACCCCACGAGCCCTTTGGGGGAGACAGAGGGAGAGTTTGCCAGCACACACCAGAGCGCTATATATATATATATATATATATATATATATATATATATATATATATATATATATATATACACACAGGGATAACCTTATGTAAGTGTTACTCCCTTTATAGCTGCTGTTTTATATTAGCTGCCAATAGTGCCCCCCCTCTCTTGTTTTACCCTGATTCTGTAGCAGGACTGCAGGGGAGAGTCTGGGAGCCTTCCTTCCAGCGGAACTGTGAGGGAAAATGGCGCTTGTGTGCTGAGGAGATAGGCTCCGCCCCCTTCACGGCGGCCTTTTCTCCCGCTTTTTTTTTTTTAAGGAAAACTGGCAGGGGTGAAATGCATCCATATAGCCCAGGAGCTATATGTGATGTATTTCTTTAGCCATATAAGGTTTTAAACATGTTTTATTGCGTCTCAGGGCGCTCCCCCCCCAGCGCCCTGCACCCTCAGTGACCGGAGTGTGAAGTGTGCTGAGAGCAATGGCGCACAGCTGCAGTGCTGTGCGCTACCTTATCTGAAGACAGGAACGTCTTCTGCCGCCGATTTCTCCGGACCTCTTCGCTCTTCTGGCTCTGTAAGGGGGCCGGCGGCGCGGCTCCGGGACCCATCCAGGCTGAACCTGTGATCGTCCCTCTGGAGCTAATGTCCAGTAGCCAAGAAGCCCAATCCACTCTGCACGCAGGTGAGTTCGCTTCTTCTCCCCTTAGTCCCACGATCCAGTGAGCCTGTTGCCAGCAGGACTCACTGAAAATAAAAAACCTATTTAAACTTTTACTTCTAAGCAGCTCAGGAGAGCCACCTAGCATGCACCCTTCTCGTTCGGGCACAAAAATCTAACTGAGGCTTGGAGGAGGGTCATAGGGGGAGGAGCCAGTGCACACCAGCTAGTCTAAAGCTTTTACTTTTTTGTGCCCAGTCTCCTGCGGAGCCGCTATTCCCCATGGTCCTTCCGGAAGTCCCAGCATCCACTAGGACGTCAGAGAAAAAAAAAGTGTAACTTCTGAAACGTTGACATTCTACCAGCTTGTGAGCGGTCAGTTTTTTCGATACTCAGTCTCTGCGAGTGCCGTCCAGCCGGTTATTTATTTATATTTTTATTTGCAGTATGAAGGTAGCATGTATCAATGAGCAGGTGATATTGTGTGTGGCTGGAGAGGTCTGCCCACACAGAGAATAAAAAAGGGGTGTGTGCACACAGACTACAGGAGGCAAGAAAGCCAGTCCAAACCTGTGTCAGGGTGTGTTACCAGACTGTTCATGAGCTCATGTTGCTGGGAAGAAACCAGGCCAGTGAGCACTGAATGTGAATAGGCTGGGAAGCAAAGCTAAACCAAGCCATTCAGAAGCCGGGGGATTTACCTGCACAGATTGAGACTTTGTGACTCTATGGGGCAGATTTAGGACCTTTTTTTTGTTGTTGTTGTAAACTGAAATAATGTGAAAAGGGGTGATTTCACATTATTTTAGTATCAACTGAATGAATGTATTAAAAGAGCTTTTGGAGCAGTTTGTGGAAAACTGCTCTAACTACTTTAATTCTCTTTTTTTATTTAGTAGCCAGATCGCATTTCCCATACTAAATCATACTAAATACTTCATGGGAAATGTGATCTAGCCAAATTTACAAAAAAAATAAATAAAAACAAAAAATAAACATGTAAAAGAACGCCGCAGTGAGCCCTGTGATAATAACGCTATCTTCAGTATGATTAGCCATGCGTGTCCGATGGGCACACAAGCTGATCACTGTAAAGAAAAAAAAAAAAAAAAGGAAGTACAAAAACAAAATTATACTCACTTACACTCAGGGACCGAAGATTGGTGCTCTAGTGAGGGCTGCTGGTCATCACGTCCTCCTGAGCTGCTATGTGACCCCAGGTACTCACTTTACAACACCGGGGGCCACAACAGGAAGATCTGATGACCCTCAGCCCTTCTGGAGCACTGATCCCTGAGTGTAGGTAAGTATGAGTATTGGTGGGGAAGGGCGGGGGGGGGGGGGAGTTGCAGACGCATGGGTGTACCCAGCTGTGGCATATAGACAGTGACAGCAGCACATGCGCAGCACATATCCGCGAATAATACCCCCAATAAGACTGTAGGGGCAGAACCCCAGTATCCACTACGGACAAAGAGAAAAGGAATTACCGGTAGGCATCAAATTCCTATTTTTTCGCGAAAAATACCCCCAATAAGACTGTAGGGACACACGCATAAGCTCTGCCCCTGTATGCGATAATTGACACATGTAATTATCGCATTGCAGATTGGGACGATTTTATCACATCACATCTATATCATTAGATGCGGATGGTGATCAATCGGCCCCTATGAGAGTAATGTTTCATTTGCAGACTAGCTGGCCAAGGATAGTCAGGGGTGAAGAAGAAGTGAGCAATACCCTGAATGGGGACTAGGTTGTTTTGTTTCATTTATACTGAAAAGTAAGGCAATATTTCATTTATTCTTCGAAAAGCTGTGTGTGGACTCTAAGCACCTAGACACTGCACTAGTACCTACAGAGCTAATTACCCCGTATCACTACAGTGTTTTCACTTGGGAGATATACTTTTAAGATTCCTGCCAGAAGGGAAGAAGAGGGTTCCTCTACTCTAGGGGTGGGCAACATGCGGCCCGCGGGCCGCATCCGGCCCGCGGACCGATCCTGCCTGGCCCGCTGTGCCCCACCAGAGTGCAATGACAAGAGGCCCGACAGGCCGCTTGTCATTGCACTGCTCGCAGACGCTGCGCCGCTGAGGAAATCCCGGTCACGTCACATGGTCAGCTGACCGGGATTTCCTCTATCTCATGCGCTGGGCGTCACGGGGGGCGGCGCTGGGCGGGCACTGCAGAGTGGGACTCAGAGCAGAACGAAGCGGCCAGTGGGGAGCACAAGCGGAGGCCAGTGGGAAGAAGAAACGGCGGCCAGCGGGGAGATGCAGCAGCAGCGCCGATCATCACTGACAGTGGGGATCGTCACTGACAAATAGGTAAACCCCCTGGATAAAGCTAAAGCTGCCCTATAAGTTATGGGGAGGGGAGTTAAAAACGGTTGTATGGGTTTAGGGGAGTGTGTGGGGGGGGGGGGGGGGGGGGAGGGTAAGGACTGCTATATAGGTTTAGGGGAGGGTGGGGAAAGGGGGGTAGGGACTGTCTGCCGTAATGTGTAAAAACGGGGGCGCTGTCTGCCGTAATGTGTAAAAACGGGGGCGCTGTCTGCCGTAATGTGTAAAAACGGGGGCGCTGTCTGCCGTAATGTGTAAAAACGGGGGCGCTGTCTGCCGTAATGTGTAAAAACGGGGGCGCTGTCTGCCGTAATGTGTAAAAACGGGGGCGCTGTCTGCCGTAATGTGTAAAAACGGGGGCGCTGTCTGCCGTAATGTGTAAAAACGGGGGCGCTGTCTGCCGTAATGTATAAAAACGGGGGCGATGTCTGCCGTAATGTGTAAAAAGGGGATGCTGTCTGCCGTAATGTGTAAAAAGGGGATGTTGTCTGCCGTAATGTGTAAAAACGGGGGCGATGTCTGCCGTAATGTGTAAAAAGGGGATGCTGTCTGCCGTAATGTGTAAAAAGGGGATGTTGTCTGCCGTAATGTGTAAAAACGGGGGCGCTGTCTGCCGTAATGTATAAAAGCGGGGGCGCTGTCTGCCGTAATGTATAAAAGCGGGGGCGCTGTCTGCCGTAATGTATAAAAGCGGGGGCGCTGTCTGCCGTAATGTATAAAAGCGGGGGCGCTGTCTGCCGTAATGTATAAAAACGGGGGCGCTGTCTGCCGTAATTATAAAAATGGGGGTGCTGTCTGTCGTAATCTGTAAAAAGGGGACGCTGTCTGTCGTAATGTGTAAAAAGGGGGACACTGTCTGCCATAATGTGTAAAAAGGGCACGCTGTCTGCCGTAATGTGTAAAAAGGGATCTCTTTTTGAGTATTTTGTGTGTGGCCCTCGAATATTCGCTGGAAGTGTTAAGCGGCCCCCCAGCTGAAATAATTGCCCACCCCTGCTCTAGAAGGTGAGCACTCTGCAGCCACCACAGGAGAGACACCCTGGCCCTGGGGGACAGGCTTATCTTCTGATGTATTTGTAGATGGGACCCCGACCACTTGTCCAGAAGGTCCCACTGAAATGTCCTCGCATGAAACCTGCCGAAAGGGAAGGCCTCGTAGGCTGCCACCATTTTCCACAGAACTCGAGTGCATTGATGAACAGACACTCTTTTTGGTTTTAGCAGGTCTCTGACCATGTTCTGGAGGTCCTGGGCTTTTTCCATTGGGAGAAAAACCTTCTTCTGTTCCGTGTCCAGAATCATGCCTAGGAATGATAGTCGAGTCGTTGGAATCAACTGTGACTTTGGCAGATTTAGAATCCAACCGTGCTGTTGTGGCACTCTCAGGGAGAGCGATGCGCTTTTCAGCAATTGTTCTCTCGATCTCGCTTTTATCAGGAGATCGTCCAAGTACGGGATAATTGCGACTCCCTGCCTGCGCAGGAGCACCATCATCTCCGCCATCACCTTGGTGAAATTTCTCGGGCCGTGGAAAGCCCAAACGGCAACGTCTGAAACTGGTAATGACAGTCCTGTACAGCGAATCTTAGGTACTCCTGATGAGGAGGATATATGGGGACATGAAGGTATGCATCCTTTATGTCTAGTGACACCATAAAATCCCCCACTTCCAGACTGGAGATCACTGCCCGGAACGATTCCATCTTGAATTTGAACTTTTTCAAGTACAGGTTTAGGGACTTTAGATTTAAAATGGGTCTGACCGAGCAATCCGGCTTCGGGACCACGAAGAGGGTCGAATAGTACCCTTTCCCCTGTTGGACTAGGGGAACCTTGATAATCACCTGCTGTTGACACAGCTTTTGAATTGCAGCCAACACTACTGCCCTCTCTGGGGGAGAAGCTGGCAAGGCCGACTTGAAAAATCGGCGAGGGGGCACCTCTTCGAATTCCAGTTTGTAGCCTTGGGATACAATTTCCATCGCCCAAGGATCCATGTCTGACAGAACCCAGACCTGGCTGAAGAGTCGAAGACGTGCCCCCACCGGTGCGGACTCCCTCAGTGGAGCCCCAGCGTCATGCGGTGGCTTTAGTAGAAGCCGGGGAGGACTTCTGTTCCTGGGAACTAGCCGAAGCAGGCGTTCTTTTCCCTCTAGCCTTACCTCTGGTGAGGAAGGATGAGCCCCGACCTCTTCTGGACTTATGCGACCGAAAGGACTGCATCTGATATTGCGGAGTTTTCTTTTGCTGCGGGGGAACAAAAGGCAAAAAGGTAGATTTACCCGCGGTAGCTGTTGAAACCAGGTCCGCAAGACCTTCCCTGAATAAAACTTCACCCTTGTAAGGTAAAACCTCCATATGTTTCTTTGAGTCGGTATCACCCGTCCATTGGCGGGTCCACAGGGCTCGCCTAGCAGAAATCGCCATGGCGTTGGCTCTCGAACCTAGCAGCCCAACGTCTCTTTGAGCGTCTCTCATATATAAGACTGCATCTTTAATATGACCTAAAGTCAATAAAATGGTATCCCTATCTAGGGTATCAAAGTCAGCTGACAAGGTATCTGTCCAAGCTGCAACTGCGCTACATACCCATGTCGCTGCTATCGCCGGTCTGAGTAAAGCACCCGTATGCGTATAAATAATTTTATGGTAGTTTCCGGTCTGCGATCAGCAGGATCCTTGAGGGCTGCTGTGTTAGGAGACGGTAGCGCCACCTTCTTGGACTAGCGCGTTAAAGCCTTGTCTACCCTGGGCGAGGATTCCCACCGTACCCTGTCCTGTGCAGGGAAAGGATACGCCATAAGAAGCCTCTTGGGAATCTGCAGTTTTTTGTCTGGAGTTTCCCAAGCTTTTTCAAATAACTCATTCAGCTCATGAGATGGGGGAAAGGTTACCTCAGGTTTCTTTTCCTAATACATGCACACCCTCGTGTCAGGGACAGAGGGGTCATCTGTGATATGCAAAACATCTTTTATTGCAATAATCATATAATGAATACTTTTGGCCACCCTTGGGTGTAACCTTGCATCATCGTAGTCGACACTGGAGTCAGAATCCGTGTCGGTATCAGTGTCTGTTACTTGGGATAGAGAACGTTTTTGAGACCCTGAAGGGCCCTGTGACACAGTCAAAGCCATGGATGGACTCCCTGCTTTTTCCCTGGAATCTGCTTTGTCCATCCTCTTATGTAATAAGGTTACATTTGCATTTAAAATATTCCACATGTCCAACCAATCAGGTGTCGGCGTTGCCGACGGAGACACCACAATCTTCTGCTCCACCTCCTCCTTAGATGAGCCTTCCGCTTCAGACATGTCGACACACTCGTACCGACACACACACACACACACCCCCCCTCCCCCCACAGGGATATATTTATATGGAGACAGTTCCCCAATAAGAGGAGAGAGAGAGAGAGAGAGAGAGAGAGAGAGAGAGAGAGAGAGAGAGAGAGAGAGAGAGAGAGAGAGAGAGAGAATTATCTGTGTAATACACTCACTGCGCCTTACAAGTGCCCCCCCCCTCTTTTCAGCCCTGTGTCACCGTGTTCAGCAGGGGAGAGTCCAGGGAGCCAGCTTCTCTGCAGTACACTGTGGAGAAAATGGCGCTGGTTAGTGTTGCGGGACCAAGCTTCACCCCCTCCAGCGGCGGGCTTCGGTCCCGCTCAATTTTGTATAACTGGCGGGGGATCTTTATAACTACTGCCTCCACAGCCTATACAGGTTGAGTATCCCATATCCAAATATCCGAAATACGGAATATTCCGAAATACGGACTTTTTTGAGTGAGAGTGAGATAGTGAAACCTTTGTTTTCTGATGGCTCAGTGTACACAAACTTTGTTTAATACACAAAGTTATTAAAAATATTGTATTAAATGACCTTCAGGCTGTGTGTATAAGGTGTATATGAAACAAATGAATTGTGTGAATGTAGAAACCCTTTGTTTAATGCACAAAGTTATAAAAAATACTGGCTATAATGACCTTCAGGCTGTGTGTATAAGGTGTATATGAAACATAAATGCATTCTGTGCTTAGACTTAGGTCCGATCACCATGATATCTCATTATGGTAAGCAATTATTCCAAAATACGGAAAAATCCGATATCCAAAATACCTCTGGTCCCAAGCATTTTGGATAAGGGATACTCAACCTGTATATACTTATATGCCAGTCCTAGAGGTTTATATTGCTGCCCAGGGCGCCCCCCCTGCGCCCATCAGTGCCTGCTCGTGTGTGTTGTGTGTGGGAGCAATGGCGCGCAGCGTTACCGCTGCGCGCTTACCTCAGGGAAGATCTTAAGTCTTCTGCCGCCTTTGGAGTCTTCTTTCTTCTTATACTCACCCGGCTTCTATCTTCCGGCTCTGTGAGGAGGACGGCGGCGCGGCTCTGGGACGAACGGCGAGGGGAGACCTGCGTTCCGACTCCCTCTGGAGCTAATGGTGTCCAGTAGCCTAAGAAGCAAAGCCTATTAGTAAAGTAGGTCTGCTTCTCTCTCCTCAGTCCCACGATGCAGGGAGCATGTTGCCAGCAGTGCTCCCTGAAAATAAAAAAATTTAACAAAATTATTTTCTTTCAGAGAAACTCAGGAGAGCTCCCTGTAATGCACCCGGTCTCCTCTGGGCACAGGAATCAACTGAGGTCTGGAGGAGGGGCATAGAGGGAGGAGCCAGTGCACACCCATTCTAAAGTTCTTTGTAGTGCCCATGTCTCCTGCGGAGCCCGTTTATACCCCATGGTCCTTACGGAGTCCCCAGTATCCTCTAGGACGTAAGAGAAATTATCTTTGTTTTGCCGACAGCCACTTGTCTGTCCATAGAAGTCCCTGAATATGTCCTTTTATATCAATGCTTCTGCAGCCTTGGGCTGGTCCTATTCTTTATCTAATTCCATGTCTGCAGACCGCTTCCGGGCCGCCATCTTCACTGCATGAACGATACAGTCAATGCTTGTACCATCAAACCAGCTCCAGGATCCCACCAAATATCTTTACAGCTTTATTCTCAAGTGTATAATACTCAGCCTGCCTGGGGCATAGCACCATCTACATTAGGAAACCTGTGAAGTTTATACTCAAGAGTGCTCAATTTTATTTAACACCAGCTATTATGTTTGCAGTACTGCACTTACCTTGCAATGGGGATGTGGATTAAAATATCAACAAATGTAAAAGTTGACAATCAATCAATAGGCAGACACCAAATGGTCAACATGCAATAGGTCGACAGTATCAAAAGGTCAGATGAATGGTCGACAGCTGTTAAGGTCGACAGGTTCAAAAGATCAACATGTTGTGTTGACAATTTCTGTGTGGACCTTTTGAACCTTCTGACACTGTTGAACTTTTGTCCATGTCGACAATTTGGTATCGATCTATTGATTGTCTTATCAACAGGATGCTTTGCAGCACATGTACAGAGAAATCACATCGCCGGACACTAAATTACCAGATGACTACTAGTCACAGCACAGACTAACAAACACAGAACAACTAAGAGAATGTTCACACTATTGGGAATATAATGTGATGACCAACCTCAAATATTCCAGCATTGGCATCAAAACAGCTAATGTACAAGATGGCATCTTCTCTTTTATGGAACCGTGCAATCTTTTCCTCAAGACTCTTGTGTATATTCTGAGGGAAAATTGGGATAAACATGATTCTGGGGAGGGTTCTGTTAAATCAAAACATACTTTTATATCCCATTAAAGTAATATATTTAAATTAGCATTTTCTTATCTCTTGCAGAATCTGAAATTACTGTGTGTGTTCTGTAGAGATAATAGATCAGCTTACAATCTTCATCAGCTTTCTCAAGTATGTGTTGTAACATCTATTACAATTATAATATGGACAGATTACCTTCTAATAGACCAGTGCTTCTCAAACTCGGTCCTCAGGACCCCACACAGTGCATGTTTTGCAGGTAACCCAGCAAGTGCACAGGTGTATTCATTATTCACTGACACATTTTAAAAAGGTCCACAGGTGGAGCAAATTACTTCACTTGTGATTCTGTGAGGAGACCTGCAAAACATGCACTGTGTGGGGTCCTGAGGACCGAGTTTGAGAACCTGTGTAATAGACAATTAATTGAAAACAGGAATTTGATGCCATTCAAAAAAAGATAAATTCCCTGGCTACAGTGTCGGATTGGAGGCATGAAAGCCCCACCAGAGGAATGCAGTGGTAGGGGTCCATGCTTAGGGGTATAGCCTGCCACCACAGAGGCTCGGCTAACTACTAGAGAGTGCACTGGATGGATGGATGGATGTGCAGTCATATTTCTGCTTATGAAATAGACCCCCTTTGTTTGTCAGGATGTCCACTCTATTATTCATCTGTGTCACCATGTTCTTAATATATGTTACCAGGTGCCTCTACCTGCTCTTACACTGTCTACTTGTCACTGCACTGTGTCCCATCTTCCTGTCCTCCCTCTTATCCTATTGTCTTCACTGACCATACGTACTTTGACCCATTGTGCCATCTCAATGCTTCAGCTCACCTTCTGTCCACACCAACTGTTTATCTGCCACCTCCTCTGCTAACTGCCTGCTCCACTAAGTTCAATGCACAGATATGTCCTCATATCTTTTCTGCAGTCACGCCAAACATCTCCTCACGTGAGAATCTTCTAGCATCAGGCATCTCTTTGCCATAAATGCAACTAGGACGCACAAGTAGACTGTGCTTTCTAATTTGATTTCTGATACCTGTGTGTGTGATAGTTACTGAATCTGTATACGCAGTGCTACAATGTAACAGCTGCAGCTTTCTTCTAATACAAGTTCTGTTCCGTATACAGACTTATAATGAACAAGTGTCATATCAAATTAATCACCACAGTCTCCTTGTGCATCTTAGTCGCGTTGTGACAAGAAAAAGACACTTAACGTTAGCAGAGTTGCAAAGAAACTGGTGGCTCACTCGTGCCACGCATCTCACGCTGCATGGCGCATTGAGGCTAGATGTACGATTATGCATCTGTATGTTTAGCCCCTATTCTCTTATCAGCCTATCCCTATACAACAGTGGTTCTCAATGTACCCCGACAGTCCATGTTTTAAAGATATCCATGCTTAAGTACAGAAGATGTAAATTTGTACCTCAGTCAGTTTGATTATACACGATCTGCGCACAAAGCATGGACATTTTAAAACCTGGATAGAGTTTGAGAACCAGAGCTATAGAATATAAATTCTCACAGGCAGGGTCCTCCACCATATGTCTTAAACTGACACAATCTGACTATCTGGTACTGTATTGTCAACTGTAATATCTGACTAAAGTTCTTCTGAAATGACAAGGCACAGAACCGTATATAATCACCACTGCACACTGAAGAAGTCAGCATGTTCTCTTCCTTCACAAACTCATTATGGAGCTCAACTGAGACCACTGGAGAGCCATGATCTTCTAGGATTACTAAGAGTGGTCTGCGACAGCAGGAGAGTTCTGACCGATTGCAAGATGCTTTTGGGGAGGTAGCACTGTCCAGAACCACTGTGTGCGAGTGGTTTGCAGAATTTTTGGTAAAGGAGACAGTCCCTGGAAGACTTTCAGTGCTGCGGATGACCTGTGTCCACCTTCACCAAGTACAGCGTTGCTGCTGTCAGGACCATAGTTGAGGCCCAGATAGAGAAGATGATAGGCTTCTCATCAGGATCCTACTGATTGATACTCCATGAAAAATTAGGCCTAAGCAAGGTTTCTGCACACTGGGTGCCCCATCAGCTGACTTGGGAGTAGAAGGAGGCTCAGCTGACTTTGTGCCACAATATGCTTGCCAGGTTTGATTGTGCTTGCTCAAACCCAGTCTGGGAGATCATCAGTGGCGATAAATCCTGGGTCTATAGTTTCGACTCGGAGACCAAACAACAGTTGTCAGACGCGAGTGCGGCATGGCTAAGCAGCAGATAGTGTTTTTTTTGTGGCCAAGACTGGTCATGTAGCTACCGTACCACTCGTGCAGCAGCGCAGTGTCACTGGTGACTGGTACGCCAAGCAGTGCTTGCCGCAAGTGCTGGAAGCCATTTCCCGTGGATTTACTGGCCCATGAATGCATCCAGGAGCTTGGTCATACAGTCCAGACCTGGCTCCCTGTGACTTCTTCATGTTCCCACAAATCAAACACAAGATGCGTGGGATTTGTTTTGAGTCAGCAGAAGCTGCAGTGGTGACCTTCATCAAGCATGTAGAAGACATACATTACCTGCTTTGGACTGGTACAGCTGCTACACCAATGGTTTGAGCACATGCAACTTTGCACTGATTGCTTTGTCAAATACTTTAAAAAAATGTAACATTCATCTTGTTTGTAAATAAAACACTTTTGTGCATCCAGAAACTTACAGCACACCCCTTGTTTTAACTGAACACCAGTGAGAAAAGTCATATCATCGCTATTGGCAACCATCCATGCATGGGTTATTTCTACAGTAATCCTTGTAACCCATTCATGATATTGCGATTGGAAACAGACCAATGCCAACCATGCTCTGCAGTAACCCTTGTTGCAAAATGCAACAAATCAGTAAGACCTCCTTGTTGTTTCTCAGAGTACTCACCTGTGTTCCACAGATAAACCTTACAGAGCTCAATCCTGCCCCAAATTCTTCCAGTGTCTTATGTCCAGCACGAATGACATCTGGGTGGCTAGACAGGCCAAGGTAGTTATTGGCACAAAAATTTAAGATTCCTTTAAAAAAAATGAAAAAAATTAAAATAAATATACAGTAGGAGCAAATAAAACAGTCATTCAATATCACAGCCATCATCATATATGTCAAAGGAATTAGGAACCCAATCATAGATATACAGTATACACCAGTATATTTAAATGTGTTTTAGTAATATATAGTGCATGTATTTTAAGTGCTATACCAGCATCGTATATGTGGTCATAAAAGTAAAATCTGTGATGCACTGCAAAGGCAATAAATAACTGATTGCAGAAAGAGAACATCAGATAGCAAAAGAAAAACAACTAATAGGGCACAAGTTAGAACACATAATAAAACTGTGTATGCTTCTGTAATTATATATATATATATTTTTTTTTTTTTCTCTAACGTCCTAGAGGATGCTGGGACTCCGTAAGGACCATGGGGATAGACTGGCTCCGCAGGAGACATGGGCACTTTAAGAAAGACTTTAGGCTCTGGGTGTGCACTGGCTCCTCTCTCTATGCCCCTCCTCCAGACCTCAGTTTGATACTGTGCCCAGAGGAGATGGGTGCTCTCCTGAGTTTCCTGTAAGAAAGTATTTTGGTTAGGTTTTTTATTTTCAGGGAGCCTGCTGGCAACAGACTCCCTGCATCGTGGGACTGAGGAGAGAGAAACAGCCCTACTTCTCCGAGTTTCAAGGTCCTGTTTCTTAGGCTACTGGACACCATTAGCTTCAGAGGGATTGGTACGCAGGTTTCATCCTCGCCGTCCGTCCCAGAGCCATGCCACCGTCCTCCTCGCAGAGCCAGAAGATAGAAGCCGGGTGAGTATGAGAAGAAAGAAGACTTCAGAGGCGGCAGAAGACGTCTGATCTTTATAGAGGTAACGCACAGCGGTGAAGCTGTGCGCCATTGCTCCCATTCACCTCACACACTCCGGTCACTGCAAGGGTGCAGGGCACAGGGGGGGCGCCCTGGGCAGCAGTATAAACCTCTCCTATGGCAAAAGCATAATATATATATATACACACATACATACACACATATATACACACATATACACACACACACACACACACACACACACACACACACACGTACAGCTGGGCACTGTACATGTATATAAAGAGCCCCCGACATGTTTTGATAGATTTTGAGCGGGACAGAAGCCCGCCGCCGAGGGGTGGCGGGGCTTCTTCCTCAGCACTCACCAGCGCCATTTTCTCCACAGCACAGTGCTGAGAGGAAGCTCCCCGGACTCTCCCCTGCTTACTGACGGTGACAGTGGGTTTTTCAAGAGAGGGGGGGGGGGGCACATAATTGGCGTGTATAAAGTTATAACAGCGCTACTGGGTAAAATATTCTGTGTTTTTTCCTGGGTCATATAGCGCTGGGGTGTGTGCTGGCATACTCTCTCTGTGTCTCTCCAAAGGGCCTGGTGGGGAACCTGTCTTCAGAAAAGAGCTTCCTTGTGTGTGTGGGGTGTGTCGACATGTATGAGGTTGAAGGCTCACCTAAGGGAGGAGGGGGGAGTGTATGAATGCAAGGTCTCCGTCGGCAGCGCCGACACCTGACTGGATGGATATGTGGAATGTCTTAAGTGCTAATGTGAATTTATTGCACAAAAGATTAGACAAAGCTGAGGCTAGGGAACAGTCAGGAAGTCAAACCATGCCTGTCCCAATGTCGCTGAGTCCTTTGGGGTCTCAGAAGCGCACACTATCCCAAATAGTTGACACAGATACCGACACGGATTCAGACTCCAGTGTCGACTACGATGATGCAAAATTACAGCCAAAAGAGGCTAAGGGTATTCGATATATGATTATTGCAATAAAAGAGGTTTTGAATATCACAGAGGAACCCCCCTGTCCCTGACACGAAGGTACACATGTATAAAAAGAAAAAGCCTGAGGTCACCTTTCCATCCTCGTATGAGCTGAATGAATTATGCGAAAAGGCTTGGGAAACCCCAGACAAGAGACTGCAGGTTCCCAAAAGGATTCTTATGGCGTATCCTTTCCCGCAAAAGGATAGGATACGATGGGAATCCTCTCCTAAGGTGGACAAGGCATTGACACGCTTATCAAAAAAGATAGCGCTGCCATCCCAAGATACGGCTACCATCAAGGATGCTGCTGATCGCAAGCAGGAGGTTACCATGAAGTCCATTTACACACATTCTGGTACAATACTTAGACCGGCAATGGCGTCGGCCTGGGTTTGTAGTGCTGTGGCTGCATGGACTGATTCCTTATCAGCAGAGATTGAGACCCTAGATAAGGATACAATTTTAAGTACCATAGGGCATATAAAAGATGCTGTAATATATATGAGGGATGCTCAAAGAGATGTTTGTTTACCAAGTTCCAGAATAAACGCTATGTCTGTTTCCGCTAGGCGAGTCTTATGGACCCGACAGTGGACGGGGGATGCCGACTCGAAGAGGCATATGGGAGTTTTTGCCTTACAAAGGTGAGGAGTTATTTGGAGAAGGCCTCTCGGACCTCATTTCCACAGCTACGGCAGGTAAATCGAATTTCTTGCCTTATGTTCCCTCACAGCCTAAGAAAGCGCCTCATTATCAAATGCAGTCCTTTCGTTCGAATAAAAGCAAGAAAGTACGTGGATCGTCCTTTCTTGCCAAAGGTAAGGGCAGAGGAAAAAAGCTGCACACAGCTAGTTCCCAGGAACAGAAGTCCTCCCCGGCCTCTGCAAAATTCACCGCATGACGCTGGGGCTCCCCTGAGGGAGTCCGCTCCAGTGGGGGCACGTCTTCGACTTTTCAGCCACATCTGGGTTCTCTCACAGGTGGATCCCTGGGCAATAGAAATTGTTTCTATGGGATACAAGATGGAATTCGAAGAGGTCCCCCCTCGCCGGTTTTTCAAATCGGCTCGGTCAGCTTCTCCCTCAGAGAGGGAGTTAGTGTTAAATGCAATTCAAAAATTGTATCTTCAACAGGTGGTGGTCAAGGTTCCCCTACTGCAACAGGGGAGGGGATATTACTCAACCCTGTTTGTGGTCCCGAAACCGGACGGTTCGGTCAGACCCATTTTGAATTTAAAATCCCTGAACCTATACTTGAAAAGGTTCAAGTTCAAGATGGAATCGCCAGCCTGGAAGGGGGGGATTTTATTGTTTCCCTAGACATAAAGGATGCGTACCTTCATGTTCCAATATTTCCACCTCATCAGGCGTTCCTGAGATTTGCTGTACGGGATTGTCATTACCAATTTCGGACGTTGCCGTTTGGGCTTTCCACGGCCCCGAGGATTTTCACCAAGGTACTGGCGGAAATTATGGTGCTCCTGCGCAAGCGAGGTGTCACAATTATCCCATACTTGGACGACCTCCTCATAAAAGCGAGATCTCGGGAGAAGTTACTGGACAGCGTGTCACTTTCATTGAAAGTGTTACAGCAACACGGCTGGATTCTCAATATCCCGAAGTCGCAGCTGGTTCCTACGACGCGTCTGACCTTCTTGGGCTTGATTCTGGACACAGACCAGAAAAGGGTTTTTCTTCCGACGGAAAAAGCTCAGGAACTCATGACTCTGGTCAGGAACCTATTGAAGCCAAAACAGGTGTCAGTGCATCACTGCTCTCGAGTCCTGGGGAAAATGGTGGCATCATACGAAGCCATTCCCTTCGGCAGGTTCCATACGAGAACCTTTCAATGGGACCTGCTGGACAAGTGGTCCAGGTCACATCTACATATGCATCGGTGGATCACCATGTCCCCCAGAGCCAGGGTATCGCTCCTGTGGTGGCTGCAGAGTGCTCACCTCCTAGAGGGCCGCAGGTTCGGCATTCAGGACTGGATCCTGGTGACCACGGACGCAAGCCTCCGAGGTTGGGGAGCAGACACAGGGAAGAAATTTCCAAGGTCTTTGGTCAAGTCTAGAGACTTGTCTCCACATCAACGTCCTGGAGTTGAGGGCCATATACAACGCCCTACGTCAAGCGGAGGCATTACTTTGCGACAAACCAGTTCTTATTCAGTCAGACAATGTCACCGCAGTGGCTCATGTAAACCGCCAAGGCGGCACAAGGAGCAGGGTGGCAATGGCGAAAGCCACCAGGATTCTTCGCTGGGCGGAGAATCATGTCAGCGCACTGTCAGCAGTGTTCATTCCGGGAGTGGACAATTGGGAAGCAGACTTCCTCAGCAGACACGATCTGCATCCGGAGAGTGGGGGCTTCATCAGGAAGTCTTCGAGCAGATTGCAAGTCGGTGGGGACTGCCCCAAATAGACTTGATGGCGTCCCGTCTCAACAAAAAGCTAAAAAAGTATTGCGCCAGGTCAAGAGATCCTCAGGCGGTAGCTGTGGACGCCCTGGTGACACCGTGGGTGTACCGGTCGGTCTATGTATTTCCTACTCTTCCTCTCATACCCAAGGTGTTGAGAATAATAAGACAAAGAGGAGTGAGAACAATCCTCATTCGTGGCCTCTTCCTCTAATACAGGACCTGCTGCAACAGGGGCCCCGTCTGTTCCAGGACTTACCGCGGCTGCGTTTGACGGCATGGCGGTTGAACGCCGGATCCTAGCGAAAAAAGGTATTCCGGATATGGTCATTCCTACACTAATAAAGGCTAGGAAGGACGTGACATCAAAACATTATCACCGAATATGGCGAAAATATGTTTTTTGGTGTGAGGCCAGGAATGCTCCTACGGAAGAATTCCAGCTGGGCCGTCTCCTTCACTTCCTACAAACTGGAGTGAATTTGGGCCTAAAATTAGGCTCCATTAAGGTTCAGATTTCGGCCCTATCCATTTTCTTTCAGAAGGAATTGGCCTCTCTTCCTGAAGTACAGACGTTTGTGAAGGGAGTACTGCATATTCAGCCTCCTTTTGTACCTCCGGTGGCGCCTTGGGACCTTAACGTGGTGTTAAGTTTCCTTAAGTCACATTGGTTTGAACCACTCAAAACGGTGGAGTTAAAATATCTCACTCGGAAGGTGGTCATGTTGTTAGCCTTAGCTTCGGCTAGGCGAGTTTCGGAATTAGCGGCTTTATCACATAAAAGCTCCTATCTGGTTTTTCATATGGATAGGGCGGAATTGCGGACTCGTCCTCAATTCATACCTAAAGTGGACTCATCCTTTCATATGAACCAGCCTATTGTCGTGCCTGTGGCTACACGTGACTTGGAAGATTCCGAGTCCCTTGATGTGGTCAGGGCTTTGAAGATTTACATGGCCAGAACGGCTAGGATCAGAAAAACAGAGGCACTGTTTGTCCTGTATGCAGCCAACAAGGTTGGCGGCCCTGCTTCAAAGCAGACTATTGCTCGCTGGATCTGTAACACGATTCAGCAGGCGCATTCTACGGCAGGATTGCAGTTACCAAAATCGGTTAAGGCCCATTCCACTAGGAAGGTGGGCTCTTCTTGGGCGGCTGCCCGAGGGGTCTCGGCACTACAGCTGTGCCGAGCTGCTACTTGGTCGGGGTCAAACACCTTTGCAAAGTTCTATAAGTTTGATACCCTGGCTGAGGAGGACCTCCTGTTTGCTCAATCGGTGCTGCAGAGTCATCCGCACTCTCCCGCCCGTTTGGGAGCTTTGGTATAATCCCCATGGTCCTTACGGAGTCCCAGCATCCTCTAGGACGTTAGAGAAAATAAGATATTAAACCTACCGGTAAATCTTTTTCTCGTAGTCCGTAGAGGATGCTGGGCGCCCGTCCCAAGTGCGGACTACTTCTGCAAGGCTTGTATATAGTTATTGCGTACATAAGGGTTATGTTATAGTTTCATCGGTGGTGGACCGAGGCTATGTTGGTTTTTCATACTGTTAACTAGATAGTATATCACAAGTTATATGGTGAGATTGGTGTGGCTGGTATGAATCTTGCCCTTGGATTACCTAAAATCCTTTCCTTGTACTGTCCGTCTACTCTGGGCACAGTTTCTCTAACTGAGGTCTGGAGGAGGGGCATAGAGGGAGGAGCCAGTGCACACCCAGAGCCTAAAGTCTTTCTTAAAGTGCCCATGTCTCCTGCGGAGCCAGTCTATCCCCATGGTCCTTACGGAGTCCCAGCATCCTCTACGGACTACGAGAAAAAGATTTACCGGTAAGTTTAAAATCATTATATATATATATATTAGTGATGAGCGGGTTCGGTTTCCGAGAAACCGAACCCACCCGAGCTTTACCTTTTTTTTTTTTTTTACACGGGTCCGAGCAGACTCGGATCCTCCCGCCTTGCTCGGCTAACATGAGCGCGCCCGAACGTCATCATCCCGCTGTCGGATTCTCGCGAGATTCGGATTCTATATAAGCAGCCGAGGGTCGCCGCCATTTTCACACGTGCATTGAGATTGATAGGGAGAGGACGTGGCTGGCGCCCTCTCCGTTTATAATTGTAGAAGAGACAGTTGATTGCTTGTTTTATTACTAATTGTGGGGAGGATTGGGGAGCAGCTGTTAGGACTCGGAGTAGAGTGCAGAGTTTTGCTGATAGTGACCACCAGTTTTTTTTAATCCGTTCTCTGCCTGAAAAAAACGCTCCATACCATATCTGTGCTCAGTGTGCTGCATGATATATCGGTGCTGAGTGCTCACACTGCTTAATTGTGGGGACTGGGGAGCAGCTATAGCAGGAGTACAGTGCACAGTTTTGCTGACAGTGACCACCAGTATACGTTTGTCTGCCTGAAAAACACTCCTGTGGTGTCTTTTTTTTATACTAGTTTAGCAGTCTGCTGACAGTGTCCACCAGGTCCATTATACTGTATATAGCAGTACGGTAGGCCACTGCTGTACCTACCTCTGTGTCGTCAGTCACTCGTCATCCATTAATAATAATAAGTATACTATCCATCCATCTACATTGTATACCTGTGGTGGCTTTTTTTCTTTATACTAGTTTAGCAGTTTGCTGACAGTGTCCACCAGGTCCATTATACTGTATATAGCAGTACGGTAGGGCCACTGCTGTACCTACCTCTGTGTCGTCACTCGTCATCCATAAGTATACTATCCATCCATCTACATTGTATACCTGTGGTGGCTTTTTTTCTTTATACTAGTAGTACTAGTTTAGCAGTCTGCTGACAGTGTCCACCAGGTCCATTATACTGTATATAGCAGTACGGTAGGCCACTGCTGTACCTACCTCTGTGTCGTCACTCGTCGTCCATAAGTATACTATCCATCCATCTACATTGTATACCTGTGGTGCCTTTTAGTTGTGCGCATTAAAATATGGAGAACAAAAATGTGGAGGAGGTTAAAAAAAATAAGATTTTACTCACCGGTAAATCTATTTCTCGTAGTCCGTAGTGGATGCTGGGAACTCCGTAAGGACCATGGGGAATAGCGGCTCCGCAGGAGACTGGGCACAACTAAAGAAAGCTTTAGGACTACCTGGTTTGCACTGGCTCCTCCCACTATGACCCTCCTCCAGACCTCAGTTAGGATACTGTGCCCGGAAGAGCTGACACAATAAGGAAGGATTTTGAATCCCGGGTAAGACTCATACCAGCCACACCAATCACACCGTATAACTCGTGATATTATACCCAGTTAACAGTATGAAATATAACTGAGCCTCACTAACAGATGGCTCATAACAATAACCCTTTAGTTAGGCAATAACTATATACAAGTATTGTAGACAATCCGCACTTGGGATGGGCGCCCAGCATCCACTACGGACTACGAGAAATAGATTTACCGGTGAGTAAAATCTTATTTTCTCTGACGTCCTAGTGGATGCTGGGGACTCCGTAAGGACCATGGGGATTATACCAAAGCTCCCAAACGGGCGGGAGAGTGCGGATGACTCTGCAGCACCGAATGAGCAAACTCAAGGTCCTCCTCAGCCAGGGTATCAAACTTGCAGACTTTTTCAAAATTGTTTGAACCCGACCAAGTAACAGCTCGGCAAAGTTGTAAAGCCGAGACCCCTCGGGCAGCCGCCCAAGAAGAGCCCATTTTCCTTGTGGAATGGGCTTTTACAGATTTAGGGTGCGGCAGTCCAGCCGCAGAATGTGCAAGTTGAATCGTGCTACAGATCCAGCGAGCAATAGTCTGCTTAGAAGCAGGAGCACCCAGTTTGTTGGGTGCATACAGGATAAATAGCGAGTCAGTTTTCCTGACTCCAGCCGTCCTGGAAACATCTATTTTCAGGGCCCTGACTACGTCCAGTAACTTGGAGTCCTCCAAGTCCCACACAGCCGCAGGCACCACAATAGGTTGGTTCACATGAAAAGCTGATACCACCTTAGGAAGGAATTGGGAACGAGTCCTCAATTCCGCCCTATCCATATGAAAATCAGATAAGGGCTTTTGCATGACAAAACCGCCAATTCTGATACACGCCTGGCCGACGCCAAGGCCAACCGCATGACCACTTTCCACGTGAGGTATTTTAGCTCTACGGATTTAAGTAGCTCAACCCAATGCGACTTCAGGAAATCCAACACCACGTTGAGATCCGACGGTGCCACTAGAGGCACAACCGGGGCTGAATATGCAGCACTCCCTTAACAAAAGTCTGAACTTCAGGCAGTGAAGCCAGTTCTTTTTGGAAGAAAATGTACAGAGCCGAAATCTGGACCTTAACGTAACCCAATTTTAGGCCCGTAGTCACTCCTGACTGTAGGAAGTGCAGAAATCGACCCAGTTGAAATTCCTCCGTTGGGGCCTTCCTGGCCTCACACCAAGCAACATATTTTTGCCATATGCGGTGATAATATTTTGCGATCACATCTTTCCTAGCCTTAATCAGCATAGGAATGACGTCCTCCGGAATGCCTTTTTCCTTTAGGATCCGGTGTTCAACCGCCATGCCGTCAAACACAGCCGTGGTAAGTCTTGGAACAGGCAGGGCCCCTGCTGCAGCAGGTCCTGTCTGAGCGGCAGAGGCCATGGGTCCTCCGAGATCATTTCTTGAAGTTCTGGGTACCAAGCTCTTCTTGGCCAATCCGGAACCACGAGTATAGTTCTTACTCCTCTCCTTCTTTGCCTCTCATACCCAAGGTATTGAGAATACTAAGGAAGGAACACATACACCGACTGGTACACCCACGGTGTTACCAGAGCGTCCACAGCTATCGCCTGAGGGTCCCTTGACCTGGCGCAATATCTTTTTAGCTGTTTGTTGAGGCGTGACGCCATCACGTCACCTGTGGCCTTTCTCAACGGTGTACAATCATTTTGAAGACTTCTGGATGAAGTCCCCACTCTCCCGGGTGGAGGTCGTGCCTGCTGAGAAAGTCTTCTTCCCAGTTGTCCACTCCGGGAATGAACACTGCTGACAGTGCTAACACATGATTTTCCGCCCATCGGAAAATCCTTGTGGCTTCTGCCATCACCATCCTGCTTCTTGTGCCGCCCTGCTGGTTTACATGGGCGACCGCCGTGATGTTGTCTGACTGGATCAGCACCGGCTGGTCTTGAAGCAGGGGTCTAGCCTGACTTAGGGCATTGTGAATGGCCCTTAGTCCCAGAATATTTATGTGTAGGGAAGTCTCCTGACTTGACCATAGTCCTTGGAAGTTTCTTCCCTGTGTGACTGCCCCCCAGCCTCGAAGGCTGGCATCCGTGGTCACCAGGACCCAGTCCTGTATGCCGAATCTGCGGCCCTCTAGAAGATGAGCACTCAGCAGCCACCACAACAGCGACACCCAGGCCCTTGGAGACAGGGTTATCAGCCGATGCATCTGAAGATGCGACCCGGACCTCTTGTCCAACAGATCCCACTGGAAGATCCTTGCCTGGAACCTGCCGAATGGAATTTCTTCGTAAGAAGCTACCATCTTTCCCAGGTCTCGCGTGCATTGATGCACCAACACCTGTATTTGTATTAGGAGGTCTCTGACTAGAGATGACAACTCCTTGGCCTTCTCCTCCGGGAGAAACCTTTTTCTTGTTTTTGTGTCCAGAACCATACCCAGGAACAGTAGACGCGTCGTAGGAACCAGCTGCGACTTTGGACTAATTCAGAATCCAGCCGTGCTGTTGTAGCACTTCCCGAGATAGTGCTACTCCGACGAACAACTGCTCCCTGGACCTCGCCTTTATAAGGAGATCGTCCAAGTACGGGATAATTCTAACTCACTTTTTTCGAAGGAGTATCATCATTTCGGCCATTACCTTGGTAAATACCCTCGGTGCCGGGGACAGACCAACGGCAACGTCTGGAATTGGTAATGACAGTTCTGTACCACAATTTTGAGGTACTCCTGGTGAGGAGGATAAATGGGGACATGCAGGTAAGCATCCTTGATGTCCAGTGATACCATGTAATCCCCTTCGTCCAGGCTTGCAATAACCGCCCTGAGCGATTCCATTTTGAACTTGAACCTTCGTATATAAGTGTTCAAGGATTTCAATTTTAGAATGGGTCTCACCGAACCGCCTGGTTTCGGTACCACAACATTGTGGAATAGTAACCCCGGCCTTGTTGAAGGAGGGGTACCTTGATTATCACCTGCTGGAAGTACAGCTTGTGAATTGCCGCCAGTACTACCTCTAATCGAGGGCAGCAGGCAAGGCTGATTTGAGGTAACGGCGAGGGGGGAGTCGCCTCGAACTCCAGCTTGTATCCCTGTGATACTACTTGCAGAACCCAGGGATCCACCCGTGAGCGAGCCCACTGGTCGCTGAAGTTCCCGAGACGCGCCCCCACCGCACCTGGCTCCACCTGTGGAGCCCCAGCGTCATGCGGTGGACTCAGAGGAAGCGGGGGAAGATTTTTGATCCTGGGAACTGCCTGTCTGGTGCAGCTTTTTCCCTCTTCCCTTGTCTCTGTGCAGAAAGGAAGCGCCTTTGACCCGCTTGCTTTTCTGAAGCCGAAAGGACTGTACCTTATAATACGGTGCTTTCTTAGGCTATGAGGAAACTTGAGGTAAATTTTTTCCTTCCCAGCTGTTGCTGTGGATACGAGGTCCCAGTGACCATCCCCAAACAATTCCTCACCCTTATAAGGCAGAATCTTCATGTGCCTTCTAAAGTCAGCATCGCCTGTCCACTGCCGGGTCCCTAATACCCTCCTAGCAGAATGGACATTGCATTAATTTTGGATGCCAGTCGGCAAATATCCCTCTGTGCATCCCTCATATATAAGACGACGTCTTTAATATGCTCTATGGTTAGCAAATAGTATCCCTGTCCTGACAGGGTAATAGACCACGCTGCAGCAGCACTATCCATGCTGAGGCAATTGCAGGTCTCAGTATAGTACCTGAGTGTGTATATACAGACTTCAGGATAGCCCCTGCTTTTTATCAGCAGGCTCCTTCAAAGTGGCCGTATCCTAAGACGGCAGTGCCACCTTTTTTGACAAACGTGTGAGCGCCTTATCCACCCTAGGGGATATCTCCCAACGTGACCTATCCTCTGGCGGGAAAGGGTACGCCATCAGTAACTTTTTTAGAAATTACCAGTTTCTTATCGGGGGAACCCACGCTTCTTCACACACTTCATTCACTCATCTGATGGGGGAACAAAACACTGGCTGCTTTTTCTCCCCAAACATAAAACCCCTTTTATGTGGTACCTGGGTTAATGTCAGAAATGTGTAACACATTTATTTTTATTGCCGAGATCATGCAACGGATGTTCCTAGTGGATTGTGTATATGTCTCAACCTCGTCGACACTGGAGTCCGACTCCGTGTCGAAATCTGTGTCTGCCATCTGAGGTAGCGGGCGTTTTTGAGCCCCTGATGGCCTTTGAGACGCCTGGGCAGGCGCGGGCTGAGAAGCCGGCTGTCCCACAACTGTTACGTCATCCAGCCTTTTATGTAAGGAGTTGACACTGTCGGTTAATACCTTTCACCTATCCATCCACTCTGGTGTCGGCCCCACAGGGGGCGACATCACATTTATCGGCATCTGCTCCGCCTCCACATAAGCCTCCTCATCAACCATGTCGACACAGCCGTACCGACACACCGCACACACACAGGGAATGCTCTGAGGACAGGACCCCACAAAGTCCTTTGGGGAGACAGAGAGAGAGTATGCCAGCACACACCAGAGCGCTATATAATGCAGGGATTCACACTACCCACAGTGATTTTTCCCTTATAGCTGCTATAATACACAGATTTGCGCCTAAATGTAGTGCCCCCCCTCTCTTTTTAACCCTTTGAGCCTAAAAACTACAGGGGAGAGCCTGGGGAGCTGTCTTCCAGCTGCACTGTGAAGAGAAAATGGCGCCAGTGTGCTGAGGGAGATAGCCCCGCCCCTTTTTCGGCGGACTTTCTCCCGCTTTTTTATGGATCCTGGCAGGGGTATTTTACACATATATAGCCTCTGGGACTATATATTGTGTTATTTTGCCAGACAAGGTGTTAATATTGCTGCTCAGGGCGCCCCCCCCCCCCCCCAGCGCCCTGCACCCATCAGTGACCGGAGTGTGAGGTGTGCATGAGGAGCAATGGCGCACAGCTGCAGTGCTGTGCGCTACCTTGTTGAAGACCGAAGTCTTCTGCCGCCGATTTCCAGGACCATCTTCATGCTTCTGGCTCTGTAAGGGGGACGGCGGCGCGGCTCCGAACGATCGAGGTCGGGTCCTGTGTTCGATCCCTCTGGAGCTAATGGTGTTCAGTAGCCTAAGAAGCCCAAACTATCTCCAGTCAGGTAGGTTCGCTTCTTCTCCCCTTAGTCCCTCGTAGCAGTGAGTCTGTTGCCAGCAGATCTCACTGAAAATAAAAAACCTAACATATACTTTCTTTTCTAGGAGCTCAGGAGAGCCCCTAGTGTGCATCCAGCTCAGCCGGGCACAAGATTCTAACTCAGGGCTGGAGGAGGGTCATAGTGGGAGGAGCCAGTGCACACCAGGTAGTCCTAAAGCTTTCTTTAGTTGTGCCCAGTCTCCTGTGGAGCCGCTATTCCCCATGGTCCTTACGGAGTTCCCAGCATCCACTAGGACGTCAGAGAAATAGGGAAAGATCAAGATCCACTTCCACCTCGTGCTGAAGCTGCTGCCACCAGTCATGGCCGAGACGATGAAATGCCATCAACGTCGTCTGCCAAGGCCGATGCCCAATGTCATAGTACAGAGCATGTAAAATCCAAAACACAAAAGATCAGTAAAATGACCCAAAAATCAAAATTAAAAGCGTCTGAGGAGAAGCGTAAACTTGCCAATATGCCATTTACGACACGGAGTGGCAAGGAACGGCTGAGGCCCTGGCCTATGTTCATGGCTAGTGGTTCAGCTTCACATGAGGATGGAAGCACTCATCCTCTCGCTAGAAAAAAGAAAAGACTTAAGCTGGCAAAAGCACAGCAAAGAACTGTGCGTTCTTCGAAATCACAAATCCCCATGGAGAGTCCAATTGTGTCGGTTGCGATGCCTGACCTTCCTCTTTTTTCTTTCATTTTTCTTTGCATCATGTGCTGTTTGGGGAGTATTTTTTTGAAGGGCCATCCTGCGTGACACTGCAGTGCCACTCCTAGATGGGCCAGGTGTTTGTGTCGGCCACTAGGGTCGCTTAGCTTAGTCACACAGCTACCTCACTGCGCCTCTTTTTTTCTTTGCGTCATGTGCTGTTTCGGGAGTATTTTTTTGAAGGGCCATCCTGCGTGACACTGCAGTGCCACTCCTAGATGGGCCAGATGTTTGTGTCGGCCACTTGGGTCGCTTATCTTAGTCACACAGCTACCTCATTGCGCCTCTTTTTTTCTTTGCATCATGTGCTGTTTGGGGACAATTTTTTTGAAGGGCCATCCTGTCTGACACTGCAGTGCCACTCCTAGATGGGCCAGGTGTTTGTGTCGGCCACTAGGGTCGCTTAGCTTAGCCATCCAGCGACCTCGGTGCAAATTTTAGGACTAAAAATAATATTGTGAGATGTGAGGTGTTCAGAATAGACTGAAAATGAGTGGAAATTATGGTTATTGAGGTTAATACTATGGGATCAAAATGACCCCCAAATTCTATGATTTAAGCTGTTTTTTAGGGTTTTTTGAAAAAAACACCCGAATCCAAAACACACTAGAATACGACAAAAAAATTTCGTTGAGGTTTTGCCAAAACGCGTCCGAACCAAAAACCCGAAAAATTTCCAGTGCACACATATATACATTATATATATATATATATATATATATATATATATATATATATATATATATATATATATATATATATATATATATATATATATATACATACACATATATACACACACACACACACACACACACACACATATATAATAGACAGATGCATTTGCAAATACATCCCGAATCATGAAAACTTTTTTTTTTCTTGTTATGTTAGCCAGTAAAGTAGTTAAAGGTCTGAGCATATTACAATATTTAGGGTAGTTAATTTTTTTTATTTTATTTTATTTTTGAATATACTTTAGTTACATACAGTATAACATAAAATACATAGGGGCCGATTTATCACCATCCACATCCGAGGATGCAGATGTGAGGTGATAAAATCGCAACGGTGATTATTGATACATCCATGCGATGTCATCACCAATCACATGCAGGGACAGAGCTTGCAAGAAAGCCCTGTCCCTGCGATGCTACACCGCAGCCTTATCAGGGTATTCTCCTGTATTCCACTTTTGTACAGGCCCCCATACATTAGCAATCACAAAAAAAAAAAAAAAGAAAAAAAAAAAAAAAAAAAAAGACACAATCTGCAGATTCTTAGATTTTTTTTCTTTCCACATTTAAAGATTCCCCAATCCGTGCCCATACATTAAAGCTGGCAATACACCTAAAGATTTATTGTCTAGTCTGGCAGGTTGTAACAAAAATCTGGTAGTGTATGGGAGCAAATGACAACTGACCATTTGCTCCGAAATGCCAGTAAACTGAAAAAAATGGTCAGTCAGATAAATTGGTTTAATCCATTTGATTTAAACAATTTGTCTGAATTACCATTTTCGTTCCAACCAGCCAGCTTGGACAATAAATCTTTAGGTGTATGGCCAGCTTTAGGCCCCCAAACATAAACAATCGATTGTATAAATCAATCAATCATCTGTAAATTGCTCCAATCACAGATTCAAATAAAAAATTGATTGGGATTGTTAAATTAGGTTGTTCAACATGTTGAACTTCACAGATCAATTGGGGCTGTAGATTGCTAGTGTACGGTAACAATCAGCAGATTTACAGACTGTTTCTACTAAACTGATGAGCCTTTAAGACTGTAGATGGTATACGTATAATTTGCAGGCTGTCAGGATCCCGGCAGTCAGTATACAGATGCCGGAATCCGGACATCTGGCAATGCCGTCAGCTAGAATACCAGCGCAACAGGACTATTTCCAGTCATGGGTGTCCAGGACACACATAGAATGGAAATAGAACCTGAGGCGAGCGCAGCGATGCCACTGAGCCTGCAAGAGGACCCTTTGCGCTTACCCCGCTGCCGCCATACTTGCGGCCGGGATGCCGCTGTTGGTATATTGACGGCCGGCATCCTGGCCACCGGAAAATCATACTGAAACCCAGTAGACTGTTAGTGTATTGTAACAACCAACAGATTTGCAGACCGCTTCTAGTAAACTGATGAGCCTTTCAAGATTGTCAGATCTGTATTTGCTTGATAGTGATCTCCAAATCATTGAAAATTATCTGTATATTTATGGGCGCAGAATGGTGAATTGGGGAATCTTTAAATCTGGTAAAAGATCTCAGAATCTGCAGAATGTTGTTTTTTTTGTGATTGCTGATGTATAGGGCCTTTTAGGTACATACACACTGGGCGTTTTTTCCCAGCGTGTATGCAGAGCGATTATGTGAACAACGCTGGGCGGAAAATCGCTCAGTGCATACACACTAAGCGATTTTCACCCCGGCCCAGCGATGTTTATGGGGATGAGCCACTTTCCACCGTAGGAGACTGTGGAAAGTGGTTCACTCGGCTTGTAAAACAAGCCGATGGTTGGCGGTGGCCAGCAATGATGCGGGAGTGCGCATCAGCGCCCACCACCTGCCCATACACACTGGCCGAGTTGGAGCACAAAGTAGCTCAACACGCCAAAAGTAAGTTACTTTGAACTCAAAATCGACTAGTGTGTATGGGATGTGTGTATTAAGAGATGGACAAAGCAGAGATCTGGACCTTGATGGAGCCAATCTCAGGCCCATATCCACACCTGCTTGCAGGAAAAGGAGAAACTGTCCAAGTTGAAACTCCACTGCAGGAAACTTCTTGGATTCACACAAGACACATTTTTCCCAAATTCGATGGTAATGTTTAGACATTACTCCCTTCCTAACCTCTATCAAGGTAGGAATAAACATGCTCGGAATACCCTTCCGAGGTAAGATCTGGCGCTCAACCGCCATGCCGTCAAACGTAGCCGTGGTAAGTCTTGATAAGCGAACGGCCTGAACCCGTTCTTTTTACAAGCTGTAGAACTCTTGGAATGTGAGGAAGTGGAGGGAATACATACACTGACTGGAACACCCACGGTGTCACCAGTGCGTCCACCGCCACTGCTTGTGGGTCTCTCGACCTGGAACAGTACCTCCGCAGCTTCTTGTTGAGGCGGGAGGCCATCATGTCTATGTGAGATACACCCCACCAACCGGTTACCTCCTCGAACATCTATGGGTGGAGGCCCCACTCTCCTGGATGGAGATCGTGTCTGCTGAGGAAGTCCGCTTCCCAGTTGTCATTCCCAGAATGAAGATTGATGACTTCGCCATGGCGTGCCTTTCCGCCCAGAGAAGGATTCTTGCCACCTCTGACATTGCAGCTCTGCTCTTCATTCCGCCTTGTCGGTTTATGGCCTCAATCATCAAATGCACCCCCTTAGCAAGTGACGCCGCCCCCCTCAACATACCCCCATCACCGTCTGCGGTGTCAGAATTGGTATCCGTGTCATCCTATGTAATTTGGGCAAGAGCGCGTTTTTGAGGGTGTACCGCAGAGGGGCCAGAGGGAACAGAACCGGACCATACTGCCATAGTGGACTGTAAAGCCAGAGTAACATTCTCAGTCTGTGCAATCCTCTCAGACATCTGAGAAATAACCCCCTTAAGAGAGGCTAACCACTCCGGTTCCCTAGCCGGGATTATGCGCTACAACAGTGCAATCTTGATAACATGGAATGGGATCTTCCTGAGAAGATATATCCTCCGCAGCATATGATACAGAGTCTCTAGACATGGCTGCTTGCAATCCCCACACACCCCACATAGACACAGAGTAATGGCAGACAGAGTTTACCCCCCAAGAATGGCAGAGAGACAGAGATTGGAGCCAACCCACACGCAGCACTTCTGAGGAACAGGGGAATCCCCACCTCACGCTGACTGTGCTCCTTAATAGGTAGACACAGTATACACACTGCCTCCCCCCCCCCCTTCTACAACCTCCTGGTACCGTACAGCTGGAGTTGATGTGGAGGGACAGCGCTGAAGACTGCAGGCAGAGAAAATGGCGCTGCACGCTGCTGGGTCCGTTCTGAGAATGAGAAGCTCTGCCCCCTGAAGATGGCGCGTCTTCCCGCTCTTCACAAGGATTATACTGGCCTAAGGTATATGCTGGCTGAGATCCAGGGATCCCGACAGGCTTGCTGACCAGTGCAGGGTGTAGGCGCTGGCTCAGGGCGCCCCTCACAGTGTGCCTCTGAGCTCCGGAGCTCGGTTAATACCGCGCTCTCTACCCTGTTGCCCCCACCTTCACACCGGCCCCCCGCTTGTCAGGGGGGCCGGTGACTAACTTGCCACGATCTTCTGGCTCTGTAAGGGGGTGGCGGCATGCTGCTGGGGTGAGCGATCCCCTGTGGCGGCGATCGTTCTATCCCCTCAAGAGCTCAGTGTTCCGTCAGCGGAGTAAGTGGATCAGATGCCGCAGGGCGGACACTACTCCCCCCCCACCCCCCCACGAAGCAGGGGGGCTGTTGCCAGCAGCCTCCCTGCGCCTAAACTCTATTAAAAATAATAAAACTAAAAGAACTCCTATGGAGCTCCCTTAGCTGTGACCGGCTCCTCCGGGCACATTTTCTAAACTGGGTCTGGTAGGAGGGACATGGAGAGAGGAGCCAGACCACACTGTTAAACTCTTAAAGTGCCAATGGCTCCTGGTGGACCCGTCTATACCCCATGGTATTAATATGGACCCCAGCATCCTCTAGGACGTAAGAGAAATAATGCTAACTATCAGGATCCTGGCATTCAGGAACCCGATGCTAGAATCCTAACAGTCGGAAATGCCGACACGCGACCGTAATTCCCACTCTGTTGGTGGGTCCATGCCACCAACTGAGTGTGAATAGAACCTGTGGTGAGCATAGCTCGCCACCGGGCCCGGAACGTGGCAAGCGCACTTGTTGCAGAGATACCGCTGTCAGTATACTGACAGTCGACATCCCGGTATATCATCCCCATTCCGTATCCAGCCATGACCCTCTGTGAGGCAGGGATAGGTTGTGGTAAGCGGCTCCTCTACGGGGATCAGCTGTGCAGCACATAAGGAGTGTTATATGCCTTTATCGGCTAATGCTCCTACATCAGCACTGCATACATACCTATACAAATCAGCTGCCATTCACCCGATATCAGGAGAATGGGCCAACGATTGTATAGGTGTGTATCCAGCTTTAAGGTGCATACACACGGTGCGATTTGCACCTAACTTTCCTTACGATATAATCAAAATTGTAAGGAAAGTTAGTGCATATTGCGCGCGGTCCTGCGGGATCGGAATCGCAAGGAAAAAATAGACTGTGCAGGCAGCCCAACATTGACTATTTCAACGAGATCCCGTCAAATAGTCAATGTCGGGCATACGGCGCATCGCACCGTGTGTACACACCTTTACTTTGACTGTATGTATTGTGACAAGTGTGTGCATTGTAACTGCACATGGACAAGTTACAAAACAAACAAACAGTGAAATGAAAGCTAGCCAATACACAGTGTATGGATGAAGAAACCCACTGAATTTCTCTATATAGGAGGTGTGTAATCAGTATGAGCGATTATTTAGTATATTGGAGGGTTTTTATGATAAAGGGGCCAATTCAGTAAGGTTAGCAAATTCTGCTAATCAGCAGAATTTGCTAACTATTAGCAAGAATGCTGGGGGCCGCCCAGCATGCTGACCGTCGCCTCCCCCCTGCTTCAAGCAGAAATTGCGAACAGCATGCAATTTCTGCTTGTTAGCAGAAATTAAGGATGACTCCTGCCGGTGCAGCTTAGCTGCGGCCGCAGGAGTCCCGGCGGCATTTTTGCTGTTGCAATGACTGCGTGTGACGTCACGTGGCTGCACCCACAACACGCCCCTGTTCGCGTGTATCGGCCCACCGTTTGGGCTGGCACGCCCCCGCAATGCTCCGTTTCCACCCAGAAAACGGAGCGTTACCGACCCCCTCCCACCCTGCGACCGCCTCTGCCTGAAAGACAGGCAAAGGCGATCGTATTTTCTGCGGCCCCCCCGCAGAAAATGCGGGCGCATGCGCAGTAGGGCCTGCTGCGCAGGTGCCCGCGGCCCCTCAGCAAAAATTCCGTACGAATCGCTACTTGCGATTCATACTGAATTTGCCCCAAAGTTTCCAAATACATAACTAATGTAAAACAATTGTAGCATGCAGTAGCTTAAGCTACTGTATAACTGCCTTAATAGCCACAATATGAGTTGGAAGGGTGTAGTTCATAGGGTCAACCACACTTAGGTCAACAGTGACTAAGTTAACACCCAAAATAGGGCGACACAAGCACGGTTGACATGACAAGAGGTCGACATGAGTTTTTTTTTGGGGGGGGCGTTTTCTTCGTAGAGTGAGCGAGAACCCCAATTAGTGCACCGTCTCGCTTCACTCGCCATGCTTCGGGCAAGGTGCCTTGTTGCGCTCAGCACGGGTTACCGTTCCCAGTTGCAGTCCATGTGAATTGTAAAGTATTTAAAAAAATGTTTTTTGAAAAACTCATGTCGACCTAAGTGTGGATTACCTAGAGACCGGATACCGAGTTGGGAATACCTGTAGTTTTTCCTTCCACTGTGCTGTGGGGTCATTGTTTAGAGGGGATGATCCTTTTCCCCTTCCAGGTCACTGCATCCTTGAAACTTGACAGCTTCCCCTCCAAAATACCTTTGAAGTGGGCAAGGGTGGGGTGGACTGGACCTGGCCAGTGCTTCGGGACAAACAAATTAATTCTACTCCTCCTAGTATCAGCTGTTGCTCATGTCATGTGCCTGCAATACATTAGTAGCTCCACTGTGGTGAGAGAATATAACACCATGTGGACTGGAGGTGTACATCGCAGCAGCCAATCAGAGCCCAGAGCATGTATCCAGCCCATCAGTGCTGGTTACCTTACCGCAGCCAGTTCTATCCTATTCCACAGCGTTGACCTTACTGTACTTCATCCTTTGTAGCGCTCAATGTCAGCAGTTCTATTCTAGGAGAAATGCAGTACACCTACACTTGTTTGCTGATTAATTCGTTTTTAATTGCAGTATCAATCTATACTCTCTAAAAATCAAATCTGTTCTATTTGTTGCACTCTTTTTTTTTTTCTAAACTCCAAATACTATCCTCCCTCCCCTTATTCATGAAGCAGTGAAAAGAGTGGAGAAGTGAGCCAGTGGAAAAGTTGTCCATGGCAACCAATCATTGTTGCAGTAGCATTTCTAAAGTGCATTCTATAAAATTTTAGGTAGCATCTGATTAGTTGCCATGGGCTCACTTCTCCACACTTTTCACTGCTTGATGAATAGACCTCTATAATTTGAGAAGGTTGTTCAAAGTCTTTGTGCGCATCATACCAGGCTATGGGGGTCATTCAGAGTTGTTCGCTCGTTATTTTTTTTCGCAACGGAGCGATTAGTCGCTAATGCGCAATGTCCGCAGTGCGACTGCGCCAAGTAAATTTGCTATGCAGTTAGGTATTTTACTCACGGCATTACGAGGTTTTTTCTTCGTTCTGGTGATCGTAATGTGATTGACAGGAAGTGGGTGTTTCTGGGCGGAAACTGGCCGTTTTATGGGTGTGTGCGAAAAAACGCTACGATTTCTGGGAAAAACGCGGGAGTGGCTGGAGAAACGGGGGAGTGTGTGGGCGAACGCTGGGTGTGTTTGTGACGTCAAACCAGGAACGACAAGCACTGAACTGATCGCACTGGCAGAGTAAGTCTCGAGCTACTCAGAAACTGCACAGAGAAGTCTTTTCGCAATATTGCGAATCTTTCGTTCGCAATTTTGATAAGCTAAGATTCACTCCCAGTAGGCGGCGGCTTAGCGTGTGCAAAGCTGCTAAAAGCAGCTTGCGAGAGAACAACTCGGAATGACCACCTATATTCCCAACATGGGGGTGACTATTATTGAGCATCCAGTCTCACAATTATTCTAAACACCCATAATTCACATAATCGTTAAGTTAAAAAGTTTAAATGTAGAATATGACAGGAAATGACTTATGTTTAGGGTAATGTGCTATTCTTCTTTATAGCTCATGATGCGGTTCACAGATGTGATATAATGATCTTTCTTTAGTTCTCACATTAGCCATACATGCCATTGTCTTCATTTCACACACAAGAGGCACTTAAATATACTGCACACATTGCATATAGGTCCGACATCCAGAGCTCACAATCTAGTGGATTTGCTGGGGTGACCAAGAGGCAGACTTGATGGGCCAAGTGGTACTTATTGGCCGTCAAATTCTATTTTTCTATGCCCTTATATAGAAGGAGCTACCTAGAACTGGTAATGAAGTGGTTAAGGAATGTTTGCAGACAGAAACGGTCATGCATTGCAGCCAATCACTAGCACAGAGGTGAGCATCAGAAGCTTCTGTCAAGTGCTATAGCGCTCTCTGCTGGTTGTCGACTAAGTAACTAACACTGCTACAACAGCAGTGACTGGAGTTTTTAATACTAATACTGTAGAGCAGTGGTAATACTTCACACGGCCCTCCAGCTGCTGTGGAACTACACATCCCAGCATGCCCCGTCACATGTTGATTCCCTGTTATAGTGGCTGGTGAAGCCTTGCATCATGCATAGCGGGGACAATATTTGTTTCATCAATATCAGTTTGTAACTGTAGCACTGTACTTTAGCTGTGCATGTATTGTGACAAGTGTGCGCTTATAGGCCTAATTCTGAAGTGGCAGTAAATTAGAAAAAAGAGCAAGTAACGGTATACCTGGACAAACCATGAGGACCCATTTAGTACATTCCCAAACCATACTGCACTGCAAGGTGTGCAAATCTGTTTATGTTTGATTGCATGCAGGATAAAGAACTAGCTTTATTTTTTACACAGCAGTTTAGATTTGAGTTTGGACATATCCCTCTCAAATCCACATCTCTCTGCACATGTTACATCTGCAGCTCCTGCAGGGAGACATGGTTTTGCTTTACTCCCTCCAATCTCAGAATAAGAACCTATAACCGTACATGGACAAAATACTTATAAAAAAAAAAAAAAAAAAAAACCTGTGAAATTAAAGCTTTCAAATATATAACAAACATAAAGCAATTTTAATATGCATTAACTTAAGCTATAACCGCCCTAATAGCTACAATATGAGTTGGAAATACCTGTAGTTTTTCCTTCCACTGTGATGTGGGGTCCTTGTTTAGAGGTGATGATCCTTTCCCCCTTCCAGGTCCCTGCCTCCTTGATACTACCCAGCTCTCCCTCCAAAATACTTCTGAAGTGGGCAAGGGTGGACTGTGCCCGGGAAGGCCTCAGGGACCAACTGAAAGTAATTCTACTCCACATAGCACAAACTGCTTCCAAGGCTGTTGTGCCTGCAATATATCAGCAGCTCCACTGCGGCAGCAGGCGAGACCGAGTAGAACACCATGTGGACAGGAGGTGTGCACCGCAGCAGCCAATCAGACCCTGAGCACGTGCCCACCCTGTCAGTGCTGGTTACCTTACTGCAGCCAGTTCTATCATATTCCAGTGCTGATATCACTGTAATTAACTCTTCATAGCACACAATTTCAGCAGTAGTGCTTCCTGGTCGAAATCTCCAAACCCCATGTTTTCTTTGTACATTCCTTTTGATTAAACGCTGCAATAGATCCTTTAAAAGCCAAATTTAATGTCAATGTTCACAAAATGAATGTTCCTGTATGATCTTCTTGGTTTGTACGATGCTTGTGCAGTTTACATGAAAAACTAGAGTGAAGCTGCTGCTTGCTGCAGTTTAACTAAACCACCCCTCCCCTCTCCATTCCCTTCCCCTTTCTCTGCAATCTTACCTCTCCACCCCCTTCCCAATCTCCTCAGAGTCCTCACCGATGCTAAATGGACATATAGAATAGATTAGTAGACCAGCTCATAAATCCCTGAATTAGGTGAATTTAAATGCAAATACAGATTTTTGTATACAAATGACTTTAACTTTTTTGATAGACTTGCAGTTGCAAATGCATGCATATGTGGAGATGTGTCCTGTTTTACAGGACACATTCCAGCTGCGGCAGGCAGGGAATCTGTGTCCCCTGCGGTACAACATGTCTGACAGCGCTGGGACAGCTTGTCTGTCCCTAGCACCTGTCAGTGTGCAGGACCGGAGGCTGCGGAGGCGTTCAAATGTTGGCGCCCCCCGGGAGCCAATCGCGGCTCCCGGAGCGGCGGCCAATCAGAGACGGGCGCGGCGAGCCAATCGGCGCTCGCCGCGTCACAGGCCCCGCCCCCGGCATCTGACATCAGACGCCGGGCGGAAGCCGAAGACGCCGGGCGCGCGGAGGAGCGCGGCAGAAGAAGACGGGCGGGAGAAGAGAGAAGACGCCGCCAGGAGAAGAGGACGGGAGGCCGCGGTGAAGAGCTCCGGTGTCCGTTGAAGAGGCCAGAAGACGACGGGCTTGTGAAAGAAGATGTCCAGCGGCGGCTGGACGCGGAAGAGCGAAGGCGGCGCCTGCTTGCCAGGACGGGTCAGCGGCAGAAGAGGGCGCCGGAGACCCCCGGAGCAGGTGAGGCCTCAGTGAGGCAACTTCCACCCCCCCTCCCTTTTGCTCCCTAGACCATCAGGGACGGGCATTAGGCGCGGGGGCACAGTTCAGGCACTAGGCCTGTGGGGCAGATAGGAGTTTGGGGGTCACCATTTGATTTGGTGGTTTGGGCGTTAGGCCCAAGCCACCTTAAAGGTGTAGTAGGCGGACAATAGGCCCGAGGGGCAAAATCAGGCAATAGGCCTGTGGGGCATTAGAGGGCATTAGGCCCTAGTTCATTTTGGCACGTTAGGGGGATATAAGGTGACCCTGGACACTAGGCCCAGGTCACCCAACGGGCGACAAGTTAGGCGGGCGCTAGGCCCGTGGGTGAAGTCAGGCCTCCGGCCTGTGTGTAGTCAGGGGGCGCTAGGCCCAGTGAATAAGTGCCCCCCCGAGGTGAATAAATGTGGCACTGGGCACTAGGCCCAGGCCACCCTGAGGTGTTTAGGTAGGCAGGTCCGCTTGACCTGAGCCCCATAGAAGGAAGTGTACAGGAGGTGGGCAGGCTGTGTGGCGCCCACCCCCTTCCAGCGATAGGTAGGGATTTAAAGGAACAGCACCATTTGATGTTGTACTCTGGTATGTGTGTTGTTACCGTGCAGGGCAAAGTGTTGTTTAGAGTTTGTGCATAGTTTGTGTTGCACCACCCACACTTGAGCCAGTTTGAGGGCCTTGTTTATGTAGCTAGTGTAGCGGATGCACACTAGGTTAGAGTTAGGCCCTGCACGGCTGTTTCTCTCTTTGCCTCCTTACAGGGACCTGTAAGTGGAGAAGATCGGAGTACAAGACGTAGGACGGTGAGTAACATCTGTTTGTGTGTCCCTATCTGTCTCCCTTCCTTCAGGGCGAACGGTGAGCCGGTGCAAGGTAGAATTTCCACCTGGTGCGAGAGTGCCAATAGGTGAAATTCGGTCTCTGAGGCGGACGCCTGGGATGACCCTCACCTAGCCCGAAAGCACTATTTTCCTCGGTTCCGGAGGGCGTTTCGGTCCACAGTCAGGAGGACGGCACTCAGCAATCTCCTTCCTCCTAGGTCATCGTGTCCGGGTCCGACTGAAGATTTCCAGGTCCGTTGAAGGTTCCGGTACCTGAAGGTGAACCTACACCTGCACGGCAGCAGGCACTACACGCACCGCGCCACCACCACCCCTCTTACACATATTCTCCAGGATAACACATTACATACAAGAATACTGTGGGAGCAGTTTGTCGCTGTCAATGCAATTCTGTTACCAGTTTATTGTGTAATCACTTGGTAAACCCAGTTGCAAAACCTCCCAACTTTAGAAGTTATGCAAACTGGACCTGGCACGCCGGAGGCGTGTCTGTGTCTGAAAAGGGTGCGTAGCCTCATGTAAAGGGGGCAGGACTTCAGATAAAGGGGGCATGGCATCGCTTCACGGCCCCTGTTATCGTCAACCCTCAGCTCACCTCAGGCACTGTTAGATGCACATGCGCACGGAATCTAATCAGTGATCACTGGCTGCTTTCCAGAGCTCCCCCAACCTGACCCCCCCCCCCCACACACACACACACACACACACACGCACACACACACTCATATGCCCGCGAGACACTGCGGCCTGCAGGAGGGACAGCGGGATAGTGTCCGTATAGCGGGACTGTCCAGCTGGACTCAGGACACTTGGGAGTTATGCAGTTGTATCAGCAACTGCATAACTTGAAAATAAGTACAGGTTGAGTATCCCATATCCAAATATTCCCAAATACGGAATTTTTCGAGTGAGAGTGAGATAGTGAAACCTTTGTTTTCTGATGGCTCAATGTACACAAACTGTGTTTAATACACAAAGTTATTAAAAATATTGTATTAAATGTCTTCAGGCTGTGTGTATAAGGTATATATGAAACATAAATGCATTCTGTGCTTAGACTTGGGACCCATCACCATGATATCTCATTATGGTATTCAATTATTCCAAAATACGGAAAAATCCGATATCCAAAATACTTCTGGTCCCAAGCATTTTGGATATGGGATACTCAACCTGTACTTGAAAATACAATTTTTTTCAGGTAACTTATTCCCCATTCACACTGCACAAAAAACCCGGTATCAACCCAGAATTTTGCCAGGTTGACACGGGTCGCTGTGCAGTGTGAACGGGTCACTACCAAATTCCCGGGTCGCCTGACCCGGTAATTCAATCCAGGAATAATGAAGGGTTATTCCTAGGTTATTACCGGGTCAGTCGCAGTGTGAATGGGTTATCCGAGTCGATGTGACCCAGCACCCGTTCAAAGCATAGGGAGAGGCGACCCAGAGAAGTCACATGCACCCGATGCCGCCTCTGGCCCTGCCCCCGGATGGCAACCCCCAAGATGGCAACCCTGGGAGGCCACCCCATTCACACTGCATAGGTCCAATGCCGGGTCACACCCGGGAAGGACCCGTATCCAATTCCCGGGTGTGACCCAGCAATGTGCAATATCATACCTCCCAACTGTCCCGATTTTCGCGGGACAGTCCCGTTTTTTGGGGACTGTCCCGCTGTCCCACCCGCGGGCCGCAGTGTCCCGCGGTGGGGGGGGGGGGGGGGGGGCAGTTGGGAGGCACCTGCACTCACTGCTCTGCTTAGCAGAGCAGCGGTGAATAGACGCTATGCGCATGCGCACAGCGTCTATTCAGTGCAGACAGAGGGAGAGAGGGCATGCCAGCGGCTCACGGAGCGCTGGGCATGCCCCCTCAGTGACAAAATCGGGGGCGTGGCTCGCGATCGCGGGTCCTCCGCGAAGCCACGCCCCATTTTCCATAGGTCACGCCCCCTTTTTCGGGAGCGCGTTCGGCTTCGCAGCGCGTGTGTCCCTCTTTGAAGGCGGACAAAGTTGGGAGGTATGCAATATGAACGGGGTATGACTGTTACTGGCATAGGATAACAACTCAACATAGCATTATATAGGAGTTTAACATATTTTATCTAGGCAAAATATAGCTTACAGCTGCCTTGAAGATAAATAATGTTAAATCAATACAGTATCCTAGAGCATCCTGTATTGATTTTGACTTCATCCTGACATAACAGTCCATGTTTTAAGAAAAACCTATGTTTGTGCACAGATGATGTATAATCAAACTGACAGAGGTACTAACATCAGTGTTCTCACTTACCATGCTTTTTACTGCAAGCTGTGACAAATTACCTGTATCAGCAGTCGCACACCGGACAGTGGTTATAAAATGTGAAAAATACAATTTGGAAAGATTTTTTTTTTTTGCTATTTTAATATGGCCACTGACTATCCTGTCTATTGGTGCAGAAGTCTATCACTAAGCCTGACTCTAATCTGTACTTAGGGTTTAGAGAGATCCTCTATGCTTAATAGTAAAGGGTCCCCATTTAATTACGATCCTTATTACCAGCGTCATATTTAGTTTAGTATTGCAGTGATACTAATGAATATGCCACTGATATAACATTACTTACCTCTCTGGCAAGGCTCAGCCAGGCCCCCCTCCTTGGCGGCATCCTTCACGCTGTTGTCAACAGCCTGTCATTGCCGGTGATGGCCAGTCTGCACATGCGTTTGACACTTTCACCAGGTGGGGACTCTGCAATGCCTGGAAGGGGGTGAGGGTATCGGGATACAAGGATAGGGTGTAAGGGTGATGGTACCTGGGGGCCGGGACAGTGAGTAGGGGTGAGGGTATCGGGATGCAGGGACAGGGTGTAGGGGTGATGATACCTGGATGCAGGGACAGGGTATAGGGGTGAGGGTATCGGGGTGCAGTGACAGGGTGTAGGGGTGAAGGTATCGGGATGTAGGAACTGCACCCATTATAGAAACACCTATGGTCAGTATGATAGCAAAGGGTTCCGGACACCAACTGCAGGGCTGTCTCAACACAATTTGGCTCCCAGTGGAAACGCAAGTTTATTGCGCCCCCCCCCCCCCCGCCCTTAGACATTGTAAATAACAATTAATAAAAATTGCACGGCAAAAGGGGCATGGCCTATCTGCAAAGGGGCATGGCCTTGCTGCAATGGGTGTGGCCTTGCAGGAAAATGCTAAACTACACCAACACAATAGTGTCCATTACACCATATTATGCCCCAGACAGTAATGCCCCGAGCACAGTATTATGCCCCACTTGGTAATGCCCCTTGCACCATATTATGCCTAGAGATGAGCGAGTTCGGTTCGTCAAGATCCGAACCCCCCCGAACTTCACGTGGTTTACACGGGTCCGAGGCAGCCTCGGTTCTTCCCGTCTTACTCGCAAAACCCGAACGAGGCAAAACATCATCATCCCGCTGTCGGATTCTCGCGAGATTCGGATTCCATATAAAGAGTCGCGCGTCGCCGCCATTTTCACTTGTGCATTGTAGATAGAGCGGAGAGGATGTGGCTACGTTCTCTGCCTGAATAGCCCAATATCAGCTCAATATCTGTGCTCAGTATCAGTGCTGCATTGTGGTAACCAGTATATAATACTGCAGTACAATAGTCCATTGCTGTATCTTGCTGCTCCGTGTCAGCTCTAGTATCCTGAACAGTGCTCAATATCTGTGCTCAGTATCAGTGCTGCATTGTGGTGACGAGTATATAGTAGTACAGTACAGTAGTCCATTGCTGTATCTTGCTGCTCCGTGTCAGTTCTAGTATCCTCACCAGTGCTCAATATCTGTGTTCAGTATCATTGCTGCATTGTGGTGACCCGTATATAATACTACAGTACAGTAGTCCAGTGCTGTTCTGGCTGCCCAGTGTCAGTTCTAGTATCCTCATCAGTGCTCAGTATCACTACTCATGGGGGGTAATTCCAAGTTGATCGCAGCAGGATTTTTGATAGCAATTGGGCAAAACCATGTGCACTGCAGGGGAGGCAGATATAACATGTGTAGAGAGAGTAAGATTTGGGTGGGTTATTTTGTTTCTGTGCAGGGTAAATACTGGCTGCTTTATTTTTACACTGCAAATTAGATTGCAGATTGAACACACCCCACCCAAATCTAACTCTCTCTGCACATGGTATATCTGCCTCCCCTGCAGTGCACATGGTTTTGCCCAATTGCTAACAAAAATCCTGCTGAGATCAACTTGGAATTACCCCCATTGTCTTGTGCTGCATTGTGGTGACTAAAAGTCCAGTGTCTTGTGCTGCATCTTGCTGCTGTAGGGTGCTGTGGTAGTGTCCTGTCACTGTGCATAGGTCATCATCATTTCAGTCACAGTGGTATCTGGTATCTATCTAGTGGTATCTAATTCCAGACATTACTGCCGTCTAATTCCAGATATATTACTGGCATATAATTCCACACATTAAAAAATGGAGAACAAAAATGTGGAGGGTAAAATAGGGAAAGATCAAGATCCACTTCCACCTAGTGCTGAAGCTGCTGCCACTAGTCATGGCAGAGACGATGAAATGCCATCAACGTCGTCTGCCAAGGCAGATGCCCAATGTCATAGTAGAGAGTAGGGAGGCCAATCCCGGGATCGGGATCGGCGGGATCCCGGGATTTGGGCCCAAAAATGCCGGGATTTGAATCCCGGGATTGGAGCTTCCAATCCCGGGATTGGAGCTTCCAATCCCGGGATTCAAGGGATTACAGTGCGCATGTGCGGGAGGGTGGGTGTAAGTAATGACACTTACTATTAGGCGGGCGGCCGCGGCAGCCATGGACAAGCTGAACGCGGCAGCACTTCAAATGTAGCGCCGGCCAGCAGCCAATCAGAGCTGGCGGCTCGGCAGCCAATCAGGGAAGCTGCCGCAACAGCGGCAGCCAATCAGAAGCCACTGCTGCGACCGCTTCTCTGATTGGCTGCCGGTCCGCCAGCTCTGGTTGGCTGGCGGTCGGCGCTTCATTTGAAATGCTCCCGCGTTCAGTGAGCCCATGGCTGCCGCAGCCGCCCGCCTATTAGTAAGTGTCATTACTTACACCCACCCTCCCTCTCGCGCCGCTACCAACCCTTCCGCGCCGCTACCTACATCCTCCCTCCCGCACCACTACCTACACCCACCCTCCCGCACCGCACCGCTACCTACACTCTCCCTACCTCCCGCACCACTACCTACACCCTCCCTACCTCCCGCACCACTACCTACACCCTCCCTCCAGCGCTGCTCCCTACAACCTTCACTGGTCCCTACTGCAATCCCGGGATTGACCGTTTTTCAATCCCGAATCCCGGGATTGAAAAAACGGCCCGGGATTGGCCTCCCTAGTAGAGAGCATGTAAAAACCAAAAAACAAAAGTTCAGTAATCTAAATTAAAAGCGTCTGAGGAGAAGCATAAACTTGCCAATATGCCATTTATGACACGGAGTGGCAAGGAACAGCTAAGGCCCTCTCCTATGTTCCTCATGACTAGTGGGTCAGCTTCACATGAGGATGGAAGCACTCATCCTCCCGCTAGAAAAATTAAAAGAGTTAAGCTGGCAAAAGCACAGCAAACAAGTGTGCGTTCTTCTACATCACAAATCCCCAAGGAGAGTCCAATTGTGTCGGTTGCGATGCCTGACCTTCCCAACACTGGACGGGAAGAGGTGGCTCCTTCCACCATTTGCACGCCCCCTGCAAGTGCTGGAAGGAGCACCCACAGTCCAGTTCCTGATAGTCAAATTGAAGATGTCACTTTTGAAGTACACCAGGATGAGGATATGGGTGTTGCTGGCGCTGAGGAGGAAATTGACAAGGAGGATTCTGATGGAGAGGTGGTTTGTTTCAGTCAGGCACCCGGGGAGACACCTGTTGTCCATGGGATGAATAAGGCCATTGACATGCCTGGTCAAAATACAAAAAAAATCACCTCTTCGGTGTGGAATTATTTCAACAGAAATGCAGACAACTGGTGTCAAGCCGTGTGTTGCCTTTGTCAAGCTGTAATAAGTAGGGGTAAGGACGTTAACCACCTAGGAACATCCTCCCTTATACGTCACCTGGAGCGCATTCATCAGAAGTCATTGACAAGTTCAAAAACTTTGGGTGACAGCGGAAGCAGTCCACTGACAACTAAATCCCTTCTTCCTCTTGTACCCAAGCTCCTGCAAACCACCCCACCAACTCCCTCAGTGTCAATTTTCTCCTTAGACAGGAACACCAATAGTCCTGCAGGCCATGTCACTGGCAAGTCTGACGAGTCCTCTCCTAACTGGGATTCCTCCGATGGATCCTTGAGTGTAATGCCTACTGCTGCTGTTGTTGCTGCTGGGAGTCGATTGTCATCCCAGAGGGAAAGTCGGAAGACCACTTGTACTACTTCCAGTAAGCAATTGACTGTCCAACAGTCCTTTGCGAGAAAGATGAAATATCACAGCAGTCATCCTGTTGCAAAGCGGATAAATCAGGCATTGACAACTATGTTGGTGTTAGACATGCGTCCGGTATCCACAGTTAGTTCACAAGGACTTAGATAATTGCTTGAGGTAGTGTGTCCCCGGTACCAAATACCATCTAGGTTCCACTTCTCTAGGCAGGCGATACCGAGAATGTACACAGACTTCAGAAAAAGAGTCACCAGTGTCCTCAAAAATGCAGTTGTACCCAATGTCCACTTAACCACGGACATGTGGACAAGTGGAGCAGGGCAGACTAAGGACTATATGACTGTGACAGCCCACTGGGTAGATGTATTGCCTTCCTGCAGCAACAACAGCAGCGGCAGCACCAGTAGCAGCATCTCGCAAACGCCAACTCGTTCATAGGCAGGCTACGCTTTGTATCACCGCTTTCCATAAGAGGCACATAAGAGGCTCTTACGGAAACTGAGGAACATCATCGCAGATTGGCTTACCGCAATTGGACTCTCCTGAGGATTTGTGACATAGGACAACACCACCAATATTGTCCCTCATTCCGAGTTGTTCGCTCGGTATTTTTCATCGCATCGCAGTGAAAATCCGCTTAGTACGCATGCGCAATGTTCGCACTGCGACTGCGCCAAGTAACTTTACTATGAAGAAAGTATTTTTACTCACGGCTTTTTCTTCGCTCCGGCGATCGTAATGTGATTGACAGGAAATGGGTGTTACTGGGCGGAAACACGGCGTTTCAGGGGCGTGTGGCTGAAAACGCTACCGTTTCCGGAAAAAACGCAGGAGTGGCCGGAGAAACGGTGGGAGTGCCTGGGCGAACGCTGGGTGTGTTTGTGACGTCAACCAGGAACGACAAGCACTGAACTGATCGCACAGGCAGAGTAAGTCTGGAGCTACTCTGAAACTGCTAAGTAGTTAGTAATCGCAATATTGCGAATACATCGGTCGCAATTTTAAGAAGCTAAGATTCACTCCCAGTAGGCGGCGGCTTAGCGTGTGTAACTCTGCTAAATTCGCCTTGCGACCGATCAACTCGGAATGAGGGCCATTGTGCGTGCATTACATGTGGGCAAATTCCAGCAAGTCCCATGTTTTGCACATACAATGAAACGACAGAGAGATGCTGTCGGCCCGAAGAATTGCGGGCCACTTTCGGCATTCAGCCACCGCGTGCCGAGGACTGGAGCACCAGCAAACACTCCTGAACATGCCCTGCCATCAGCTGAAGCAAGAGGTGGTAACAAGGTGGAACTCAACCCTCTATATGCTTCAGAGGATGGAGAAGCAGCAAAAGGCCATTCAAGCCTATACATCTGCCTACGATATAGGCAAAGGAGGGGGAATGCAATGCACCTGACTCAAGCGCAGTGGAGAATGATTTCAACGTTGTGCAAGGTTCTGCAACCCTTTGAACTTGCCACACGTGAAGTCAGTTCAGACACTGCCAGCCTGAGTCAGGTCATTCCCCTCATCATGAAAACAATAAAGGAAAATAGCAGCGCTAAGATAAATTACTAACAAAGTGAGATGGATTGGATGAAAACAGGTTAAAACATTTATTTATAACTCTGATAAAATACCAAATAAAAATCAATATGATCACCGGCAAATTTTTCAATCAGAAATGTCTGTTCATTTTTAGTAGTAACTGGACAACGGTTTAGGCAGACTTATATAGGCTTAGGAGCTGGTAGCACAGTCCCAATAATGGAATAATTACCGCTTCTTATGCCGCTGGAGGGAGAAAGTCCCATTTGAAAGTTCTTCAATTAGGGGTTGGTAGCATATTCTCAATCCTCACCAGAATGCGGAGCTTTGCTTGCGGAGTAGGTCCCTGGTTAGCCTTGACAATGCCGTTTTATATGCAGGAATGAAAGCTATACCTTAAATACACTTTATCATGGAGCTGCTGCGGCCGCTGTACTTAATACACACTCTACGTACTTTGTACGCTATTAGCGTACAAAGTCCCGTGCTGTGTACGGACTTAGCGTACAAACGCCGTGCTGACGGTAGAAAGTACACACAGTGCGTACACACCAAATGAACACACACTAAACCTTATACAGCAATGTGATGCGTTACTAATACACTTTAAACCTTATGCAGCAATGCAGTGTGATGTTATTACACTTTAAACCTTATGCAGCAATGCAGTGTGATGCTATTACACTTTAAACCTTAGCAGGGAAAGAAAGACACAACACCAGTCTGTGGCTAAACCACTGGGTTCCGACACCACAGCGTATTATTGCTGAAAGGGGGTTACAATATAAACAATACAATACAACAGAATAATGGCTACAGTCAATGTTACATACGTGAGTGGATTCACCGCGCTACCCAGTCTGGTCCTCCGTCATCTGATAGATAACGTTGTGAGTCTTGTGTCTGACCAGGCCTGCAGCAGGCTCTCTTTATACAATTCTTCCAAAAACCAATACAATAGATACTGTAATCTCTTTGTCCATTGGACACAGGGATGCACATTTACAGTACAGGAGAGGTCATAGGTCGGTTTGAATAGGTAGGCGATGTCTTTCCCAACTGCTCTTGTGGGTGGTCTCCTCTGGATTCCCGCCGCATACATAATGTACAGTAAATACAGTTTATATCTATATTCTGCTCCTGCACATAACTATCCGCAGGAACATGCGATCTTTCTCAAACCAACACCGGAATGTTACCCTTAAAATACCCTTCAGCTGGATACCAAACACAACCTTATAACCTTGTTCTGTCCCCTCCTATTCTGTAAAGGTGAATCCCTTTGTTCTGAAACCATTTAAACTGCTGTTACTTTCTGATGTGGTGCAGGGAGGCTATATGTACATTGTGCACTATTTGGACTAAATATGTAATATGTTTTGATAGCCTTCCATGCGTTCACAAACTCTACCGTAAATACTCATACCACGCGCTAATACGCAGGACCGCGGGAGCGACCATACGCAAATTGCGAATATGCTCACACACAGCAGAGCAAGTACACGCACGGAGGCCATCTGTGCATAGTTTGTACGTGATGTGTGTACTGCAATATTTTTTTACTTTGACAGTCCACCCTTTGGTAGTCACCAATAACTGCCACTATCTAATCACTAAACAGAAAAATATCAATACAATATCTACAGATGATCGGGGAGAGTTGTAGGTGTGAAATGTATGACCTAGTGGGATAGTAAAAAGCATGTATGTATGAATCCATGTCTGAGGGGCATGTATCATCGTGCCGTATATGTTCTAAATAAGCTTCGAGGTATTGCGAAGTATACATTAAATCCTTCTTATCCCGTATTAAGGGTCTGTAAGTGGGACAACAAACACTACCGAGCTCTTTTCGGCTTCTTGTTCCAACAAATGGGGTGCACATTTAGTTGATGATACATGGAGGGGGATACATATGTGAGTGCTAGTATATGTGGATATCACCTGTCGACTATGTGTGCCATTAACTGAAGGTTGCAGAGATGAAGATAAGACATATAAATAAAATACATTCACATAAACATTTTGGGTAGGGCTGATGTCTTTTTCCGGATGGATGTATCTGGGCAGAGGGGGAGACAAAAGAAAAACGGGTGAACGAAACAGGCCATGAAATTTATTTGCAATCCTTATCATATCACAGTCTCTATGGATGGGTCGTAAACTAAATCTGCTGCTGTAACAGTACCCTTGCTCCTTAGACTCATCAATTTTGTGCCGTGCTTGCGCCGCGTCAGAATTCGAACACACCTAAATATCAAACCAATAATTATGACGCCTCCCAGGATACAAAGGAGAAACTTCCCTACACTCATGATGACATTTTGAGCCCACTCTCCTAAACCTGAGAACCAATTGCGTGGAATCAGTTCCTGCTTGTAAGCTTGTAACTCCCTTCCCGTATACCTGAAGATGTCGTCATACATCTCAGTGATATTATCTATCAAGTTCGCTAGCGCATGGATATACCTATAATTTATAATTCCTCTGGCAGTACGGGTGATGTCTAATGTGAGAAGGAATTGAATCCCGGTGGATTTGTGGATCAAATCAGAGGCTGCGTGCTCTGTCCTATCTATGAGGTGTCTCTTGATGATGTGTTCATAGTGAGTATGAGTATAAGGAGCCTGAGCACTGCGGTGAACGTCTTTCATCTTATCATGGGTTATGGTCATGACCTCTGGCAGTACTCTCCCAATATAACACAATCCCTCTGAGCTCGGGGCAAGCCACTTGTATGCTTTCCTCCCACATATGAAATAGGCATCATCTGAGAGGACATAGGGGACAAAATATAACATCACCATATTGCAAATTTTCCCATTAAAGAAACCAATCCCTAGTTCTCCCATCTGCTCAGTACAAGTATCGGGCTGGATGATATGAGCACAATACCCTGGCGATACTTTTCCAACCCACATGGTCTTGCTTCCACGAGTATACCTATACCGAAAATACCTCCCACTGTTGGCTATTTGGCGTACAAGTTCAGAGTCTATGGGTATCCTATCAGCTCTGTGTGAAAAGGTCATTGTCTGGTTATTCCACGTCACTTCCCAATTTCCCAGTTTTCGGTAATTGGAAATATTAAAACACAATAAGGACCTGTCTACATGATACTGGTGGAGCTTCAAACTAGGGGGCTTAGAGATATTGAATTTCTTGTCCACCGGTCTCCCACCCCGTAATTCGAGTACCTCATCTATTGCTAAAGGGTACGGTACTAATCCTGACTTGCTCTGACCTTGAGGTACCTGTGAGTACACCCAGCATTCTGTCTGGTTTAAGACCTTACCCACTAGTGAGTGGTAATCACTCAACGGATGACGGTCCATGTCGATATTAAGGTTGGACTGACATCTCTGGATGCACCCATCCTCAACTATATTCTCACAATTCCTACAAATACAATATTCATCAGACAATAACCCCTCACAGTGCCTCCGAGCTCCCTGACTACCAGAACGCTGACTGATGCCAGCCTTTACTAAAGTGATGCGCTGATCCTGAGATCCTACAAATTCATACTTGCCATCAGAACCCATTCCAGATCCCTGCTCGACCTCTCTGGGACCCTCACCAAAACAAACTGTCCTTGATCAAAACCAGAATTACTAATAGAACCCTAAACGCAGTCTCTTGTGATCGATCCATTTCGTTTAGGGAAAGGAGGAAAATAAGAAGTGGAAAAGACAGGAAAATGCAGGGGGAGGTGAAAAAAAAAAAAAGAATGAACTACAACCGTTCTAGATCTGTGCTCGGATGCCCTTCAACAGTCCTGCCTCTCAACCTTCCCGGAACAGACACTCCAGTGATACAAGGTTCTCTACACTCTGCTCTTTGTCACGAGTTCTCTGCGGGTCAGCGGCCTTTCTGTAGGGAACATAAATCTTGCATTTCAATGTGTTTAACTGTTGTGCATTATCAGTTGTGTAAAGTAAACCATCTGTGGAAAGTGAAAAGAGAAAGGAAATAATAAAAAGAAAAATTTTCAGATTTGCGTTCACCATCAGGCTGTCACGCCATCATGCATATCGGTGTCTATATACAGTCTCCCTTCACCCGTATTCCCATTCTCCACCCTTTGTGCATGACCAGGCACACTGATACTGGTGTCCCTATGCTGGTGAGATATACTGGATTTGGGCAGAACTCTGAAAGACCGAGTAGGCCTGTGGCGTCTGAACTGTAACCCTGTCGGTGAACGTAAGAGATGAAGAGGAAGCTTTGAAGACAAATCACATAGAGTTTAGTAACAGAAAAGTTGGTAGAGGCAAAGAAGATTTTACAAAGTTTGACATCTGGATTGGGCACTAAGGGGAATGATTCTCTACTCGGTCTGCTCCCCCCCAAAAAAATCTATGTGTGTTATATCTCTACTGGGACTATCCCAGCCATCAATCCAGTGTCCTGTCCATTCTAAATTCATAGGGAACCCGGTATATTTGAGATAATTTCCTCTACCTGTGAGGGACATGTATCTAGAACAGCGAAATGCAACCTTAGTCTTCGTGGGTATCCAACATAATTCGTACTTCCTGGACAGGAGCACGCTATATGTATTCCATCTCTAACAAAACTTCTGCTAAATTAATTAGAGGTCACTTCTGCTAGAGAAAGAAGCAGAAGTTTAGAGACCTCCTCCTAACCCCAGTAAGTTCTGTCAAAAGGGTAAAGTTGCATTTATTCCATTCTTCCCATTAACCGAATCTGTGTTTTCTATATGGCTCGTGACTCCTTACTATATGTCCCTTGATCCCGTCTATGTGTTTAATAACGTGGCTTGTTTTCTCTGTCTAGGGGTCTATATTGGCTATGTGCTCTACTACTCCTGCAATCTCTAGCAAAATGTCCTTTATTTTTTTACAAATGTAACAATTTCTCTGTCTTTTCTTACCACCGGGGTTTTTGGGGTTTAGGCTGATGAGACTCTGGTGCAAGAGCCTGTTTACTTTCAATCCCCAGCCTCTCCTCCTGCAGTTCTCTACGCCTAGCAATATTCTTATGGTGTTCAATCGCGCACTCTCTACGACAAGCTACTGTGGCCCCTCTCCAATCAGGCAAAAAAATGTGTTTGTACCCTGTCCCTTACTGTCTGATTGAGTCCGTCCATTAATACAGAAACAGCTACCTCCCTGTAATTCGCATCGTTCCCTGTATCTGATACCCCCATGTATCTATCTATTATTTGCAGGTCCTGATGGAAGTATTCAGATGTCATTTCATTTTCCCTCTGTTTTATGGAGAAAATTTTTCTCCACTTAACAGTTGTGGGGAAATACAACTCTAGTTGCATGTTAATTTGCTCTAAGTTCTCCTGATTGTGTTTTGTCGGTCATAAGACTATCCGACTCTAATCTACAATCAGTGATACATTTTTGGGTGTCAATATTAGGAGGTAGGCACGCTTTCAAAAATATCCGCCAGTGTTTGTTTGTCGGGTCATACGCATTACCCAGATCTCTGAAAAATTTCTGACATCTGGCTAAATGCTTCCGAGGGTCGGGGAATTCTGAAATTATTGATCGCAGCTCATCTCTGGGCCACGGGCAATACATTGCATTATTCCTGGTGAGGATTATTCCCTGACTATCGGTTCCCCAATTGGGGGTTACTATTTCCAAGACAGGGTGTAATCCTACCATTCCGTTCCTAATCTGTTTACTGTGAGGTGTTGTTGTCTCTGTGCAATGAACTGTCTCACACTTACCGGTAGCTGTGACCTCACCAGTTCTTTCATTGGGGAATATTGTTACTGCTCTACCTGGTTGGACAGGCCCCACCTGAGTTTCCTGCAGCAAGGTGACTGCTTGGAGGAGAGCTACGATTTGGCTGGATATATTTGTTATTAAAAAAAATATATAGATTCAATATATATATTACAAAGTACAGTATACCTATAGTTACAACTCATACAGTAAGCAGTTAAAGCATACAGTTACATACAATTACAGTTACAGGCCAGCGATACAATTACCATTCCCTCCAATGCATCTTATGTCTCTCTCTCTCTGTAAATAAATACAGGAACTGATCTGCCAGCAAGTCCATCATCCTTTTGTGACCTATAACCATGAAAAGACTTCAAAAACAGGATACATCTTGCAAAAAATAATTAGGGTTAATACATTGTTTTTACATACTTTACATATTTTACATATTTTACGGATATACCATTGACTGTAGCCATCTTCTCCCCCGCAATATACGGTAGTGGTGGTGGTGCGGTCGCCATTATTTTCCCGCTAGGTTTGGAACCTGCTGTGCGAGCTAATTCCCTTTGCATATCCCCCTCCTGTTGCCATAGATTTAAACAATCTGTATGTTTAATCCTTTGTTTCTTGGATTTTATCAGACATATCCTTAACCTTAAGTTCTGTAATACCTCTGGTTCAAAGCTGCCCACCCTAGGGAATGGTACCCTATCCTTGTTAGTCATACGTACCCATTCAGACAAAAAGCTTTCCGTGTGTGGACCATATTTCCCACACATAACAAACCTCGCTGACCCCATGGGCCGCGGCTCTTCAACCTGAACCCTGGTTACAAAACGTCCACCGCTTGTGCAATTGGATCCCATCACGGGCTTTTTCCTTTTACGCAATCCCCAATGCACAATACGAATAGACGGTGAAAGTTCTTAGAGCGCTTTCACCCACTCACCGCCCACGTTGGCCAATACTACCATACACTGTCGATAGCGAAGGCAATGTACCCAACCTAGGGCCCTATCTGACCTATATTTACTGGAAGTTTTTAGGAATAACTTACCCTTTCCAGTAAAGTATCGGCCGTTGGAGATTTTCCTGAGAGAGACCAGCGAAAACTCCCTATGCACTTTGTTATACACAAATCACGCTTGCGTATGCTCTATGCAGCGCTGATACCGCGATTTTACGCAAAAGCTCGTAAAAAGGATATCAAGTTGCGCTATCTGTCGCACCCACAAACGCGCGGTCCAATCGCACAGCATATAGGTACTTGTTACTTATCTGCCGTACGACCACGGGTCGTTATACAAACTGGGACCCTCAGTCCGGAGCTTAATACCAAAAAAAAAAAACCTTTTAACTTCAATACTTCGCAATACAATGCACTATCACGCTCCTCTACAAATCACCTCACGATTTGCGTATTAAACCTTATACTAACGTGAGTCAGCCTTCTCACGCCACCAAGCCTCCACTCACTTGATGTACCGAACGACGGGATCCCGAATTACTGGGTTCGAATTTCACTCACTCCTACGTTCGCTCACTCAGGTATACTTGGTTTTTCTGTACAGAAAATTAGGATTCATTCAAGTTGGCAGCTTTACCCCCAGAGGCAATTAAAAAATTTTTATTTATACTAAATTTTGTTTTTATATCAAATTTCTTTAGAAACCGGGTAGTTTGGTGCTATTGTAGCGTGGCTACTGTCCTGCCTTTAAACTAAACGAACTATTGTGTAATTTGTACGTAGCGACCGTACTCTTACGCAATTTGCGTAAGCACGCGACCGTGCGTGTCTCTTACGCTGCGTGTGCAGTTCCGTACTTTGTCCGAGACACGTGTACAAAAACTGTACGTCCGCAATTAAACAAATCCCACAACTTCTATAAATGTGAGCTATACCAACTATAATTGCTCACTTAACACAACACACATTCTTTCTGTATAAACCCTATTACGACTGGGCCAGACCTGCGTTTTGTGTCTTTTACATTTACTTCCTTAAACATTTTTTTTTTTTTGTCTTAACTATATAGCAACAAATGTATTCGGTTTCACACAGATCTATATGAATGATCAATAATTTAAATGATATGATTCAGATTGGATAGCCATCTTGCAGAACATACATTGATATAAACACACACATAATTATAATATTATATATATGTACCATTCACTGGTCTCCTATGGGACTCATTTACCCATTCAGTGCTTCTAATTTGCATATCAATGCTATGTGCTTTTGGCTGCCTGTAAAGGTGGTTTTTCACTGCTAGGAAAAAGCAGTTACACAGGTTAATTTGCATTTCAATGGCTATCTTATAGCAAGCAGAGTTAACTAAATCCTAGAGGTAAAAGAACATTTTTTTTGTTTATATCTATGTGTAATTCTTACATCAAGTATTCATCTCACTATTCACTTTCACTAGGCCCCATTGAAACTATTTGTAATTGACTATGGCATGGGTTAAATAAATGCACTGGTAACTCATAAATCGTGTTTCAAGTGATCAAGGAAAGCTGATTATTCTGAGCAGACTGAAAATCAGCCATTTAGAAAAATTACCTTCCCAAAATGGCCGCTGCTCCTCCCCCTTCCACATCCATGAGGGTTACTCAAAATGGTGGACAGGCCATGTGGTTAGTCCAAAATGGAGGACAGACCATGCGGCTTCCTTTGTCACAAAGAAATCACACATCATACAAGCACCAGAAGTTATTTTAGGCCTGAGTTAAAAATAAAACTATATCAAGGCTATGCAGCAACTTTTAAATGTACTTTTAAACCTACTTAACAGATAAACAATCCAATCTGAATCAAACACAATATGACTTATTTGAACCTTGTTTTGCAACAATAAAAATACATTTTAGCATCTTAAATATTATGAGAAACGCAATGTCCCTTGAATTTCATATCAGCGGCTTACTGATACCACAACAATACATTAACATGGATGTCATTTTCATCAGCTTCTCAATGCGTCCATTGGAGCCGGTCAATTACAGCCGCGTTTGTAATGTACAGTGCATCATTAAGAACGTGATATCCCGTGAGAGCCCCCAATTGACAATGCCATTTTATATGCAGGAATGAAAGCTATACCTTAAACACATCTTAAATACACTTTACCATGGAGCCGCTGCGGCCGCTGTACTTAATACACACTCTACGTACTTTGTACGCTATTAGCGTACAAAGTCCCGTGCTGTGTACGGACTTAGCGTACAAACGCCGCGCTGACGGTACAAAGTACACACAGCGCGTACACACCAATGAACACACACTAAACCTTATACAGCAATGTGATGCGTTACTAATACACTTTAAACCTTATGCAGCAATGCAGTGTGATGTTATTACACTTTAAACCTTATGCAGCAATGCAGTGTGATGCTATTACACTTTAAACCTTATGCAGCAATGCAGTGTGATGCTATTACACTTTAAACCTTAGCAGGGAAAGAAAGACACAACACCAGTCTGTGGCTAAACCACTGGGTTCCGACACCACAGCGTATTATTGCTGAAAGGGGGTCACAATATAAACAATACAATACAACAGAATAATGGCTACAGTCAATGTTACATATGTGAGTGGACTCGCCACGCTACCCAGTCTGGTCCTCCGTCATCTGATAGATAACGTTGTGAGTCTTGTGTCTGACCAGGCCTGCAGCAGGCTCTCTTTATACAATTCTTCCAAAAATCAATACAATAGATACTGTAATCTCTTTGTCCATTGGACACAGGGATGCACATTTACAGTACAGGAGAGGTCATAGGTCGGTTTGAATAGGTAGGCGATGTCTTTCCCAACTGCTCTTGTGGGTGGTCTCCTCTGAATTCCCACCACATACATAATGTACAGTAAATACAGTTTATATCTATATTCTGCTCCTGCACATAACTATCCGCAGGAACATGGGATCTTTCTCAAACCAACACCGGAATGTTACCCTTAAAATACCCTTCAGCTGGATACCAAACACCACCTTATAACCTTGTTCTGTCCCCTCCTATTCTGTAAAGGTGAATCCCTTTGTTCTGAAACCATTTAAACTGCTGTTACTTTCTGATGTGGTGCAGGGAGGCTATGGGTACATTGTGCACTATTTGGATTAAATATGTAATATGTTTTGATAGCCTTCCATATGCGTTCACAAACTCTACCGTAAATACTCATACCACGTGCTAATACGCAGGACCGACCATACGCAAATTGCGAATATGCGTACGCACAGCAGAGCAAGTACGCGCATGGAGGCCATCTGTGCGTAGTTTGTACGTGATGTGTGTACTGCAATATTTTTCGACTTTGACAGCCTGTTGTATCCACCAAAGTGTAGAGTCTAAACGTCCAGTATGGTCCGGGCACTGATTCTGTAGCAAATGGTCGGTGATCAGGATGACACTTGACGCGTTTCGCTGCAGGTCCTGCAGCTTTTTCAAAGGTGATCTGTCATGTGTGGAAGCAGAGTATTTATACCTGTGGTGATCCTTGATCAATCCACACCTGTTCTCCCAATCCATCTCAATTAACTTTAATTTTCATAAACACACATAATATTTCATATATTTTACACCTCAATTTAATATATTATAGACTCAGCAGGACAAAACAACCCTTTAGATCTTCCTAATTCAGAAAAAAACAATATTAAATATAATCATTCCTGATTAACTTCCAGGCTAAATGAGATAGTAACCATGTGACCATAATATGTATACTGTTGCTTGGCAACTGGATATATACTTCCGGGTTATATAAACACCCCATTCCCTGTTTTTAGTCATATATGTATAGACAGCCGGTGATCATATTGATTTTTATTTGGTATTTTATCAGAGTTATAAATAAATGTTTTAACCTGTTTTCATCCAATCTATCTCACTTTGTTAGTACAGGTTGAGTATCCCATATCCAAATATTCCGAAATACGGAATATTACGAAATACAGACTTTTTTGAGTGAGACTGAGATAGTAAAACCTTTGTTTTTGATGGCTCAATGTACACAAACTTTGTTTAATACTAAAAGTTACTAAAAATATTGTATTAAATGACCTTCAGGCTGTGTGTATAAGGTGTATATGAAACATAAATGAATTGTGTGTATGTACACACACTTTGTTTAATGCACAAAGTTACAAAAAATATTGGCTAAAATGACCTTCAGGCTGTGTGTATAAGGTGTATATGAAACATAAATGCATTCTGTGCTTAGACTTAGGTCCCATCGCCATGATATCTCATTATTAGTGATGAGCGGATTCGGTTTTACTCGGTTTTACTCGGTTCTCAAAACCGAATCTTATTGGCTATCCAAAACACGTGACATCAGTGAGCCAATAAGATTCGGTTTTGAGAACCGAGTACAACAGAGTAAAACCGAATCCGCTCATCACTACTCATTATGGTATGCAATTATTCCAAAATAAGGAAAAATCCGATATCCAAAATACCTCTGGTCCCAAGCATTTTGGATAAGGGATACTCAACCTGTAATTTATCTTACTGCTGCTATTTTCCTTTATTGTTTTCATGCTTTTAGTTATCAGGATTGACTAATCCTGCTTTTATAGCAGCAGCATTAGAACAGTAACCCAATTTGCGCCCGAGCACCAACCTTGGTTATTTTTTCTCCATTCCCCTCATCAGGCTTTTGCAGAAGCAGCTGGAGAGATTGAAGGAGGAGCTAATATGGAGCGATTCCGCTAGGCATGTGGGACTTGTGGATGGAGCCCTTCATTCGCTTAACCAGGATTCACGGGTGGTCAATCTGTTGAAATCAGAGCACTACATTTTGGCCACTGTGCTCGATCCTAGGTTTAAAGCCTACGTTGTATCTCCCTTTCCGGCAGACAAAAGTCTGCAGATGTTCAAAGACCTGCTGGTGAGACAATTGTCAAGTCAAGCGGAATGTGACCCGCCAACAGCTCTTCCTTTATTTTCTCCCGCAACTAGTGCTACGAGAAAAAGGATAAGATTTCCTAGCCCACCCGCTGGCGGTGATGCAGGGCAGTCAGGAGCGATAGCTAACATCTGATCCGGACTGAAAGACCTGCCAACGATTACTGACATGTCGTCTACTGTCACTGCATATGATTCTGTCACCATTGAAAGAATGGTGGAGGATTATATCGGTGACAGCATCCAAGTAGGCATGTCAGACAGTCCGTATGTATACTGGCAGGAAAAAGAGGCAATTTGGATGCCCTTGCACAAACTGGCTTTATTTTACCTAAGTTGCCCCCCCTCCAGTGTGTACTCTGATAGAGTGTTTAGTGCAGCCGGTAACCTTGTTAGCAATCGGTGTAGGAGGTTACTTCCACAAAATGTGGAGAAGATGATGTTCATCAAAATTATTTATAAATTCCTCCATGAAGACCTTTACCAGCAATTGCCTTTAGAAAGTACACAGGGACCAGTGATGATGGATTCCAGTGGGGACGAATTAATACTCTGTGAGGAGGAGGATGTACACACTGAAAGGGGTGAGGAATCGGAGGATGAGGTCGACATCTTGCCTCTGTAGAGCCAGTTTGTGCAAGGAGAGATTGATTGCTTCTTTTTTGGTGGGGGCCCAAACCAACCAGTCATTTCAGCCACAGTCGTGTGGCAGACCCTGTTGCTGAAATGATTGGTTTGTTAAAGTGTGCATGTCCTGTTTATACAACATAAGGGTGGGTGAGAGGGCCCAAGGACAATTCCATCTTGCACCTCTTTTTCTTCTTTGCATCATGTGCTGTTTGGGGACTAGTTTTTTAAAGTGCCATCCTGTTGACACTGCCGTACAAGTCCAGGGGTACTGCCGTATAAGTCCAGGGGCACTGCCGTATAAGTCCAGTCCAGTGGTGCTGTCTTGTGCTGCATCAGTCCAGTGTTTTTTGCTGCCATAAGTTCAGTGGTGGTGTCCTGTGCTGTATATTATTTACTCCAAATAAAAGGGTTATATACATTACTTTATATTATTATCCAAATAATTTTTACAGGGTTTGCCCTGTGCGTGTGGTGTAGGGGTATGCTTGCCTGTGCTGCATATTATTATAATAGCTCCAAATAAAAGGGTTATTATTATCCAAATTAATTTTACATGCTTTGCCGTGTGTGTGTGGTTTAGGGGTACGCTGTCCTGTGCCACCAATATTGTGCGTGTATTACATGTGGGCAAATTGCAGCACGTCCAATGTTGTTTGTGCCGAAGACTTGTGTCACTTAGCTTAGTCATCCAGCTACATTTTCGCACCTCTTTTTCTCTGACGTCCTAGTGGATGCTGGGACTCCGTAAGGACCATGGGGAATAGCGGCTCCGCAGGAGACAGGGCACAAAATAAAAGCTTAAGGATCAGGTGGTGTGCACTGGCTCCTCCCCCTATGACCCTCCTCCAAGCCTCAGTTAGATTTTTGTGCCCGGCCGAGAAGGGTGCAATCTAGGTGGCTCTCCTGAGCTGCTTAGAATAAAAGTTTAGTTAGGTTTTTTTATTTTCAGTGAGTCCTGCTGGCAACAGGCTCACTGCATCGTGGGACTAAGGGGAGAAGAAACGGACTCACCTGAGTGCAGAGTGGATCGGGTTTCTTAGGCTACTGGACACTAGCTCCAGAGGGACGATCACAGGTTCAGCCTGGATGGGTCACCGGAGCCGCGCCGCCGTCCCCCTTACAGAGCCAGAAGAGACGAAGAGGTCCGGTGAAATCGGCGGCAGAAGACATCCTGTCTTCAGACTAAGGTAGCGCACAGCACCGCAGCTGTGCGCCATTGCTCTCAGCACACTTCACACTCCGGTCACTGAGGGTGCAGGGCGCTGGGGGGGGAGAGCCCTGAGACGCAATATAACAGAATACCTTAGGTGGCAAAACAGAATACATCACATATAGCTCCTGGGCTATATGGATGTATTTTAATCCCCTGCCATTTTACACAAAAAAGCGGGAGATAAGGACGTCGTGAAGGGGCGGAGCCTATCTCCTCAGCACACAAGCGCCATTTTCCCTCACAGCTCCGCTGGAAGGACGGCTCCCTGACTCTCCCCTGCAGTCCTGCTTCAGAATCAGGGTAAAAAAGAGAAGGGGGGGCACGTTTGGCAGCAAATAAATATATTAACAGCAGCTATAAGGGAGTAACACTTATATAAGGTTATCCCTGTATATATATATAGCGCTGGGTGTGTGCTGGCAGACTCTCCCTCTGTCTCTCCAAAGGGCTAAGTGGGGTCCTGTCCTCTATCAGAGCATTCCCGGTGTGTGTGCTGTGTGTCGGTACGCGTGTGTCGACATGTATGAGGAGGAAAATGATGTGGAGGTGGAGCAGTTGCCTGTGTTGGTGATGTCACCCCCTAGGGAGTCGACACCTGACTGGATGATTGTATTTAAACAATTAAGTGATAATGTCAGCAATTTGCAAAAAACTGTTGACGACATGAGACAGCCGGCAAATCAATTAGTACCTGTCCAGGCGTCTCAAACACCGTCAGGGGCGCTAAAACGCCCGTTACCTCAGTGGGTCGACACAGACCCTGACACAGATACTGAGTCTAGTGTCGACGGTGACGAGACAAACGTAATGTCCAGTAGGGCCACACGTTACATGATCACGGCAATGAAAGAGGCATTGAACCTTTCTGACACTACAAGTACCACAAAGAAGGGTATTATGTGGGGTGAGAAAAAACTACCAATATTTTTTCCTGAGTCAGAGGAAATAAATGAGGTGTGTGAAAAAGCGTGGGTTTCCCCCGATAAAAAACAGCTAATTTCTAAAAAATTATTAGCATTATATCCTTTCCCGCCAGAGGTTAGGGCGCGTTGGGAAACACCCCCTAGGGTAGATAAGGCGCTCACACGTTTATCAAAACAAGTAGCGTTACCGTCTCCTGATACGGCTACCCTCAAAGAACCAGCTGATAGAAGGCTGGAAAATATCCTAAAAAGTATATACACACATACTGGTGTTATACTGCGACCAGCAATCGCCTCAGCCTGGATGTGCAGTGCTGGAGTCGCATGGTCGGATTCCCTGACCGAGAATATTGATACCCTGGATAGGGACAATATTTTGTTAACTATAGAACATTTAAAGGATGCATTACTATATATGCGTGATGCACAGAGGGATATTTGCACCCTGGCATCAAGAGTAAGTGCTATGTCCATCTCTGCCAGAAGAGCGTTATGGACGCGACAGTGGTCAGGGGATGCGGATTCCAAACGGCACATGGAAGTATTGCCGTATAAAGGGGAGGAGTTATTTGGGGCTGGTCTATCGGACCTGGTGGCCACGGCAACGGCTGGAAAATCCACCTTTTTACCCCAGGTCACTCCACATCAGCAAAAAAAGACACCGTCTTTTCAAACTCAGTCCTTTCGTTCCCATAAGTACAAGCGAGCAAAAGGCCACTCCTTTCTGCCCCGGGGCAGAGGAAGAGGAAAAAGACTGCACCATGCAGCCGCTTCCCAGGAGCAGAAGCCCTCCCCTGCTTCTGCCAAGTCTTCAGCATGACGCTGGGGCTTTACAAGCAGACTCAGATATGGTGGGGGCCCGTCTCAAGAATTTCAACGCGCAGTGGGCTCACTCGCAAGTGGATCCCTGGATTCTACAGGTAGTATCGCAGGGGTACAAACTGGAATTCGAGGCGTTTCCCCCTCATCGGTTCCTGAAGTCTGCTTTACCAAAGTCTCCCTCCGACAGGGAGGCAGTTTTGGAAGCCATTCACAAGCTGTATTCCCAGCAGGTGATAATCAAGGTACCCCTCCTGCAACAGGGAAAGGGGTATTATTCCACGCTGTTTGTGGTACCGAAGCCGGACGGCTCGGTGAGACCAATTTTAAATCTGAAATCCTTGAACACTTACATAAAAAGGTTCAAATTCAAGATGGAGTCACTCAGAGCAGTGATAGCGAACCTGGAAGAAGGGGACTATATGGTGTCTCTGGACATCAAAGATGCTTATCTCCACGTCCCAATATACCCTTCTCACCAAGGGTACCTCAGGTTTGTAGTACAAAACTGTCATTATCAGTTTCAGACGCTGCCGTTTGGATTGTCCACGGCACCTCGGGTCTTTACCAAGGTAATGGCCGAAATGATGATTCTTCTACGAAGAAAAGGCATTTTAATTATCCCTTACTTGGACGATCTCCTGATAAGTGCAAGATCCAGGGAACAGTTAGAAGTCGGAGTAGCACTATCTCAGGTAGTGTTACGTCAGCACGGGTGGATTCTAAATATTCCAAAATCGCAGCTGATTCCAACAACATGTCTACTGTTCCTAGGAATGATGAAAGTAAAGAAAAAACACCCTAAGGTGGATTTTCTCCAGGCGCTGATGAGGGAGATGCACCACAGCAGCTGAAACAAATGGGGTTGGTCAGACCCCCAAAACACAAATGGATATAGAAAAATTAAAGCGCTAACTGGTCACATATGAGAGCAGAAGGTCACGTGAAATTACACATTTATTGAAATGTAAAAGAAACTTAAAAATAGTTTAAAAATTGTAGCAATGTATGAAATGAGCATTGGAGGACATATTAAAGTGTCAAATTCGCTGTGTATCTCTCAGTCCTGATAAGAATGTATAGACAGTTCACACCTGTTCCAATGAAACAGTCCCTTAATTAATATGCTCACGGTATCCCGTCAATGTTCCATCATGTATAATAGTTACCACCAGCAAATGTCCAAGGTGTTTAAGCGGATAGGCATCCGCAACGGCTTGTCCCTTGTTTGGCTGTGGGTGATGGATGTTCTTCAAACGGGTCCGCAAGTTGAGCCAATGGTGGGGACCTGGTCCAGGTGGAGAGTCTTCAGGAATGGGTAATGGAAGGTACGCACACACAGCACCAATCGCCAACGCGTTTCGTTGCGGTCACGCAACTTTTTCAAGGTAATGGAGGTGCTGCTATCCAGGGTTTTTATACCCTTTACAAAATGGTTGCTCATTTGCATATGTGATTGACAGTGACCAAATACTCTCATTATGTGACCAGAAATGACAGACAAACAATTTAAAATGTTGAATAACCAATACATGGTTAATAATAAGTATAATACACTTCATTTTTTATATAACTATGGTTTAATCAATAATAAAGGATCAAATCATGTGACTTCTATAATTCAGTGGGAAGAAAGAGATAATATAAAACCCGGAGTAAAGTGCAAAGGATCTCCCATCAGTCCTATATAAAGAGGGGCTCAGGGTCATATCCGTACATTACATGAGATCACCCGGCGTGAATAAAGAACAGGTGAAATACAGCACTTACTGAGACGCTGACACCTGTGGATTTAACTGCACGTCATTTGTCCGCGACCGGGAGTCTGGATAACAGTGACGTGTGAGCGTCTCCACTGTTCACGTCACTGGGCCTCGCATGAGAGTCGCGTCCAAGTGACGCGACCGTCGGGTTACGCTTATATAGAATGAATGGAAGCGGCAGGGATTGGTCCGCTGTCCGGCCATCGCCATAGTAACGGATGGGCGTGGAGATTACCATGGTAGCGGACAACGCAGTGCGCGTCACCTAGGCAACACACGCCGCACTGTCCACCGTCACAGCAAGCAGGGTGCATATTAAAAAACATATATATAATTGATACTTGCATATAAAATAAAGTGCTCACTGTAAATGTGATAAGTGAATGAATTAATAAAACGAAACAATACCGATAGGGAGAAGAGAGCCACAGAAACATTTTTGATGAATAGTGGTATTTTCAGGGAGCGGTGGTGAATGCTGATAATGATAAACAGTGAATGATAACAAATTTATCCTAATGGTAAAACACTTGGAGGATCATATATGTATAAGCATAGTACATATATAATAAATATGAAAAAGACAAAGAATAACACATAGAAAAATATATATAGTAATAATAATTATTGTAATATAAATTATTCAAAAGGTTCTTTCTTTATAATAAACACTTGAGTGTGGGTATGCATCATAAAAAATATTTTACTAAGAAAACGGGGGGATTGGAGGGATCACAAAACTGGATTCAGTTCTACCTGTTCATTTAGGCCAGAGGGGTATATCGTATTGAGCCTAAACATCCAATAGAGCTCTTGTTTACAGAGTAATTTATACCGATCCCCACCCCTCTTAGTTTTCACAATGTGTTCAATGGCTACTACTCCTAGGAGGCTGGGGTCACTATCATGACAGTCTCTAAAATGTCTAGAGACGCTATGTGTCTGGGATTTGTTTATGATATTCCGACGGTGTTCCATAAACCGGACTTTAATACTTCTCGTCGTCCGTCCCACATACCTTTTATTACAAGCACATGTCAGCAGGTATATGACATAGTTGGTATCACAGTTCATAAAATTGCTGAGATTGAATTCTTCACTTCCCTCAACAGAGATCGATGTAGTTTTCTTAGGGATATGTTTACAGGTGGTGCACCTATTTGCACCACAACGGTGGAAACCAGGAGGGCGTACTGGTATCCATGACTCTCGTATTCCTCCCTCTAAGTCTATTGGGGGAACTGTTTTGAGACAACTAGGTGCCAGGATATTTTTTAGGGAGCGTCCTTTTTTAAAAATGAACTTGGGTCTGTCTGGCAAAGTTCCTCTTAATACTGCATCCTGGTTTAACATCCCAAAATTCCTGCCTATGATTCTCTTAATCGCCATACTCTCACTATTAAAGATTGAGATGAAGGCCAGATTTTCTTGCTGAGTGTTATACGTGTGGTCACTGTCCCGTTCTATTGAGGATTGAGTCTTACTGGTTTTAGGTTTGAGAAGGGTATCTCTATTTATTTGTAAGACTTCTTGCATGGTTTTCTTTAATGATGGTTGTGGATAACCCCTTGATTGGAACGCTTCAGTCATTAAATTTGCTTGTTCTAGATATTTGCTATCTTCCGTGCAGTTACGCCTTAAACGTAAAAATTGCCCCCGGGGGATGTTTTTCTTCCAAGGGGGGTAGTGAGCACTCTGGTAGTGCAGATAGGCATTAGTTGCCACTTCTTTAGTAAAATTGGAAGTGTATATTTTACCATCCCTGGCTTCTAGTGTTAGATCCAAAAAATTAATAGTGTCAGGGTGATAGGAGTGAGTAAAACGAAGATTAAAGTGATTAGAATTTAGGCTAGTAACAAAGTGAAGTGCCGATGATAGATCCCCATCCCAAATGATAAATAGATCATCTATATATCGGCCATAGAGGACCAGATTCGCGCCAAAGTCCCCGCCCCACACATGGGTATCCTCGAAGGCACCCATGTATAGGTTGGCATAGCTCGGCGCAAATCTGGTCCCCATGGCCGTGCCCATCACCTGAAGATAATAAGTGTCCAAAAACATAAAATAGTTGTGTTTAAGTATAAAGGAAATAGCATCCAACAAAAAGGTCTCGTGTCTCTCAGAAAGGTCACCATCAGTATGTAATCTCTTTGCTATTGCATCGCGCCCAAGATCGTGTGGAATATTGGTGTATAAACTTTGTACATCCAGAGTCATAAATGCATAGCTCTCTTTCCATGTCACACCTTTTAACTGTTGTAGAAAATGGGTGGTGTCTTTGATGTGGGACCTTAGCGTCGAGACACGAGGTTGGAGAAAGGAGTCAACATAAAAGGACAGATTGGAGGATAGAGAACCAATACCCGAGATAATGGGACGTCCAGGGGGTGCACTGAGTGACTTGTGTATCTTAGGGAGGTGATAGAAAATAGGAACAGTGGGGTGTTTGATAAACAAAAAATTAAATTCATCCTTGGAGATAACTCCAGCGGTCAGGGCATCATCAAGTAGATGTTGAAACTCCCTTAGAAAATTTTGTGTCGGATCAAAATCAAGTTTCCTATAAAATATAGTATCTTTTAATTGCCGGTTGGCCTCATTAATATATTCCGTCCTATCCTGCACCACCAGACCACCCCCCTTGTCAGCCTCCCTAAATACCAGGGTGGTGTCTTTTGTCAGATCTCGTAGTGCTTTGCGCTCCCATTTATTTAGATTAGTACGGGGCCTCTTATTTTTGGCTTTTCCCTGTTGACAAAGATCTCTGAAATCATTGAGGGTGGTCTTGTAAAAGCACTCTATCATTGGGCTCTTATAGGAGAGGGGATAAAACTCGGACTTGCGTCTGAAGATACTCCTATTGACATCAAATATTTTTTCTGGAATGTCAACTGGAGTCTCAGGGTTGCTATCTAGAAGTTCTTGGAGGATGGTAAGGGCCGGGTCATCCCCTGAGTCGAGGGTAATCGCAAGGCCCTCTTCTTCATGTTGTCGTAGGTTGCGCTGAATAAAATAGCGTTTCCTACATAGAGTGCGGATAAATCTATTCAGTTCTACGAACAGATTGAGCATATTGGGGGTATTTGTGGGTGCAAAACCAAGTCCTTTAGTTAGTATAGACTTCTCAGTTACAGAGAGTTTCTTGCTGGACAAGTTAAAGATGTTATTGGGGGGTCTTAAATGATCTGTTAATCCCAACCTCTTGGCTGTCTTCTTTTTCCCCCCTCTGCACCCTCGATACTTCTTGACCTCCTTCTTTTTGGTGTTTGTTTTCCCCAATTTGTCCTTGATAACGGTCCCCGTCCTCCCCCTTGTCTTTCTTCTAAAAAAACCTCAGATTTGGGATCATCTTGTTGTCTCATAGATCTTTGTTCCCTAGGTCTAGCTCCCAATTGTGAAGGGGGATTGGTACGGTTCATCCGATCAGTTTGATCCGTATCAGGTTGGTTGGGGGAATAGTGATGGGTGTCTTTGTCTCTTATACTGAATTTGGTGGGATATGTCCTAGGTGTGTCTTTTTTCCTCCACTCTCTGTTTGTATTTGTATGTTCCCTATTTGGATCTCGATTGGTATTTTTGTAATTCCTAATACGTCCTGTTTTGTAATCTTCCAAATCCCTTTGAAATTTCTTACATTTGCTGTCTACAACTGATTGTTCAAACTTAGTCATTCTTTCCATGACTATTTGATCTCTCTCTTGATAGTCCTTTGTACTAGCAAAGGGTTCTAATTTAATTTTGAGGGATTCTATCTCTAGCTCCACCTCCTTGGCCTTCTGGTTCCTATATTTAATTACAAGTTCCATTAAATTGAGGGAACATCTATCTAGAATTTTTTCCCATGATTCTTCAAATTCTCCGTTCCCGTTAAAAATGGAGGGTTTGAAGAGTCTGAGGCCTCTGGGTATCATATTTTTATCCACATATTTCTGGAGATTGACCCCATCTAGCCAATGTTTCGTCTCAGATCTCATCAAATCCTCCAATTTGTAAAATTCATTTTTTAATTGGTTAATTACATCAGTAGTACTATTCTCTGAAGGGTTGTCCCATTTACTGAGAAAACCCATCCTCCTAGTATGTCTGTCATTATAGGTGGAGAAGCTCCCCATCTCTGCAGCCTGGAGTGAGACTATGTGAAACTGTGAAAGTAAAGAAAAAACACCCTAAGGTGGATTTTCTCCAGGCGCTGATGAGGGAGATGCACCACAGCAGCTGAAACAAATGGGGTTGGTCAGACCCCCAAAACACAAATGGATATAGAAAAATTAAAGCGCTAACTGGTCACATATGAGAGCAGAAGGTCACGTGAAATTACACATTTATTGAAATGTAAAAGAAACTTAAAAATAGTTTAAAAATTGTAGCAATGTATGAAATGAGCATTGGAGGACATATTAAAGTGTCAAATTCGCTGTGTATCTCTCAGTCCTGATAAGAATGTATAGACAGTTCACACCTGTTCCAATGAAACAGTCCCTTAATTAATATGCTCACGGTATCCCGTCAATGTTCCATCATGTATAATAGTTACCACCAGCAAATGTCCAAGGTGTTTAAGCGGATAGGCATCCGCAACGGCTTGTCCCTTGTTTGGCTGTGGGTGATGGATGTTCTTCAAACGGGTCCGCAAGTTGAGCCAATGGTGGGGACCTGGTCCAGGTGGAGAGTCTTCAGGAATGGGTAATGGAAGGTACGCACACACAGCACCAATCGCCAACGCGTTTCGTTGCGGTCACGCAACTTTTTCAAGGTAATGGAGGTGCTGCTATCCAGGGTTTTTATACCCTTTACAAAATGGTTGCTCATTTGCATATGTGATTGACAGTGACCAAATACTCTCATTATGTGACCAGAAATGACAGACAAACAATTTAAAATGTTGAATAACCAATACATGGTTAATAATAAGTATAATACACTTCATTTTTTATATAACTATGGTTTAATCAATAATAAAGGATCAAATCATGTGACTTCTATAATTCAGTGGGAAGAAAGAGATAATATAAAACCCGGAGTAAAGTGCAAAGGATCTCCCATCAGTCCTATATAAAGAGGGGCTCAGGGTCATATCCGTACATTACATGAGATCACCCGGCGTGAATAAAGAACAGGTGAAATACAGCACTTACTGAGACGCTGACACCTGTGGATTTAACTGCACGTCATTTGTCCGCGACCGGGAGTCTGGATAACAGTGACGTGTGAGCGTCTCCACTGTTCACGTCACTGGGCCTCGCATGAGAGTCGCGTCCAAGTGACGCGACCGTCGGGTTACGCTTATATAGAATGAATGGAAGCGGCAGGGATTGGTCCGCTGTCCGGCCATCGCCATAGTAACGGATGGGCGTGGAGATTACCATGGTAGCGGACAACGCAGTGCGCGTCACCTAGGCAACACACGCCGCACTGTCCACCGTCACAGCAAGCAGGGTGCATATTAAAAAACATATATATAATTGATACTTGCATATAAAATAAAGTGCTCACTGTAAATGTGATAAGTGAATGAATTAATAAAACGAAACAATACCGATAGGGAGAAGAGAGCCACAGAAACATTTTTGATGAATAGTGGTATTTTCAGGGAGCGGTGGTGAATGCTGATAATGATAAACAGTGAATGATAACAAATTTATCCTAATGGTAAAACACTTGGAGGATCATATATGTATAAGCATAGTACATATATAATAAATATGAAAAAGACAAAGAATAACACATAGAAAAATATATATAGTAATAATAATTATTGTAATATAAATTATTCAAAAGGTTCTTTCTTTATAATAAACACTTGAGTGTGGGTATGCATCATAAAAAATATTTTACTAAGAAAACGGGGGGATTGGAGGGATCACAAAACTGGATTCAGTTCTACCTGTTCATTTAGGCCAGAGGGGTATATCGTATTGAGCCTAAACATCCAATAGAGCTCTTGTTTACAGAGTAATTTATACCGATCCCCACCCCTCTTAGTTTTCACAATGTGTTCAATGGCTACTACTCCTAGGAGGCTGGGGTCACTATCATGACAGTCTCTAAAATGTCTAGAGACGCTATGTGTCTGGGATTTGTTTATGATATTCCGACGGTGTTCCATAAACCGGACTTTAATACTTCTCGTCGTCCGTCCCACATACCTTTTATTACAAGCACATGTCAGCAGGTATATGACATAGTTGGTATCACAGTTCATAAAATTGCTGAGATTGAATTCTTCACTTCCCTCAACAGAGATCGATGTAGTTTTCTTAGGGATATGTTTACAGGTGGTGCACCTATTTGCACCACAACGGTGGAAACCAGGAGGGCGTACTGGTATCCATGACTCTCGTATTCCTCCCTCTAAGTCTATTGGGGGAACTGTTTTGAGACAACTAGGTGCCAGGATATTTTTTAGGGAGCGTCCTTTTTTAAAAATGAACTTGGGTCTGTCTGGCAAAGTTCCTCTTAATACTGCATCCTGGTTTAACATCCCAAAATTCCTGCCTATGATTCTCTTAATCGCCATACTCTCACTATTAAAGATTGAGATGAAGGCCAGATTTTCTTGCTGAGTGTTATACGTGTGGTCACTGTCCCGTTCTATTGAGGATTGAGTCTTACTGGTTTTAGGTTTGAGAAGGGTATCTCTATTTATTTGTAAGACTTCTTGCGAACAGATTGAACATATTGGGGGTATTTGTGGGTGCAAAACCAAGTCCTTTAGTTAGTATAGACTTCTCAGTTACAGAGAGTTTCTTGCTGGACAAGTTAAAGATGTTATTGGGGGGTCTTAAATGATCTGTTAATCCCAACCTCTTGGATACCCATGTGTGGGGCGGGGACTTTGGCGCGAATCTGGTCCTCTATGGCCGATATATAGATGATCTATTTATCATTTGGGATGGGGATCTATCATCGGCACTTCACTTTGTTACTAGCCTAAATTCTAATCACTTTAATCTTCGTTTTACTCACTCCTATCACCCTGACACTATTAATTTTTTGGATCTAACACTAGAAGCCAGGGATGGTAAAATATACACTTCCAATTTTACTAAAGAAGTGGCAACTAATGCCTATCTGCACTACCAGAGTGCTCACTACCCCCCTTGGAAGAAAAACATCCCCCGGGGGCAATTTTTACGTTTAAGGCGTAACTGCACGGAAGATAGCAAATATCTAGAACAAGCAAATTTAATGACTGAAGCGTTCCAATCAAGGGGTTATCCACAACCATCATTAAAGAAAACCATGCAAGAAGTCTTACAAATAAATAGAGATACCCTTCTCAAACCTAAAACCAGTAAGACTCAATCCTCAATAGAACGGGACAGTGACCACACGTATAACACTCAGCAAGAAAATCTGGCCTTCATCTCAATCTTTAATAGTGAGAGTATGGCGATTAAGAGAATCATAGGCAGGAATTTTGGGATGTTAAACCAGGATGCAGTATTAAGAGGAACTTTGCCAGACAGACCCAAGTTCATTTTTAAAAAAGGACGCTCCCTAAAAAATATCCTGGCACCTAGTTGTCTCAAAACAGTTCCCCCAATAGACTTAGAGGGAGGAATACGAGAGTCATGGATACCAGTACGCCCTCCTGGTTTCCACCGTTGTGGTGCAAATAGGTGCACCACCTGTAAACATATCCCTAAGAAAACTACATCGATCTCTGTTGAGGGAAATGAAGAATTCAATCTCAGCAATTTTATGAACTGTGATACCAACTATGTCATATACCTGCTGACATGTGCTTGTAATAAAAGGTATGTGGGACGGACGACGAGAAGTATTAAAGTCCGGTTTATGGAACACCGTCGGAATATCATAAACAAATCCCAGACACATAGCGTCTCTAGACATTTTAGAGACTGTCATGATAGTGACCCCAGCCTCCTAGGAGTAGTAGCCATTGAACACATTGTGAAAACTAAGAGGGGTGGGGATCGGTATAAATTACTCTGTAAACAAGAGCTCTATTGGATGTTTAGGCTCAATACGATATACCCCTCTGGCCTAAATGAACAGGTAGAACTGAATCCAGTTTTGTGATCCCTCCAATCCCCCCGTTTTCTTAGTAAAATATTTTTTATGATGCATACCCACACTCAAGTGTTTATTATAAAGAAAGAACCTTTTGAATAATTTATATTACAATAATTATTATTACTATATATATTTTTCTATGTGTTATTCTTTGTCTTTTTCATATTTATTATATATGTACTATGCTTATACATATATGATCCTCCAAGTGTTTTACCATTAGGATAAATTTGTTATCATTCACTGTTTATCATTATCAGCATTCACCACCGCTCCCTGAAAATACCACTATTCATCAAAAATGTTTCTGTGGCTCTCTTCTCCCTATCGGTTTTGTTTCGTTTTATTAATTCATTCACTTATCACATTTACAGTGAGCACTTTATTTTATATGCAAGTATCAATTATATATATGTTTTTTAATATGCACCCTGCTTGCTGTGACGGTGGACAGTGCGGCGTGTGTTGCCTAGGTGACGCGCACTGCGTTGTCCGCTACCATGGTAATCTCCACGCCCATCCGTTACTATGGCGATGGCCGGACAGCGGACCAATCCCTGCCGCTTCCATTCATTCTATATAAGCGTAACCCGACGGTCGCGTCACTTGGACGCGACTCTCATGCGAGGCCCAGTGACGTGAACAGTGGAGACGCTCACACGTCACTGTTATCCAGACTCCCGGTCGCGGACAAATGACGTGCAGTTAAATCCACAGGTGTCAGCGTCTCAGTAAGTGCTGTATTTCACCTGTTCTTTATTCACGCCGGGTGATCTCATGTAATGTACGGATATGACCCTGAGCCCCTCTTTATATAGGACTGATGGGAGATCCTTTGCACTTTACTCCGGGTTTTATATTATCTCTTTCTTCCCACTGAATTATAGAAGTCACATGATTTGATCCTTTATTATTGATTAAACCATAGTTATATAAAAAATGAAGTGTATTATACTTATTATTAACCATGTATTGGTTATTCAACATTTTAAATTGTTTGTCTGTCATTTCTGGTCACATAATGAGAGTATTTGGTCACTGTCAATCACATATGCAAATGAGCAACCATTTTGTAAAGGGTATAAAAACCCTGGATAGCAGCACCTCCATTACCTTGAAAAAGTTGCTTGACCGCAACGAAACGCGTTGGCGATTGGTGCTGTGTGTGCGTACCTTCCATTACCCATTCCTGAAGACTCTCCACCTGGACCAGGTCCCCACCATTGGCTCAACTTGCGGACCCGTTTGAAGAACATCCATCACCCACAGCCAAACAAGGGACAAGCCGTTGCGGATGCCTATCCGCTTAAACACCTTGGACATTTGATGTGGGTAACTATTATACATGATGGAATATTGACGGGATACCGTGAGCATATTAATTAAGGGACTGTTTGATTGGAACAGGTGTGAACTGTCTATACATTCTTATCAGGACTGAGAGATACACAGCGAATTTGACACTTTAATATGTCCTCCAATGCTCATTTCATACATTGCTACAATTTTTAAACTATTTTTAAGTTTCTTTTACATTTCAATAAATGTGTAATTTCACGTGACCTTCTGCTCTCATATGTGACCAGTTAGCGCTTTAATTTTTCTATATCCATTTGTTCCTAGGAATGATTCTGGACACAGTCCAGAAGAAGGTGTTTCTCCCGGAGGAGAAGGCCAGGGAGTTATCCGAGCTAGTCAGGAACCTCCTAAAACCAGGACAGGTCTCAGTGCATCAGTGCACGAGGGTCCTGGGAAAAATGGTGGCTTCTTACGAAGCGATTCCATTCGGAAGATTCCATGCAAGAACGTTTCAGTGGGATCTACTGGACAAATGGTCCGGATCGCATCTGCAGATGCATCAGCGGATAACCCTGTCGCCAAGGACAAGGGTGTCTCTCCTGTGGTGGCTGCAGAGTGCTCATCTACTAGAGGGCCGCAGATTTGGCATTCAGGATTGGATCCTGGTAACCACGGATGCCAGCCTGAGAGGCTGGGGAGCAGTCACACAGGGAAGGAATTTCCAGGGCTTGTGGTCAAGCATGGAAACATCTCTTCATATAAACATTCTGGAACTAAGGGCCATTTACAATGCCCTAAGTCAAGCAAAACCTCTGCTTCAGGGTCAGGCGGTGTTGATCCAATCGGACAACATCACGTCAGTCGCCCACGTAAACAGACAGGGCGGCACGAGAAGCAGGAGGGCAATGGCAGAAGCTGCAAGGATTCTTCGCTGGGCGGAAAATCATGTGATAGCACTGTCAGCAGTGTTCATTCCGGGAGTGGACAACTGGGAAGCAGACTTCCTCAGCAGACACGACCTTCACCCGGGAGAGTGGGGACTTCACCCAGAAGTCTTCCACCTGATTGTAAACCGTTGGGAAAAACCAAAGGTGGACATGATGGCGTCACGTCTAAACAAAAAACTGGACAGATATTGCGCCAGGTCAAGGGACCCTCAGGCAATAGCAGTGGACGCTCTGGTAACGCCGTGGGTGTACCAGTCAGTGTATGTGTTCCCTCCTCTGCCTCTCATACCAAAAGTACTGAGAATCATAAGAAGGAGAGGAGTAAGAACTATACTCGTGGTTCCGGATTGGCCAAGAAGGACTTGGTACCCGGAACTTCAAGAGATGCTCACGGACGAACCGTGGCCTCTACCTCTAAGAAAGGACCTGCTACTGCAGGGGCCTTGTCTGTTCCAAGACTTACCGCGGCTGCGTTTGACGGCATGGCGGTTGAACGCCGGATCCTGAGGGAAAAAGGCATTCCAGAAGAAGTCATCCCTACTCTGGTCAAAGCCAGGAAGGACGTAACCGCAAAACATTATCACCGCATTTGGCGTAAATATGTTGCGTGGTGTGAGGCCAAGAAGGCCCCTACAGAGGAATTTCAACTGGGTCGTTTCCTTCATTTCCTGCAAACAGGACTGTCTATGGGCCTAAAATTGGGGTCCATTAAGGTTCAAATTTCGGCCCTGTCGATTTTCTTCCAGAAAGAACTGGCTTCAGTACCTGAAGTTCAGACTTTTGTAAAAGGGGTGCTGCACATACAGCCTCCTTTTGTGCCTCCAGTGGCACCTTGGGATCTCAATGTTGTGTTGAGTTTTCTAAAGTCACATTGGTTTGAACCACTTTCCACTGTGGACTTAAAATATCTCACATGGAAGGTGTCGATGCTGTTAGCCTTGGCTTCAGCCAGGCGTGTGTCAGAATTGGCGGCTTTATCATATAAAAGCCCTTACTTAATTTTTCATTCTGACAGGGCGGAATTGAGGACTCGTCCTCAATTTCTACCTAAGGTGGTTTCTGCATTTCACATGAACCAACCTATTGTGGTACCTGCGGCTACCAGGGACTTAGAGGACTCTAAGTTGCTTGACGTTGTCAGGGCCTTGAAAATATATGTTTCCAGGACGGCTGGAGTCAGAAAATCTGACTCGCTGTTTATCCTGTATGCACCCAACAAGCTGGGTGCTCCTGCTTCAAAGCAGACGATTGCTCGTTGGATTTGTAGTACAATTCAGCTTGCACATTCTGTGGCAGGATTGCCACAACCAAAATCAGTAAAAGCCCATTCCACAAGGAAAGTGGGCTCATCTTGGGCGGCTGCCCGAGGGGTCTCGGCTTTACAACTTTGCCGAGCAGCTACTTGGTCAGGGGCAAACACGTTTGCTAAATTCTACAAATTTGATACCCTGGCTGAGGAGGACCTGGAGTTCTCTCATTCGGTGCTGCAGAGTCATCCGCACTCTCCCGCCCGTTTGGGAGCTTTGGTATAATCCCCATGGTCCTTACGGAGTCCCAGCATCCACTAGGACGTCAGAGAAAATAAGATTTTACTTACCGATAAATCTATTTCTCGTTGTCCGTAGTGGATGCTGGGCGCCCATCCCTAGTGCGGATTGTCTGCAATACTTGTATATAGTTATTGTTACAAAAATTTGGGTTATTATTGTTGTGAGCCATCTTTTCAGAGGCTCCTTTGCGTTTATCATACTGTTAACTGGGTTCAGATCACGAGTTGTACGGTGTGATTGGTGTGGCTGGTATGAGTCTTACCCTGGATTCAATATCCTTCCTTATTATGTACGCTCGTCCGGGCACAGTATCCTAACTGAGGCTTGGAGGAGGGTCATAGGGGGAGGAGCCAGTGCACACCACCTGATCCTTAAGCTTTTATTTTGTGCCCTGTCTCCTGCGGAGCCGCTATTCCCCATGGTCCTTACGGAGTCCCAGCATCCACTACGGACTATGAGAAATAGATTTATCGGTAAGTAAAATCTTATTTTCTTCTTTGCATGATGTGCTGTTTGGGGCCTAGTTTTTTTAAGAGCCATCCTGTCTGCCACTGCAGTGCCACTCTTATATGGGCCAGGTGTTTGTGCCGCACACTTGTGTCGCTTAGCTTAGTCATTCAGCCACCTCGGTGCAATCTTTTGGCCTAAAAACAATATTGTGAGGTGTTCAGAATAGACTGGAAATTAGTGGAAATGAATGTTATTGAGGTTAATAATACCGTCTCTCCCATAGAGAGGAGCTGCGGGCGGCCAGACGGAGCAGCAGCAGCGGTCGGGAAGCAGGAGCGGGCCAGTAGTAAGTATTGTTTTTTGTTTTTTTGTGTGTTTGTAAGCGGCTACTAAGGGGCACAGCAACAGGGGGCACAACTACTGGGGGCACAGCAACAGGGGGCACAACTACTGGGAGCACAGCAACAGTGGGCACAACTACTGGGGGCACAGAGACAGGGGGCACAACTACTGGGACAAATCTACTGGGGGCATAGCTACAGGGGGAAAATCTACTGGGGGCATAGTTACAGGGGCAAATCTACTGGGGGCAAATCAACTGGGGGGCACTACTACTTTGGGCAAATCTACTGGGGGCACAGCTACTGGGAGCACTAGTACTGGGGGGCATAACTGTGGCCACACCCCTCCCCTATGAAGACATGCGCACTAACTATTTTACCGGGGGGGGGCACCAGTGGAAACTTTCGCACTGGGCCTATACCATACTTGCCTACTTTTTGAAAAAGTATTTCATGGAGAATGTGAAAGTAACACCTATCAGTGCGGACATGTACTGCTACACCTGGGAGGCGTGACATAAACATGACTTACATCTAAATGTAAATGAGTCCCAGGGTTAGTAAGATCTAGTTGTTGAAGAAAAGACTCTTATGTTTGAAAGGATCTGACCTTATATTCTTTAACCCTCGATGTGATGGCCTCTCAGACGTCTGGGAGTGTAAACCTTTACGCTATCAGTTACATGCACAACACAAGCAGTAAAAATTCACACTGTTTATTTAATAAATTACAGAGTACTATATAGAAAAGAAACATGGGTGTATACAATATGTGCAAGCATATGATTGGATAAATAGAAGTAGCATACGACATTACATGCAGGATATTTTAGTAACACACAGAAGTAACAGTTTTGATCTGGTATGTAATTGTCCTTGAAGATAAGACACACACAAGCCTTATATTATATGAACAGACAAAGGCATCTTGTAGAGAGTGCGTACGTGTCTATTCAAACACATAACAATTCATATAGCATGTTTAACCCTTCATTAGGGAGGTAGAAATATTCACTTTTACACTATACTTATTATAAGGAAATTGATCATATAAAAAGTAATATTTACAAAGACAGAAGAGCTAACCCTTCAATCCCCTCTTAGAATCATGATTATTATATGACATGATTCTTGAGTGAGGCTCCTTTCTTGTTCCTCCAGTTCTTGAGATATTGGACATAATCGTCGGGTCCCTTACTATCAGAGGAGGTGAGAGGACTGGTGGTTATATCATAGTACATCAGGGCCTTATCAATGCCTTTGGAGGTAAGTTTCTTTCCACAGGGGATTACACAATAAACTATAATGCCTACAAGAATTAAAGTTACAAGTATGAATATGCTTATTTGCACAAGAGCCTGTTTCCAATTTTCAAACCATCCAAAATATTGGCTCCATGGGTTATCAATACCTGAATTTTTCTTAAGTTCTATGGATAAGGTTTCTAACTCGTTTATGGCTAAAGTAACCTTACCATTGGGACCAGTGTTGTCAGGAATATATGTACAACAGCCTTCCACCTTACTAATGTAAACACATGTACCGCCTTTTTCTGCTAGGATCATGTCAAGGGCCATTCTATTTTGAAATGTCATTTGGGAAGTGGCTTCTAGCTGTTCAGCTATACCTTTAAGAGCATCTTTGGTATCATTAACAAATCTTTGTTGATTATAATATATATAATTAATCCAGGCTACGTTTTTATTTACAGTTACTATAGGAAATAATGACTCAAAACCCGCAGCCACCTCATCTCTAGCTTTGAACTCATTTGGAACACCTCTTGGGACCCCTATAGCATCAATGTATACGTGGGGGTCAAAGCTACCTCCTGGGAGTGCTCTTTTCTTTCGATTAGCAGGAGTATTAGAGGGAGGAGTGGGGTCATCGGTGATCATTAAAAAGGCTGAAAAAACAATTTTCCTGTTCTAGGGGTATATTAAGGGGCACTGTACCTAGGTGGGGCCTAGATTTGCCACAGACATAACAGTTGCTTTTATTGTGTTTGTTAGCACTATACTTCATCCATTCCAACCAAAAATTAATGTCAGGGAAACCAGTTTCAATAGCTAGGGTGTCTTCAAAGGTAGGGTTAGTAATAGCCACCATATACCAAGTACATAAGTCTCATTGTCGCTTCTGCTAGGGTTCACTATGTTTAGTCTAAACCTGTATGAATTTGGGCCTTCATCCATCTTATGAATGGATAGTCTAGAAAGTAGGGGTACTCCATATTTGCTCCATCTATTTTTTTGCAAATGATGGGCCATATTTCCAATCTACTCCTGTATTCCACCCCACATATTCCCAGGAATTACAATTAGATCCATAATATCTAATGTCATAGTACCATTCGTCAGTAACACAAATATATACTGTCTCAGACATTCCTGATTTCCTTCTTTGTTGTATATAACATAAAATAGTCAAGGATATATGTGGCTACGTGTGTGTTAGAGGAATTATACCACAAGGTGGGGATCCCATTAGTGTGTGTAATATCAACCTCACATATTGTGTGGTGAGTGAGGGCCAGTAGGGCTATCAAGGTAGTCCCCAGGATAAAGATAGGGGACAGGTTCCTCATCTTCTTCTGTTCTTCTTTCTTCGCTAGGTGGGAGGTCAGGGCTGTCTGCCCCGGTTCGTACCTCACTGGAATCACTTGCTTCCCTCTCTAGGTCTGGTCTAGGAACCTTTTTTACTCGGGATGCATGGATCCAGGCAGGACTTTCCTCTGTCAGGACTGCTGTTCGGGTAACTGCTACGACCTCTGTCTCTGGACCATAGGTGAAGTCTCCTGGGCTCTTGTTCCTGGGGAGCACCTTCACCACGACTCTGTCTCCGACTTTAAAGGGGTGTGTAGGTTCCTGTGGATTCAAAGGGTTTTTACAAACAACCTCATGTTCAATTTCATTCAGTTTTGTTATCAGGGACCTGACATACTCTTCCCTGATGAGTTCTAGATCTCCTTCCTGTATTACTAGTGGTTTCTTAGCCCAGGGTGTAGGAAAAGGGTCTACCCATTAGTATTTCAAATGGGGAGTAACCTAGAGTCTTTTGTGGGGTATTCAAGATGCTGGTGTTTAGCTTTATTAGGGTTGTTCCTGAGGCAAGTGATGCATCTGCTAACATACTGGTCCACAAGTGACCTGGCACTAGCAACACAAAAATCATTGGTTAGTAGGAGGAGTGTTGTGGCTTCACCACGGTGACCAACACCACGGCACTGGGCAACGAGCAAAGGGGCACTGGACTGGGGTATACAGGGTTTCCCCTCTTTGCAGATTAATCCTGATTTAGGATTTTTTCTGCAGAATTGGGTAAGTTCAGTCGGAGAGATCAGCATTAGTCGCAGCAGCTTGAAGTTGAGTGAGCAGATGGACGTTGTCAAGGGAGGGACATGCTCTAGTGAGTGCAATGAGTTCTGCAGCTTGCGCGGACTGATAAGGTATTGGTAGGGTTTCCAACACAGTATCAGGGAGGGTGACAATGGCATAGCCAGCCTGGTATGTATTGTCATTGGGCCTACTACATGAGCCGTCAACAAAAACTACGTCTGCGCCTGGTATGGGAACGGGAGACATGTCAAGTCTGGGAGAAGTTTCAGCTTCAATGGAAGCAGCACAGTCATGTAGGTCGGGTGGTTCATCCTCGGGACCTTTCAAGCCTAAAAGGGCATTGAGAATGGGTGCAGGGCCAGAAGAACTAGCAGTGTACTTAATGGTAAGGGTAGGGTTACTCAAAAGGAGTACTTCATATCCACTAAGGCGTTGTGCTGACATGTACTGTGTGTGTAAGCCTTTAAGTATTGCCAGGACATCATGTGTGGTGTGGAGTACTGTGATGTGGCCTAAAGTGAGGGTAGTGGCCATTTCTGCAACCATTGCACAGGCTGCCAAAGCCCTGAGGCAGGCAGGCATACCTTGCACAGACACTGGCATGACTTTGGGAAAAAAATGCACGGGGCGCAACTTCCCTCCATGAAACTGTGTGAGCACCCCCGCCATGGTTTTACAATTGTCCCTTGCATATAGATGGAAAGGTAGTACATAATTGGGGAGGCCAAGTGCCGGACTTTTCATCAACATACATTTTAAACTTTCATATGCAGTTAACATTTCTTGTGACCATTGTACAGTTTTAGGTTTGTCCTTCAGTGTGGCTTGTCTCAAAATGTTATCATAATAGGAGCAATCAGAAATCCACTGTCTGCAGTAATTTACCATACCCAGGAAGGACAGTAGTTCCCTCTGGGTAGTTGGGGTGACCAGGCCCAATACAGACTGTATGCGTTGTGGACTGACTTTCCTCTCTCCCTGAGTGAGCACAAAACCCAAGTAATCAACATGCTTTTTACACCATTGCATTTTTATTTTGGACACCTTGTGTCCACATTCACAAAGCCAGTTTAGTAATGAAACACCATCCTCTCGGCAGGCCTCCTCAGTTTTACTACAGAGCAGCAGATCATCTGCATACTGTAGCAGGACTGAACCATGGTGAGGTTGCCAGGGCCTCAATGTGGCCTGGAGACAACAGGTGCGTCAATAATCTGCACCAGGTAAGTTGTTTACCCTCAAAAGAAAAGGCAAAAAGTAATTGTGTCTGTGAATCTACAGGTATGCTGAAAAAAAGGCATTCTTCAAATCAATTACAGAGAAGAACGCAGCATCTGCAGGGATTGCAGAAATGAGTGAGTTTACATCTGGAACAATTGGTGCAATTGGGACAATTAGCTGATTGATCGCTCTGAGATTCTGTACAAATCTTATACTGCCATCAGCTTTGGCAACAGGGTTCACAGGAGTACAGTATGGTGATACAATATGTCTGAGAATACCCTGTTGTAAGAATTGCTGTATCATGGGGCGGAGACCTTCTATCTTTTCTGGTGAGAGGGGATACTGCATAGGTCAGAACACAAAACACTGGTTGTTGCACCGCTGTCCACTAAAAAGGGAATTTTACTTCCATTTATAATAAGTGGCAGCAGAGGTGAATCTTTACTATGACGGGAGAGTTGAATAAAGGCTGGGATACCCTCCTCCGGGCCCCGTCAGTGCGCGGGGTCTTTGGAATCTTCCCTGACTGCGGGGTTGGTTCTGTCTGTCAAAGCGTCCGGAGCTCTGATAGGCATGAGTGGGTGGGGAAATGAGTAAGCTTTCTGAGTTAAGCAAAGGTAAGCCAGCGTCATCTGTCCAGCAGTCCTTAAACCTTTTCCAAAACGCAGTAACAGACTATGAAGGTTTCTGTTTACAAGCTACAGCGACAGGCAAAAAAGCACAGGCAAAGGAGCACGGGTTTTAAAGACCTCCTTCATATGTGTATAGCTGCGTCCTTTGCAAGCTTTGCGCAAATAAGATATACAGCCATCGAGGGTAATGGTGGGCTTGGGACAGTGTTTTACTATTATCTAAACTCTGGGTTATTGGTGCTAGGGATAGAGCTAGTGGACGCACCCTCCAGCAGTGAAGTTGGAGGCGATCCCATCTAGTGTGAAAGGGTTACTGCTGCCAAGAGATTTGTGTCTCTGAGCGCAGGATACATTGGAATGCAAGGGGGGGAGGCGAGAGGGATTTTAAAAGATTTACAGTTCTCTGCAGTTTCGCTTCTGTGCTAAACTGACATTTTTTCTTAAATCTCCATATAGAAAGGGTAATTACTGCCTTCCCGTAGGAATGGGTCCTGTCCTGCTTTCTCTGTCCATCCCGCTAAATTATCCACCCATGGGTTAACTAAGTAATACTCTGAGGTAGAGTTGCGGGCGACATACATCTTGCATGTCTCACCAGGGAGGGGCGGGGGATATGCAGTTTTTTACTCTGACTAGAGCCCATTGTCAGACAGTAATATAAATCAACAATACAACTTTTAAAAGAAAATTATCTAAAATATACAACACTCTACTTACTTATACATGCATCAGCTTAACCAGTTAATTAGTCATTGACAATATCACAATATTATCTGTATAGTGAGAACATGAAATCTTTTGACGCGTACGATACTTACATTCGTACAAGATGTCAGAAAAATACAGCGTTTTAGACAGGAAGCAAGAAAAGTGTTTGAGTAAAGATATCTGGCAGACGAAAACTTACCAGCCGTCTGGACCAAATATAAGAACTTATCTCACTACAAACATACAAGAATATAGACGATCAAATCGAGGTATGATCTACGTTACGTATAGACCCCAGGTCTATGTTTAAGTATCCCAGATACTGACGTCTTTGGAGAATTGCGCTTGGACCTCGGTCCTTTCTCAGACGTATCTTTAAGTCCCAGACATTAAAGATTCTATGGTATCCCTGATACCTGTTTTATGCTTTTACATAAAACTTCGTAATATTAAGTCCCGGACTTAAATATTACCTTGTCACGTGTTCCCGGAACACTGACACGGATTCAGCTTCAGTGTATGACCGCAATCCTGTATGGCAAAGACAGACAATAAATTCTCTATTTTTACCATTCAGGGACGATCACTGAATTCCGGACATAGCCCCCAGCTGAAAGGATCTGACCTTATATTCTTTAACCCTCGATGTGATGGCCTCTCAGACGTCTGGGAGTGTAAACCTTTACGCTATCAGTTACATGCACAACACAAGCAGTAAAAATTCACACTGTTTATTTAATAAATTACAGAGTACTATATAGAAAAGAAACATGGGTGTATACAATATGTGCAAGCATATGATTGGATAAATAGAAGTAGCATACGACATTACATGCAGGATATTTTAGTAACACACAGAAGTAACAGTTTTGATCTGGTATGTAATTGTCCTTGAAGATAAGACACACACAAGCCTTATATTATATGAACAGACAAAGGCATCTTGTAGAGAGTGCGTACGTGTCTATTCAAACACATAACAATTCATATAGCATGTTTAACCCTTCATTAGGGAGGTAGAAATATTCACTTTTACACTATACTTATTATAAGGAAATTGATCATATAAAAAGTAATATTTACAAAGACAGAAGAGCTAACCCTTCAATGTTTTGCAGGATTTGTTTGTGTATTGTGTTTTACAAGAGGTTCCATATACTGTAAGTGGCCACGAGAAATCTAATTTAAAATGCATGTAACCATAGCATACCTCCCAACATGACCCTCTCCAGGAGGGACAGAATGCTCTGCTCCTGGACTTCCCTTTAAATTTATGATTGCCATCATCTGTGTTGAAACGCCTTTCTTAGCCATGAACCTGTTCAACACAGGTGCCGGCAATCTTAAATTAAGAGGAAAGTCCAGATGCAGGGCATTCTGTCCCTCCTGGAGAGGGTCATGTTGGGAGGTATGGCCATAGGGATTATTGTGCCTTATAATCACATACCTCCCAACATGACCCTCTCCAGGAGGGACACAATACTCTGCTCCTGGACTTCCCTCTTAATGTATGATTACCATCACCTGAGCTGAAACACCTTTCTTATGCATTAACCTCTTCAAAACAGGTGATGGCAATCATACATTAAGAGAAAAGTCCAGAAGCAGAGCATTGTGTCCCTCCTGGAGAGGGTCATGTTGGGAGGTATGTAATCAATGCAGGGAAATGGCACTGATTACCTCATTTGAATGTCTGATTATATTTTTTACCCAAGAATATAACAGCTACATAATGGGGATAAGGCATAATCAGGGAGATTGATGGACTATTCAGGGAGTCAGGGAGATTGCTGCTATTTCAGGGAGTCTCCTGCATAATGCAGGAGGGTAGGCAAGTATGAGGTCCTATACACAAACCCCACCAAGGCCACCAATAATGTTCTCATTGCTAACGTAACATAAAATCTTATTGCTAAATGTTAATGACACCAAATAATAATGTGCCACTGCCTGAGCCTGCTCACTTGTTGAGTTCATTGATAAATAAGCAGTGCACAGCAGCACAAACACACACAGAGCCGGCCCTAACCAATATGATGCCCCAGGCAAGATTTTGCTTGGTGCCCCCTAGCACCACCACTAGTTCTGCATAAGACCCTGCACCCCTTTCCCAGCACCGTTACCCCGCAACCATAGTCCCTATTTTGGTATTCCTACTCCCTATATTTTAAATAGGAACAGTGCGCACATTCGGCGTACAGCCCAGAAAGGGGTGCGTTTTTGCTGGCAGGGGCATGGCTGCGGCGGATAGGAACTGCGGCAGCGAGGTCCTCCAGTGCGGCTGCCGGGTGTCTGGAGGCCAGGGTCCGGGTCCTGAGGAGCGGAGTATGGCAGCCGGAGGTGTCAGTTTCCAAATTTTCTGTTGCTGGAGTGCGGTGTCTGGAAGACTGAGGCCTGAGGTAGTGGCTGTATGCTGGTTCCACATGTGTCCTCTGTGCAGGGAGCTGCCATGTTGGAGATTAAGCCAAGCCAATAGGTATCCCAGTTCCCATCCAGCCAATCCGGTGCAATCTTCCCTTATAAAAAGGGTTGATGCTTAGTCATGGTGCCAGTGCTTCAAGTCACTTGCTGCTGTAAGCTGCTCAAGCTCTGTGCTCCCAGGTTAACCCCTGGTATCCTGGTTCTGTTGTGGCCGCCTGGTGGTCAGTTCTGTTATTGCAGTGCTTTGCTCCAAGTCCACCTACTTTTGCTATTTAACCGCTGGGTCCTCTATCTGGTAGAGGGTCTCCATTTGCTCTTCATCATTGTTCTTCAAGTCGTCTCTCCATTCAGTGTTCTTTGGTATCGTTTACAAATCACAAGTCATCTCTTCATTCAGTGTTCTTCAGCATCATTTACAAATCACAAGTCATCTCTTCATTCAGTATTCTTCAGCATCGTTTACAAGTCACGAACATTTCGTCTTCCAGAATTCACTCAGACTTATCTTCTAGTCGTTGTGTATGATTGATGTCTCAGTAAAGCTGAATTAATCTTTCTTCAGTGTATCGTTCTCGTTCATTGTCCTCATTGCGTACCCCGCTACATCTTCGGGCCTAAGTCTTCAATCCATGAGTAAGAACTACATTCAGCCACCTCGTTTCCTTCCTTTGCCGAAAGCTGCTCCCTCAGTCAATTGTCAGTCGTCAGATCCTTAACTAAAGCCGAGCGTGACACTGTGCATATGTCTGTGTTTGTGGTAAGGGCATTAGGTCCTACCACTCTGAGAGAGGAAATCTAATATGTTTAGTTAGTGTCCAGATAGGCTAGGATTTCTATGTTTTGTTTTTATACTGCACGGCTAGATTGCACGAAAACCCTGAACTAGTGTGCTGTTTCCCTGGCTGCTCTGTGTTTGTAGCAAGAATGCTAACAGAGCTCAGCAGGAAACCACCAGGGTGCAGTAAGTAGACATAGCGGAATACCACCAGACCTTAAGACTGCTCCGACTGATGTTCCAACTAACACTCGCTCCATACGGGCCAGTCACTTTCTGCAAAAGATGACCCAGAGTGATGATGTTTAAGCTTATCTTACTACTTTTGAAAGAACAGCTGAGAGAGAGAGAGTTGGCCTAAAGATTAGTGGGAAAGTTTTGTGGCACCCTTCCTGTCTGGAGAACTGCAAAAAGCATATTTTGACTTGTGCCTGACTGATGCCAAAAACAATGATAAATTAAAATGAGAAAACCTAACACGATTGGGAGTCACACTGTTCGTGCCCAACAAGTTCAGTGCTGGGAAAACCAAACAGAAAAGCCTCCCACTCTGAAATGCATGACCTTGTGCAACTTACCACAAAGTGGCTACAGCCAGAGTCTCTAACAGGACCACAGATCGTGGAAAGGGTCGTTAACAATCGATATCTATGGTCTCTGACTACAACTCAAGTGGGTGAGCCATGCGGACCCTAAAACAGCAGACCAATTGGTTGAAATGGTGGAGAGGTATGTGGCTGCTGAGGAACTATTAAGTATACCCCACTGGGCCCTAGTCTCGCAACAGCGATCACCAGTGACCACTGGTAAGACTGTTCCAGGGGAGAAGGGTGCTGGGCAGTGGAAAGAACCTAAGACTGTAAGTTTGGAACCTAAAAGTAGGTCAGCAGTGCTAGGAAAGTTCCTACCACGTAAAAGACTTGATAATAATATCAGTGGTGCAAGTATGCAGGTACGCTCGAGTACGGAGTACCCTTAAGAATTTGGCAACACCCACTGCACACTTAGCACCCGTGACTGCCATTACCGCAATTATAATGCGCAGCTGAGCAACAAGACTATGGTGTTTGGCAGCATGACAGCACCTCCCACTTTGTCGGGGCTACAGGGAGCACGACGGTGACGTCATGAGATCACATCACGCTTCGTCTCCTGGCGGCAGCAGCTGCTGCGAAGAGAGGAGCCTGGGGACTGTGCTGGGTGCCTTTTCCCGCAGTCTCCAGCTGTTTCCCTTCACTCGGCTTGTGTGATGCATCAGCACTGAGCGACTTTTGTTCTTCACAGTCTGGGCTGCCGGGCATGTCTCTGGCTTCACTGTGTGGGGTAATTAATTTTTATGTGGACACTAATATATATTGCTATTATTATGGGGGCATTACTATATCTTTCTAATGTAATGTGGGATACTATGTCAGGCACCAGAGCCTTACCTCTGGCGGGTGCTCCTGCGGGTTACCATCACGCTGGTTGGCACGGCTGCGGCGGCAGGGAGCTGCTGGCAGCGGATCCTTCTGGACGGATGTGCGGCTGCCAAGGGCCGGGGGCCGAGGGTCTGGAGAGCCGGGCGCTGTGGCGGGGATTGCTGCGGTAAGGTCCTCTAGTGGTGACACAGTATAGTGTGTCAGAGACAGAAGCTGGCTAAAGCTGTGTGCTAACAGCTAAGTATGTCTCCTGTGCTGGGGGCAGCCATGTTGGAGACCAGAGTATTACCAATGAAGTTCCCAATCTGTGTCCAGCCAATCCTGCGTGTTCTCCCCTTACAAAAGGGGGCTGGCTCAGAGGGAGAGTGCCAGTGCTTCATGTTACCTCCTTGTGAAAAGTTCTTCAGCTCTGTGCTCCCAGGTTACTTCTGGTTCCTTGGTCCTGGTTGCTCTCATCCATCGGTTACCTAAACGCTGCTGCAGTCCTGCTGTCTAAGTCCGTTGCCACTCGTGGAAGCGCTCACGGGGTCCCAGGTCGTAGAGGAGCTCCAGGTGCTAACGGCGGTTCCCGCAGACATCTTCATTTCTTCAAAGTCCAAGTTCTTCAGCCTCGTCTTTCAAATACAAACCACAGTCTTCATTTCTTCAAAGTCCAAGTTCTTCAGCCTTGTCTTTTAATCATAAAACACAGTCTTCAGTTCTTCTTTACCGGAGTTCCTCAGCTTCACTCTTCAAGTCATTTAACCATAGACTCTAATTCTTCCAGTTTCTGCTATTGCTCCAATATTCGTGTACAACCTGACTATTCATTAAAACTACAGTTATCTTCCTACGAAGTCCTCCTTTTCTTTACGCCCTCCGGCCAACGTTAAACACTTAGTTTGGCTTCCACCCCATGAGGAGGAATTACATTCAGCCACCTCATTTACTCTCCTGACAGGTAGCTGTCCCTTCAGCCAAAACTCGGTTGTCGGAACCCCAACTTACGCTGAGCGTTACACACTACTATACAGTATATGTCTATTATTATGGGGCATTACATAGTGATGTGCACCGGACATTTTTCGGGTTTTGTGTTTTGGTTTTGGATTCGGTTCCGCGGCCGTGTTTTGGATTTGGACGCGTTTTGGCAAAACCTCCCTGAAAATTTTTAGTCGGATTCGGGTGTGTTTTGGATTTGGGTGTTTTTTACAAAAAACCCTCAAAAACAGCTTAAATCATAGAATTTGGGGGTCATTTTGATCCCATAGTATTATTAACCTCAATAACCATAATTTCCACTCATTTTCAGTCTATTCTGAACACCTCACAAAATTATTTTTAATCCTAAAATTTGCACAGAGGTCGCTGGATGACTAAGCTAAGCGACCCAAGTGGCCGACACACACACCTGGCCCATCTAGGAGTGGCACTGCAGTGTCAGGCAGGATGGCACTTCAAAAAAATAGTCCCCAAACAGCACATGATGCAAAGAAAAAAAGAGGTACACCAAGGTCGCTGGATGGCTAAGCTAAGCGACACAAGTGGCCGACACAAACACCTGGCCCATCTAGGAGTGGCACTGCAGTGTCAGGCAGGATGGCACTTCAAAAAAATAGTCCCCAAACAGCACATGATGCAAAGAAAAATGAAAGAAAAAAGAGGTGCAAGATGGAATTGTCCTTGGGCCCTCCCACCCACCCTTATGTTGTATAAACAGGACATGCACACTTTAACAAACCCATCATTTTAGCAACAGGGTCTGCCACACAACTGTGACTGAAATGACTGGTTGGTTTGGGCCCCCACCAAAAAAGAAGCAATCAATCTCTCCTAGAGGGGTGTAGTTGGTGCATTGTCCAGGTGCTGAGGCAGAGTCCACACACAGTTTCTCTGGCGAATAAATAATACTTTACTGTCAGCATAAACATAAATGAACATAAAATGACAAGCAGCCTAGCCTTATGTGTAGGGCACTACCTCACTGAGTTTCAACATTTCAGAGTATCAGTCGTTGCCTGCTACTTGCAGGGTACCCCAAGTGCAGTGTCAGAGGTTTAGTGATCTCCCTGTATCTTCCAGGTCTAACTCTGGCCACCAGGCCTATTTCACTCTGACTACAGCCCCAGCTGGACTGTCTATGTCCACCAGCAGTGTCACCTGGACTCTGTGCAAAGGACAACCCCTAGGTGTGGACATACCTCCTTTTTGTCCCTTGTGTGGGTAGATCCCTAGCCTGTTCATCAATGCCACCTTAGGTGATACTGCCAGACATCCTCTTCCCCAGCTCGAAAACCCTGGGTTGAGCGACATGGGATGAGGCAATCTCATATCGAAGTCCCTCTTCACTTTTCTCATGAGTGCCATCCAAGGCATCCAAGATCATCCAGGCTCTTGTCATCTCTGGTCTCATCATCCAAGTACCTGTATCTCTTCTTTTTTCCTCCCTTTGTGGTACCACTTGAACTCAATGCTTTCTTTATAAAGCACTTGAGATTCATTCTTGGACACTGTGTCAGGCTTTAAGAATTTGAAGTACATTTTTCGCAAAGTACCACACTTCATCTTCATTCTTGTCAATTTCATAAAACTCTAGCAAGTTCTTTTCCTCTGAATCTGCTAGTTCAGACAAAGAACAGCTTTTTAATTGTTTCTTTTTAACAGAATAACCTTTCTGTTGCTTTGAACCTCTTAAAGGTACACTCATTGGTCAACTTCTGCTTGAAACATCTTTAACCTTCAGCCTTGAAGAACTGTATTGGCTATTGACATATTTCACTGGTAACTCATCTTTCACAGAGTCACTATTATCCTGAGTGCGAACAGCATCACAGTCTTCAGACCTGTCAGAGGATGCACTAGTACTGTCACTTTCAGATTCTGTACTCTCTTCTCCATATAATATGCTCAAATATTTATTCCATTGAACCAGAAACTTTATTTCAGGATTTTGATCGCTACCTGCCTCTTCATTAAAGCTCACATCTCTTGGATCTACTTGAGCATCTGCTTTTTGGGCCTTGAAAATATAAACAACTTTAACATGTTTCATCACCATAGGTTGAAGATCACTTATCAGAGAGGTCTTTATTTTCATATTTGGTTCAGCTAGTCTCCTTGCTTCAAAATTTGTAGTGTGAAACAATTTAACTTCCTCACAGACAAATTCAGCTGCACTGGGTTGCATGAAGGCATTATTTCAGTTACAGAAGTATTTCTCTTCACAAGACTGTCAATTTCAACTTTCTGTAAGGTTCTGCTTTCCACTGCAAAACAGTGTAATTGGGTCACATTCATATCACTCTGATCACCTAGCGATACACCAGAGTCATATCCTGGGAAGCCATTAATATCTCTGTAGACTTCTGTACATCCTGTACCTTTGCCTCAAAGAACAAACTATCACCATCTGTGTTTGTTAGTTTTTTATGTTTTTATGTGCAATTTATGTCTATTGAGGACCAACACACAATGAAGTTGACAACCCATCACTATTACAGATATAACACAAATCAAAAGAGCATGAAGGCTACTATGAAACAACAAAGGCAACCGAAGCTGTAGGACCGATTTGAACAAGTAAACAAAACCAAACAGTGCATGAAGCAGACATAAACAAATAAAGATAGACAGGGACTGAGGTGAAGGGGATGGGTGGGGATGGGGGAGACCAACTGCCGAGGAATAAGAAACATACATCTAAACCGTAAATGTACAGGAGAAGCCCACCAAACAGTCTCAAGGGTACACTCAAGGGAAGCAGGCATTTACGACCTTGACCTTCCTTATAGAGGGATTGGTAGTGATCAGACTGTTTATAAAAGAGCCATGGGTGCCGGACCACCGAGAAGTCCTGTTGGCTATTCAGTAAAGGCAATATGAGGTCATCCGTAGACATATAGTGGTCCATCGGTGGTCAATTATATTGGGATGAGCACCATATTGCCAGTGAACAGGGATAACTTCTTAGATGCACTAAGAATGTGCGGCAACAGAGTCTTTTTAAAACATGCCAGGGGTCTGCAAATTATATTTAAAAGACAGAAACTAGGGTAGGAGGGTAGGTCGTCCTGGAGGATAATGCCAGCAGTCTATATCACCATATTCCAAAACGGACGTAGAGCCTGGCACTCCCACCAAATATGCAGTGGTGTGCCTAGTGCTGCACTGCACCTCCAGCAAGTACTGGGAACCCCAGGACACATTTTAGTCAAAAGACTAGTACATTGGTACCAGCATGACATACCTTTTATAATGGGTTTCCACCACTAGAAAGTATATTACTAAACATTTCTGCCCAGTCATCTTCTCTATCCAGTCCCTTCAGATCTATGTCACAAGCCCTGGTAAACTTAGGCCTAGTCAAAAAGAGATAAGCAATTTAATAATGGATGACTGGAGATGTGTCTAAGATGGGGTGGTATTCATGTGACCGCCGGTCAGCTGACCGACAGTCACATGACCTCTTCCACCTGCTCGACGACTCACTATCCCGATGGTCGGCATGCCGACCAACAGGGACTATTTCCACTCGTGGGTGTCCACGACACCCATAGAGTGGGAATAGAACCCGTGGCGACCGCAGGTCGCCACCGAGCCCGCAGCATGGCGAGCACAGCGAGCCCGCAAGGGGCTTGCTGCACTCGCCCCTCCCCACGGGATCCCGGCGTCGGTATGCTGCTGGGATCCCGGCGTCGGTAAGCTGACCGGCGGTCTCCTGACCGTCGGTCAGCAGTACTACACCCTCTAAGATGTATTGGACACACACATGTTTTCAAATGGGGTAAACCCACGACAACCTGTGTTACTAGTCCCCAAACCCAAGAGGAAATGCTTAAACCGGAGATATCTCCATACTTTTCTATGGGGTAGATATTTGTTAGTTCTTTATCACCGTATTTATACCCAGCTTTGTTATCTGGAACTGAAACAATTTGGGAAGACTTTACTCCTTCAGCTATAACTGGAAGATGAATGTCACTGCAAAGTACCTTACCTACCTAGACTTCATCCTTCTGGGACATCTTACTTTGTTCAAGCAATTCACTGTTTGTCTGCTGTTCATTATACAAAACACTTTGCACTGGTAGCATACCACTCTTCATGTCAGCCTTTTCAGGATCAACCTGTAGTAAATGCTGCTTAAGTTTTAATGTACTTCTGTCACAGAAGGTCCCATGAAGACACCAGTCACTATTTTGGGTCCAGTATACAACTTCAGAGGTTTATCCAACTTCTTTTCCTCCTCTGCTTTTCATACTTCCACATGGATTTTTTTTTTTGAGCTGCTGAGAGCTATTCTTCCAGTTGGGTAATTTTCCCTGTGGCACTTTCCAACTTATTGTCAAAAAGCAGAAGATTGCTCTCTATTTCTTCAAATTCAGTAAGTTTCAACTTTTGAACAGCTATTTCAGACTCGTCCAATTTACACTGCAGCTCCAGTTCTCTGGCATTCATTTCCATTTGGAGATTTTGTGTCTGGCTCTAGATACTTAACAGACACTTATTGTCTCCTCGCAATTTTGCAGCAATGCCATATGCATGGTTAGGTTTTATCTTCCAAGCTTCACTTTGTTCTGCTGCTTTATGCAGACTTTCCACCAGATATACATCTCTTTCAGCCATATACTCTTAATTTGGTCTGGCTGCAGCAAAGTCAACAGCAAGCAGTGTTTGCTCTTCAAGACGGACAACCTCCAAGTCTTCTTCCTCACGGTCTTCCACCCACTGCGCATAAATCTGCAGCATCTGGAGATATGTGCAGCACTCTGCTACAGTTGATTTCTGCCATTCAGAGTGGAAGAGCAGGAGGGGTGGAATCTGTTCCTATTCCCTGGTGTAGGTTCAAAATGAAAAGCCTGCTTTTTCTTTTTGAACCTACACCTAGTAATAGCAAGCAAGCACCCCTCCAGCTCTCCGACTCTGAATGGCAGTAATCAACTGTAGCACAGTGCTGCACACATCTGGCTACCTCACCAGTGCCATCGGAACAGCAAGGCATTCCATCCGAGGTGAGCTTGCCCCTGAAACGAGATGGCTGCATACACAGCGAGATCTGCATTCATCTCTGCACATGCTCAGGGCTGCCCAGCACAGGGCAAGGCTGCACAGCATATGCGTGGCCACCACTGGATGTGTACACAATGTAATTGTGAACACATCGCATCTAGTATTGACCCCTGGCAGCGCAGCCTGGCTGCGCTGTCAGCGGCCATTTTTATTCCAGGGTGGCTGCGTGTGATGTCACGCAGCACCCTGAAAATGGTCTCAACGAGACCCCGTTCTAGGACAATACAGTACACATGTGAGAGTGTCGGTGCGGTGTAGTGCCTGTTGCCGTGCAAGTGTAGACTCACTAGTTACCAGGCGCCGCACCCTCTCACCTTCAGGTTGTGGAAACTCCGACAGACCTGGAACTCCAAATGTACCTGGACATGGCAATCCCCTTCCAGAAGCTGACAACGGCCGAACTGGGAAGGAAAGGAAAGTTAACTAATTAAGGAGTATCAACTCTTCTTCCACCGGAAAAGAGGATACCCCAGGGGTGGCGGTGACCTTCACCGGTTGGGTAAAACGTCATCACACACAGTCATCACACAGCCACCCAATTATCACCTAACAGCGCTCTCATGCCGAGATGTGCCCTGGACCTCACACGGCCATGCAAGGTCCACCGAATCGGCGCAGAGGGGACAGACGGACAGACAGACACAGATGATGCTCACCATTGCCAATCTAGTACTGCAATCTTCCTCTTCACTTACAGGACCCTGTAAGGAGCAAAACAAACAACAGCCGTGCAGGACCGACTAACAGAGCCCTCAAACTAGCTCAGGTGTATGTGGTGCAACACAACTATGCATAAATTGTAAACAAACTTTGTCCTGCATGGAAACAACAATCCAATAACACAGTACAGTACAAGAATATACAACGGTGCTGTCCCTTTAAGTTCCTATCTGCTTACTGTTGTGACTATGTGTGTGGAGCTGGACCGCTCCTCCAGGGGGGAGCTTTATCAGCTCTTTTGCTTTCTACCCCTGGTGACCTCTCCGGTCCGTTCGCGCCTTCACCCTTCTGCCACTGGCCCGTCCTGGCCAGTGGCGCCGACGCCTCTTCTCCACGTCTAGCCACTGCTGGACATCTTCTTTGGTTTGCCCGGCATCTTCTGGCCGCTTCCGTGGCCTCAGGAGCGCTTCGCCGCTCTTCAGTGCGGCCTCCTTCTCCCTGGTCCAAACGGCGTCTGACATCACTCGCCGGGGGCGAGGCCTATGATGCAGTGAGCACTGATTGGCTCGCCGCAGCAGCCCATGATTGGCCGGCGCTCAGTGAACCTTGATTGGCTCGCGGAGGGTGCCGGATTTGAAATGCCGCTGGAGGCGATTCCTATTGGCTGCCAAAGTGGCACCAAATTCGAAGCACTGCTGCCGCAGCGCTGTCCGTCGCCACTTCTGGTCCGGTGCAGGAAACCAGTACACAGTCCCTGCACTGGACACCCGCCGCCATCACCGCTGCACAACCAGCACTGGAGCAGCTTGTCTACAGCCCTTAACTGCAGGGGACACAGATCCCCTGCACTCTGCCGGGAGCCTGGCACTGGGAGCGGACATACCGCCCCAGCGCCTACACACATCTCCACACACATACACTTGACTTCCCATTTAGCTCTTTTTAGTTTTTAAAACAGTAATTAATACCATTTTATTCAGAAATCTATGCTCTCTAGAGATCATAATCTGATCAATTTGTTGTACTCATTTTTTCTGCACTTCAAATATTCCCACTCCCTCCCCTTTCTGCATACAACTCACTTTACTGGAAGTTCTATTATGTTAAATATCACTAGTGATACATTATATATACTTAGAGATGTGCACCGGAAATTTTTCGGGTTTTGTGTTTTGGTTTTGGGTTCGGTTCCGTGGCCGTGTTTTGGGTTCGAACGCGTTTTGGCAAAACCTCACCGAATTTTTTTTGTCGGATTCGGGTGTGTTTTGGATTCGGGTGTTTTTTTCAAAAAAACCTAAAAAACAGCTTAAATCATAGAATTTGGGGGTCATTTTGATCCCAAAGTATTATTAACCTCAATAACCATAATTTCCACTCATTTTCAGTCTATTCTGAACACCTCACACCTCACAATATTATTTTTAGTCCTAAAATTTGCACCGAGGTCGCTGGATGACTAAGCTCAGCGACCCAAGTGGCCGACACAAACACCTGGCCCATCTAGGAGTGGCACTGCAGTGTCACGCAGGATGGCCCTTCCAAAAAACACTCCCCAAACAGCACATGACGCAAAGAAAAAAAGAGGCGCAATGAGGTAGCTGTGTGACTAAGCTCAGCGACCCTAGTGGCCGACACAAACACCTGGCCCATCTAGGAGTGGCACTGCAGTGTCACGCAGGATGGCCCTTCCAAAAAACACTCCCCAAACAGCACATGACGCAAAGAAAAAAAGAGGCGCAATGAGGTAGCTGTGTGAGTAAGCTAAGCGACCCTAGTGGCCGACACAAACACCTGGCCCATCTAGGAGTGACACTGCAGTGTCAGGCCGGATGGCCCTTCCAAAAAATACTCCCCAAACAGCACATGACGCAAAGAAGAAAAAAAAGAGGCGCAATGAGGTAGCTGTGTGACTAAGATAAGTGACCCTAGTGGCCGACACAAACACCTGGCCCATCTAGGAGTGGCACTGCAGTGTCACGCAGGATGGCCCTTCCAAAAAATACTCCCCAAACAGCACATGACGCAAAGAAGAAAAAAAAGAGGCGCAATGAGGTAGCTGTGTGACTAAGATAAGCGACCCTAGTGGCCGACACAAACACCTGGCCCATCTAGGAGTGGCACTGCAGTGTCACGCAGGATGGCCCTTCCAAAAAACACTCCCCAAACAGCACATGACGCAAAGAAAAATGAAAGAAAAAAGAGGTGCAAGATGGAATTGTCCTTGGGCCCTCCCACCCACCCTTATGTTGTATAAACAGGACATGCACACTTTAACCAACCCATCATTTCTGTGACAGGGTCTGCCACACGACTGTGACTGAAATGACGGGTTGGTTTGGACCCCCACCAAAAAAGAAGCAATTAATCTCTCCTTGCACAAACTGGCTCTACAGAGGCAAGATGTCCACCTCATCATCATCCTCCGATTCATCACCGTGTACATCCCCCTCCTCACAGATTATCAATTCGTCCCCACTGGAATCCACCATCACAGCTCCCTGTGTACTTTGTGGAGGCAATTGCTGCTGGTGAATGTCTCCATGGAGGAATTGATTATAATTCATTTTAATGAACATCATCTTCTCCACATTTTCTGAAAGTAACCTCGTACGCCGATTGCTGACAAGGTGAGCGGCGGCACTAAACACTCTTTCGGAGTACACACTTGTGGGAGGGCAACTTAGGTAGAATAAAGCCAGTTTGTGCAAGGGCCTCCAAATTGCCTCTTTTTCCTGCCAGTATACGTACGGACTGTCTGACGTGCCTACTTGGATGCGGTCACTCATATAATCCTCCACCATTCTTTCAATGGAGAGAGAATCATATGCAGTGCCAGTAGACGACATGTCCGTAATCGTTGTCAGGTCCTTCAGTCCGGACCAGATGTCAGCATCAGCAGTCGCTCCAGACTGCCCTGCATCACCGCCAGCGGGTGGGCTCGGAATTCTGAGCCTTTTCCTCGCACCCCCAGTTGCGGGAGAATGTGAAGGAGGAGATGTTGACAGGTCGCGTTCCGCTTGACTTGACAATTTTCTCACCAGCAGTTCTTTGAACCCCTGCAGACTTGTGTCTGTCGGAAAGAGAGATACAACGTAGGTTTTAAATCTAGGATCGAGCACGGTGGCCAAAATGTAGTGCTCTGATTTCAACAGATTAACCACCCGTGAATCCTTGTTAAGCGAATTAAGGGCTCCATCCACAAGTCCCACATGCCTAGCGGAATCGCTCAGTGTTAGCTCCTCCTTCAATGTCTCCAGCTTCTTCTGCAAAAGCCTGATGAGGGGAATGACCTGACTCAGGCTGGCAGTGTCTGAACTGACTTCACGTGTGGCAAGTTCAAAAGGTTGCAGAACCTTGCACAACGTTGAAATCATTCTCCACTGCGCTTGAGACAGGTGCATTCCACCTCCTATATCGTGGTCAGTTGTGTAGGCTTGAATGGCCTTTTGCTGCTCCTCCAACCTCTGAAGCATATAGAGGGTTGAATTCCACCTCGTTACCACTTCTTGCTTCAGATGATGGCAGGGCAGGTTCAGGCGTTTTTGGTGTTGCTCCAGTCTTCTGTACGTGGTGCCTGTACGCCGAAAGTGTCCCGCAATTCTTCTGGCCACCGACAGCATCTCTTGCACGCCCCTCTCGTTTTTTAAATAATTCTGCACCACCAAATTCAAGGTATGTGCAAAACATGGGACGTGCTGGAATTTGCCCATATTTAATGCACACACAATATTGCTGGCATTGTCCGATGCCACAAATCCACAGGAGAGTCCAATTGGGGTAAGCCATTCTGCGATGATCTTCCTCAGTTGCCGTAAGAGGTTTTTAGCTGTGTGCGTATTCTGGAAAGCGGTGATACAAAGCGTAGCCTGCCTAGGAAAGAGTTGGCGTTTGCGAGATGCTGCTACTGGTGCCGCCGCTGCTGTTCTTGCGGCGGGAGTCAATACATCTACCCAGTGGGCTGTCACAGTCATATAGTCCTGAGTCTGCCCTGCTCCACTTGTCCACATGTCCGTGGTTAAGTGGACATTGGGTACAACTGCATTTTTTAGGACACTGGTGAGTCTTTTTCTGAGGTCTGTGTACATTTTCGGTATCGCCTGCCTAGAGAAATGGAACCTAGATGGTATTTGGTACCGGGGACACAGTACCTCAATCAAGTCTATAGTTGGCTCTGCAGTAATGATGGATACCGGAACCACGTTTCTCACCGCCCAGGATGCCAAGGCCTCAGTTATCCGCTTTGCAGCAGGATGACTGCTGTGATATTTCATCTTCCTCGCAAAGGACTGTTGGACAGTCAATTGCTTGGTGGAAGTAGTAAAAGTGGTCTTACGACTTCCCCTCTGGGATGACCATCGACTCCCAGCAGCAACAACAGCAGCGCCAGCAGCAGTAGGCGTTACACTCAAGGATGCATCGGAGGAATCCCAGGCAGGAGAGGACTCGTCAGAATTGCCAGTGACATGGCCTGCAGGACTATTGGCATTCCTGGGGAAGGAGGAAATTGACACTGAGGGAGTTGGTGGGGTGGTTTGCGTGAGCTTGGTTACAAGAGGAAGGGATTTACTGGTCAGTGGACTGCTTCCGCTGTCGCCCAAAGTTTTTGAACTTGTCACTGACTTATGATGAATGCGCTGCAGGTGACGTATAAGGGAGGATGTTCCGAGGTGGTTAACGTCCTTACCCCTACTTATTACAGCTTGACAAAGGCAACACACGGCTTGACACCTGTTGTCCGCATTTCTGTTGAAATACTTCCACACCGAAGAGCTGATTTTTTTGGTATTTTCACCAGGCATGTCAATGGCCATATTCCTCCCACGGACAACAGGTGTCTCCCCGGGTGCCTGACTTAAACAAACCACCTCACCATCAGAATCCTCCTTGTCAATTTCCTCCCCAGCGCCAGCAACACCCATATCCTCCTCATCCTGGTGTACTTCAACACTGACATCTTCAATCTGACTATCAGGAACTGGACTGCGGGTGCTCCTTCCAGCACTTGCAGGGGGCGTGCAAATGGTGGAAGGCGCATGCTCTTCACGTCCAGTGTTGGGAAGGTCAGGCATCGCAACCGACACAATTGGACTCTCCTTGTGGATTTGTGATTTCGAAGAACGCACAGTTCTTTGCTGTGCTTTTGCCAGCTTAAGTCTTTTCATTTTTCTAGCGAGAGGCTGAGTGCTTCCATCCTCATGTGAAGCTGAACCACTAGCCATGAACATAGGCCAGGGCCTCAGCCGTTCCTTGCCACTCCGTGTGGTAAATGGCATATTGGCAAGTTTACGCTTCTCCTCCGACGATTTTATTTTAGATTTTTGAGTCCTTTTTTTACTGATATTTTGTGTTTTGGATTTTACATGCTCTGTACTATGACATTGGGCATCGGCCTTGGCAGACGACGTTGATGGAATTTCATCGTCTCGGCATGACTAGTGGCAGCAGCTTCAGCACGAGGTGGAAGTGGATCTTGATCTTTCCCTATTTTTGGAACCTCAACATTTTTGTTCTCCATATTTTAATAGGCACAACTAAAAGGCACCTCAGGTAAACAATGGAGATGGATGGATACTAGTATACTTATGGATGACGAGTGACTGACGACACAGAGGTAGCTACAGCCGTGGACTACCGTACTGCGTCTGCTAGTATAGAGATGATAATGATATAAAAAATATATATATATCACTACTGCAGGTATATATAATATAATGACGGACCTGCTGGACACTGTCAGCAGACTCCTAAACTACTAGTATGAAGAAGATAGAAAAAAAAACCCCACCACAGGTAGGTATACAATTATGGACGAGCACTGACGACACAGAGGTAGCCACAGCCGTGGACCACCGTACTGCGTCTGCTAGTATAGAGATGATAATGATATAAAAAATATATATATATCACTACTGCAGGTATATATAATATAATGACGGACCTGCTGGACACTGTCAGCAGACTCCTAAACTACTAGTATGAAGAAGATAGAAAAAAAAACCCCACCACAGGTAGGTATACAATTATGGACGAGCACTGATGACACAGAGGTAGCCACAGCCGTGGACTACCGTACTGCGTCTGCTAATATAGAGATGATAATGATATAAAAAATATATATATATATCACTACTGCAGGTATATATAATATAATGACGGACCTGCTGGACACTGTCAGCAGACTCCTAAACTACTAGTATGAAGAAGATAGAAAAAAAAAACCCACCACAGGTAGGTATACAATTATGGACGAGCACTGACGACACAGAGGTAGCCACAGCCGTGGACTACCGTACTGCGTCTGCTAATATAGAGATGATAATTATATAAAAAATATATATATATCACTACTGCAGGTATATATAATATAATGACGGACCTGCTGGACACTGTCAGCAGACTCCTAAACTACTAGTATGAAGAAGATAGAAAAAAAAAACCCACCACAGGTAGGTATACAATTATGGACGAGCACTGACGACACAGAGGTAGCCACAGCCGTGGACTACCGTACTGCGTCTGCTAATATAGAGATGATAATGATATAAAAAATATATATATATCACTACTGCAGGTATATATAATATAATGACGGACGTGCTGGACACTGTCAGCAGACTCCTAAACTACTAGTATGAAGAAGATAGAAAAAAAAAACCCACCACAGGTAGGTATACAATTATGCACGAGCACTGACGACACAGAGGTAGCTACAGCCGTGGACTACCGTACTGCGTCTGCTAGTATAGAGATGATAATGATATAAAATATATATATATATCACTACTGCAGGTATATATAATATAATGACGGACCTGCTGGACACTGTCAGCAGACTCCTAAACTACTAGTATGAAGAAGATAGAAAAAAAACCCCCACCACAGGTAGGTATACAATTATGGACGAGCACTGACGACACAGAGGTAGCCACAGCCGTGGACTACCGTACTGCGTCTGCTAATATAGAGATGATAAAGATGATAGAGATGAACAAAAAAAATATAACACTACTGCAGGTAAATATTTATATAATATAATGAATGACGGACCTGCTGGACACTGTCAGCAGAATGCGTTTATAGAATAAAAAAAAAAAACACCACAGGAGTGTTTAACTTTTTCAGGCAGACAATATACTGGTGGTCACTGGTCAGTCACACTGGCAGCAAAAGTGTGCACTGTACTCCTGCTATAACTGCACCCCAGTCTCCCCCACAATTCAGCTGTGTGAGCAGTGAGCACTCAGCACAGTCAGATATACATAGATGATATTATCATGCAGCACACTGAGGCTGAGCACAGATATGGTATGTGACTGTGTATCGTTTTTTTTCAGGCAGAGAACGGATTATATTAAATAATAAAGTGGTCAGTCACTAGTAACTAACTATCAGCAAAACTCTGCACTCTGAGTACTCCTAATGCTCCCCAAAATTACTAAGTAATCAACTCAAGTGTCTCTATCTATTCTAACGGAGAGGACGCCAGCCACGTCCTCTCCCTATCAATCTCAATGCACGTGTGAAAATGGCGGCGACGCGCGGCTCCTTATATAGAATCCGAGTCTCGCGATAGAATACGAGCCTCGCGAGAATCCGACAGCGGGATGATGACGTTCGGGCGCGCTCGGGTTAGCCGAGCAAGGCGGGAAGATCCGAGTCTGCCTCGGACCCGTGTAAAAAGGCTGAAGTTCGGGGGGGTTCGGATTCCTAGGAACCGAACCCGCTCATCTCTAATATACATCTAATAAAACTGTAAGGGTTGTGTCTGTACATAACTTTTTTCTGGAGAAATATACTTCTAGGGACTGTTTATAAACTATGGAGTTAAAAGTTTCTGAATTTTTGTCTGAGCTGTTTGTCTGCTCATTCCGTCATAATGCAAAAACTGCTGGATGAATTTGGATCGCGTTTTCACTATTGTATAGCTTAGTGACCTAGACAGAAACTGAGGTATGTATGATCTTGATGTCACATCAGGGAGGGGGACAATAATGGAAAACCAGATGCTTGACACTTGGCGCACTGAAAGCTGGTGTTCCGATCATGCTTCTGTGGAACTTGATTCCACTCAAGTTATCAACGGACCCTACTTAAAGTGACTGCTCTGCAGAGGAACCTAATTGAATCAGAGATTCTAACGGGATGTGGCTCAGGTGAGACTGTGTTTATACCAGGTATGCCCCTTATCACCAACAATTTTCCTTTTCAAGTCAAGTGCCTGCAGTTTCCTGTAAGCGTCTGCTTTGTTATGATGATTAAAAAGTCACAGGGACAAACGCTCAGGGCTACAGGTGTAGATCTCAGGACCAGTTGTTTCTCCCATGGGCAACTTTACATGTTCCCGAGTTAACAGCCACAATCATCTTTTGTTTTAATACCTGAAGGAAAAACTGCAAATATTGCTTACAAATACATTTTGTGATCAATGTGTACAATATAAAATATACATCACAATATTAAATGGCACTACTGTCTTTGTACAATTAGTTCTGCTGAGCAATAGCAGACATCCACACAAGCGAAGCCATGGGCAAATGTAAGTATTGTGATAAAATTGTTCATATCATAGAGCAATCCCTGTCACAATTACTTTAAACATGCATAATCCACATAATTGTGAAGCTAAAGTTTAAATGCAGAAGATGACAGGTAATGACTTATGACTTAGGGATGTGCTATTCTTCTTTATAGCTCACAATTATGTTTATGAGCGTGATATAATGTAATCTCTCTTGTTAAATTTTTGTTACATTCACCATACAGTTCAGTGTCTGCCTTTCAATTACAGCAGACTTGCCTACTATCCCGGAATGACCGGGAGGCTCCCGAAAATCGGGTGACCCTCCCGCCCCCCCGGAAGAGCAGGCAAGTCTCCCGATTACAGGGGCCCCCCCTCTGCCTGGCCGCCCACTTAGCGAGTAAAGTGGGCGGTCCGGGCAGGCGATGACGCGATTCTTGTTGAATCGCGTCATCATAGCCACGCCCCCTGCTGTATAATGCCGGTAATAGCGGCATTACACAGCGGGGGGGGGGGGGGGGAGCTTACACAGCACGATCCTGTGGTCACTCCCCCAGCACGCCTCTGCCACGCCCCTGGCCCGCCTCCGCCACGCCCCCTCTGCACTCACATCGCAGCCCGCCCCCCTGCCGAGCCGACCTGGCTGCTCTCTCCCGGAGAGAGCAGCTAAAAAGTCGGTAAGTATGAATTACAGTACAATAGGCACATAAATATACTGTACATACTGCATATAGGCCTGACCTCCACAGATGACAGTCTATTGCTGGGGTGATCTTACATATAAGGTGCAATAAGGTGCTAGGTATAACTGGTAATGAAATGGTTAAGGAATGTTTGCCAACATAAACATGTCATACATACAATCACTAGCACAGAGCTGAGCATCAGATGCTTCTACCCGGTGCTATAGCGCACTCTGCTGGTTGCCAAAAGGAAGTAACTGTAACTGGAGTATAAAACACAGATACTGTGGAGTTGGATTATTCAATATGCAACTGTCCAGCTGCTGTGGAACTGTACATCTCAGCATGCCCTGCAGCATGATAAATTCCCCTGTTGTAGAGGCAGCCGCAACCTTACACTAAACAGGAGCTCAGCCAGCACAATAAACTCCCTTTCATTCTATCTGGAGATTCATAATTGGTATGTTGGGTGAGTTGCTATGTAATAGGTTTCGTGACCACCCCTCCCTGCACAAAACAAACACCCCCCAAAAAAAACCACTATTATTTTGCCTCCACAGAGTATAGCAAGTTAATATCTCCTACCATAACTTCTCCTTCCTGTAAATGTGAAGATCATGGGATGGTAGAAATGGGACCCTGGGATTACACTGACCACAATAGAGTGGGAATACAGAAACTATGTGTTACAATTAAAGAATCTTCTTTCCGAAGAGTCCGTGGCCTCTGAAGATCTTCTGGGCAGTGACCCTTGTACACCCCTGGTTAAGACTCGCAGAACTCATAGTGAACTGAATGGATGGGTATGGGGAGAAAGGCCACACTCTTCTACCTTGAGGTTGACCACATTCTGGTCCCCCTGCACCTCCTGCAGTAGCTTGCCCTTAGTCTGGAAGGACACAGGCAAGCAGCCTTGTTACTTGTCAGATGCATTATGTAAAGTATGGGCACCCTGGAGATGGTCTGTAAGTGTGTAATAGCAGGCTAACAGCCCATCATTCATGGCAATCTCCTAGCTGAGTATTTTAGCACTATTACTCACTATAACCTCTATTACTACTTATTTTAGGCCATTCACACTTTAATGCTTATACCCCAGACAGACGAGTTCTTATACGGGCACTCCAAACCTCTTTTTGGATTTTTTTATTTTATCCTGATTATTTATTGATAAAGTGCCACAGCCAGGGTATAAACAACGTGCAACTTCTTCTCATATCGGGGGTGGGGGGGATCTGCCTATTTTGTCTGTTCTGGGCCCCACAATTTCTTATGGCACCCCTGGTTACCACCATGCCAATAGTCAGAGACCTACCCTCCTTGGTAAGCCCTAGAAGGCAGGCCTACCCATGTGGGAATTTGAGACTTTGTAAAAATGAGCAGTGCATGTTTAGCTAGGTGTGTATTCAGATTCTGTCTGGTGTTGAAATATTGACCTCTACCAGCACCTAGGATATACATGTGGGATATGCTGCTGGACTGCCGGACAACCTTTGGTCACCTGTGAGGAGGACATGTGCAAAGCATCACTACATCAGGAGTAGCTAGCTGGCTCTGTGGTATTTGCCTGCTGGAGTAGGGTGACCGATCCCAGAACCCCACCACAATGATAGAGAGCTTAGCCAAGTGGCTGGAACCTTTAAAACTATTTGGAACAGAGGCAGCATGAGGAGGGCAGCAGTGAGCCATTTTACTGGATTAACCTTGCCGCATCTGAACTCTCCCTGCTACATGGTGAGATATAGAACTATGCTTGCTTGTCTCTGTAAAGTAAACGGTAAAGACTTTATGGGGGATATTAATGAGACTGGCAATACCCTGTCATGTTAATCAATGTGTACCATACTTGCCTACTCTCCTGGAAGCTGCGGGATGCTCCCGTGTTTTGGGGTAGCCCCCCGCACCCCCGGAAGAGTAGGCAAGTCTCCTGCATCCTGCTCGCATCCTAGTGATGCGGGCAGGATGGAGAGATGCTCTCCTGAATGCGCAGGTCCGTGGAGTGGGGAAGGGGTTAAAATTACGCAAATTGCAACATTTCAGCCCCGCCCTTCCTGTGGACCCGCGAATCGCGAGGTTTTCTGGATGTGGATCGGGGCTTGATAATGTCACAACCCGGCCCCGCCCCCTGAAATCTCCTGCAGCTTCTCCTCTCTGGGCTTCTCCTGGAGAGGAGACATTCAAAGTAGGTAAGTATGATGTGTACATTTTCAGGGTGTTTATAGAGACTATTGTATTGTACTTGTTACATGCAGTGACGGATTGGCCCACCAGGACACCATGACAGATTCCGATGGGCAGGTCCCATATCCCCCTCAGCCAGGCCTGTTCACACTCAGGCTGGGCTGGATCACACTGCTTCCAGTACTTGTGGTTCATTGGAATGCAATCCGGAAGTTAGGCCAGCGGTCACTTCCAGGTGCCGCTAGCCGTGAAAAGTGGTGATGCTGCTCTACAAATGGGGGGGGGGGGGGGGGCCTTGAGAAAGTTAACCAGCCCAGCAGCATCCTCTCCCTGGCCCCGGCCAATGGTCTGTTCAATGAGCCCGGTACAGGAGCAGCAGCAAAGCGATGGTCGGAGCCGGGTTCACTACACCCGCTGCCACTCCAGCTCCCGAGCTCTCACTGAACTGGCCAAAGCGGCGACTGAGCACTGAAGGGGACCTGGCAGAGAGGTTATTTTTAATTACATTATTTGCATTATCATGATGGTGTAAGGGTTAGGGCGTCCTCGGTCACAGTGTATGGTTTGGGGACTGGACAGGAGCAGGATGTACCTTGTTCTCAGGATGCCAGCTGACCAGGCAGCACTCACAGCCAGCCCTGGGACAATCTCTAATGCAACGTCCTTCAGCCCTATAGCTGCCCAATGTCTGTCCATGATGATGGGCCTACTTATGCAGTGGCTATGTATGTAATAGAGATGAGCGCCGGAAATTTTTCGGGTTTTGTGTTTTGGTTTTGGGTTCAGTTCCGCGGCCGTGTTTTGGGTTCGACCGCGTTTTGGCAAAACCTCACCGAATTTTTTTTGTCGGATTCGGGTGTGTTTTGGATTCGGGTGTTTTTTTCAAAAAACCCTAAAAAACAGCTTAAATCATAGAATTTGGGGGTCATTTTGATCCCAAAGTATTATTAACCTCAAAAACCATAATTTCCACTCATTTTCAGTCTATTCTGAATACCTCACACCTCACAATATTATTTTTAGTCCTAAAATTTGCACCGAGGTCGCTGTGTGAGTAAGATAAGCGACCCTAGTGGCCGACACAAACACCGGGCCCATCTAGGAGTGGCACTGCAGTGTCACGCAGGATGTCCCTTCCAAAAAACCCTCCCCAAACAGCACATGACGCAAAGAAAAAAAGAGGCGCAATGAGGTAGCTGTGTGAGTAAGATAAGCGACCCTAGTGGCCGACACAAACACCGGGCCCATCTAGGAGTGGCACTGCAGTGTCACGCAGGATGTCCCTTCCAAAAAACCCTCCCCAAACAGCACATGACGCAAAGAAAAAAAGAGGCGCAATGAGGTAGCTGACTGTGTGAGTAAGATAAGCGACCCTAGTGGCCGACACAAACACCGGGCCCATCTAGGAGTGGCACTGCAGTGTCACGCAGGATGTCCCTTCCAAAAAACCCTCCCCAAACAGCACATGACGCAAAGAAAAAAAGAGGCGCAATGAGGTAGCTGACTGTGTGAGTAAGATAAGCGACCCTAGTGGCCGACACAAACACCGGGCCCATCTAGGAGTGGCACTGCAGTGTCACGCAGGATGGCCCTTCCAAAAAACCCTCCCCAAACAGCACATGACGCAAAGAAAAATAAAAGAAAAAAGAGGTGCAAGATGGAATTGTCCTTGGGCCCTCCCACCCACCCTTATGTTGTATAAACAAAACAGGACATGCACACTTTAACCAACCCATCATTTCAGTGACAGGGTCTGCCACACGACTGTGACTGATATGACGGGTTGGTTTGGACCCCCCCCAAAAAAGAAGCAATTAATCTCTCCTTGCACAAACTGGCTCTACAGAGGCAAGATGTCCACCTCATCATCATCCTCCGATATATCACCGTGTACATCCCCCTCCTCACAGATTATCAATTCGTCCCCACTGGAATCCACCATCTCAGCTCCCTGTGTACTTTGTGGAGGCAATTGCTGCTGGTCAATGTCTCCGCGGAGGAATTGATTATAATTCATTTTAATGAACATCATCTTCTCCACATTTTCTGGATGTAACCTCGTACGCCGATTGCTGACAAGGTGAGCGGCGGCACTAAACACTCTTTCGGAGTACACACTTGTGGGAGGGCAACTTAGGTAGAATAAAGCCAGTTTGTGCAAGGGCCTCCAAATTGCCTCTTTTTCCTGCCAGTATAAGTACGGACTGTGTGACGTGCCTACTTGGATGTGGTCACTCATATAATCCTCCACCATTCTTTCAATGTTGAGAGAATCATATGCAGTGACAGTAGACGACATGTCCGTAATCGTTGTCAGGTCCTTCACTCCGGACCAGATGTCAGCATCAGCAGTCGCTCCAGACTGCCCTGCATCACCGCCAGCGGGTGGGCTCGGAATTCTGAGCCTTTTCCTCGCACCCCCAGTTGCGGGAGAATGTGAAGGAGGAGATGTTGACAGGTCGCGTTCCGCTTGACTTGACAATTTTCTCACCAGCTGGTCTTTCAACCCCAGCAGACTTGTGTCTGCCGGAAAGAGAGATCCAAGGTAGGCTTTAAATCTAGGATCGAGCATGGTGGCCAAAATGTAGTGCTCTGATTTCAACAGATTGACCACCCGTGAATCCTTGTTAAGCGAATTAAGGGCTCCATCCACAAGTCCCACATGCCTAGCGGAATCGCTCCGTGTTAGCTCCTCCTTCAATGTCTCCAGCTTCTTCTGCAAAAGCCTGATGAGGGGAATGACCTGACTCAGGCTGGCAGTGTCTGAACTGACTTCACGTGTGGCAAGTTCAAAGGGCATCAGAACCTTGCACAACGTTGAAATCATTCTCCACTGCGCTTGAGACAGGTGCATTCCACCTCCTATATCGTGCTCAATTGTATAGGCTTGAATGGCCTTTTGCTGCTCCTCCAACCTCTGAAGCATATAGAGGGTTGAATTCCACCTCGTTACCACTTCTTGCTTCAGATGATGGCAGGGCAGGTTCAGTAGTTTTTGGTGGTGCTCCAGTCTTCTGTACGTGGTGCCTGTACGCCGAAAGTGCCCCGCAATTCTTCTGGCCACCGACAGCATCTCTTGCACGCCCCTGTCGTTTTTAAAAAAATTCTGCACCACCAAATTCAAGGTATGTGCAAAACATGGGACGTGCTGGAATTTGCCCATATTTAATGCACACGCAATATTGCTGGCGTTGTCCGATGCCACAAATCCACAGGAGAGTCCAATTGGGGTAAGCCATTCCGCGATGATCTTCCTCAGTTGCCGTAAGAGGTTTTCAGCTGTGTGCGTATTCTGGAAACCGGTGATACAAAGCGTAGCCTGCCTAGGAAAGAGTTGGCGTTTGCGAGATGCTGCTACTGGTGCCGCCGCTGCTGTTCTTGCGGCGGGAGTCCATACATCTACCCAGTGGGCTGTCACAGTCATATAGTCCTGACCCTGCCCTGCTCCACTTGTCCACATGTCCGTGGTTAAGTGGACATTGGGTACAGCTGCATTTTTTAGGACACTGGTGACTCTTTTTCTGAGGTCTGTGTACATTTTCGGTATCGCCTGTCTAGAGAAATGGAACCTAGATGGTATTTGGTACTGGGGACACAGTACCTCCAACAAGTCTCTAGTTGGCTCTGCAGTAATGATGGATACCGGAACCACATTTCTCACCACCCAGGATGCCAAGGCCTCAGTTATCCGCTTTGCAGTAGGATGACTGCTGTGATATTTCATCTTCCTCGCAAAGGACTGTTGGACAGTCAATTGCTTGGTGGAAGTAGTAAAAGTGGTCTTACGACTTCCCCTCTGGGATGACCATCGACTCCCAGCAGCAACAACAGCAGCGCCAGCAGCAGTAGGCGTTACACGCAAGGATGCATCGGAGGAATCCCAGGCAGGAGAGGAATCATCAGAATTGCCAGTGACATGGCCTGCAGGACTATTGGCATTCCTGGGGAAGGAGGAAATTGACACTGAGGGAGTTGGTGGGGTGGTTTGCGTGAGCTTGGTTACAAGAGGAAGGGATTTACTGGTCAGTGGACTGCTTCCGCTGTCGGCCAAAGTTTTTGAACTTGTCACTGACTTATTATGAATGCGCTGCAGGTGACGTATAAGGGAGGATGTTCCGAGGTGGTTAACGTCCTTACCCCTACTTATTACAGCTTGACAAAGGGAACACACGGCTTGACAAATGTTGTCCGCATTTCTGGTGAAATACTTCCACACCGAAGAGCTGATTTTTTTGGTATTTTCACCAGGCATGTCAACGGCCATATTCCTCCCACGGACAACAGGTGTCTCCCCGGGTGCCTGACTTAAACAAACCACCTCACCATCAGAATCCTCCTGGTCAATTTCCTCCCCAGCGCCAGCAACACCCATATCCTCCTCATCCTGGTGTACTTCAACACTGACATCTTCAATCTGACTATCAGGAACTGGACTGCGGGTGCTCCTTCCAGCACTTGCAGGGGGCGTGCAAATGGTGGAAGGCGCATGCTCTTCACGTCCAGTGTTGGGAAGGTCAGGCATCGCAACCGACACAATTGGACTCTCCTTGTGGATTTGGGATTTCGAAGAACGCACAGTTCTTTGCTGTGCTTTTTCCAGCTTGAGTCTTTTCATTTTTCTAGCGAGAGGCTGAGTGCTTCCATCCTCATGTGAAGCTGAACCACTAGCCATGAACATAGGCCAGTGCCTCAGCCGTTCCTTGCCACTCCGTGTGGTAAATGGCATATTGGCAAGTTTACGCTTCTCCGACGACAATTTTATTTTAGGTTTTGGAGTCCTTTTTTTACTGATATTTGGTGTTTTGGATTTGACATGCTCTGTACTATGACATTGGGCATCGGCCTTGGCAGACGACGTTGCTGGCATTTCATCGTCTCGGCCATGACTAGTGGCAGCAGCTTCAGCACGAGGTGGAAGTGGATCTTGATCTTTCCCTAATTTTGGAACCTCAACATTTTTGTTCTCCATATTTTAATAGGCACAACTAAAAGGCACCTCAGGTAAACAATGGAGATGGATGGATACTAGTATACAATTATGGATGGACTGCCGAGTGCCGACACAGAGGTAGCTACAGCCGTGGACTACCGTACTGTACTGTGTCTGCTGCTAATATAGACTGGTTGATAAAGAGATGTAGTATGTATGTATAAAGAAGAAAGAAAAAAAAAACCACAGGTAGGTGGTATACAATTATGGACGGACTGCCGAGTGCCGACACAGAGGTAGCTACAGCCGTGGACTACCGTACTGTGTCTGCTGCTAATATAGACTGGTTGATAAAGAGATGTAGTATGTATGTATAAAGAAGAAAGAAAAAAAAACCACGGGTAGGTGGTATACAATTATGGACGGACTGCCGAGTGCCGACACAGAGGTAGCTACAGCCATGGACTTCCGTACTGTACTGTGTCTGCTGCTAATATAGACTGGATGATAATGAGATGTAGTATGTATAAAGAAGAAAGAAAAAAAAACCACGGGTAGGTGGTATACAATTATGGATGGACTGCCGAGTGCCGACACAGAGGTAGCTACAGCCGTGGACTACCGTACTGTACTGTGTCTGCTGCTAATATAGACTGGATGATAATGAGATGTAGTATGTATAAAGAAGAAAAAAAAAACACGGGTAGGTGGTATACAATTATGGATGGACTGCCGAGTGCCGACACAGAGGTAGCTACAGCCGTGGACTACCGTACTGTACTGTGTCTGCTGCTAATATAGACTGGTTGATAATGAGATGTAGTATGTATGTATAAAGAAGAAAGAAAAAAAACACGGGTAGGTGGTATACAATTATGGACGGACTGCCGAGTGCCGACACAGAGGTAGCTACAGCCGTGGACTACCGTACTGTACTGTGTCTGCTGCTAATATAGACTGGATGATAATGAGATGTAGTATGTATAAAGAAGAAAGAAAAAAAAACAACGGGTAGGTGGTATACAATTATGGATGGACTGCCGAGTGCCGACACAGAGGTAGCTACAGCCGTGGACTACCGTACTGTACTGTGTCTGCTGCTAATATAGACTGGATGATAATGAGATGTAGTATGTATAAAGAAGAAAAAAAAAACCACGGGTAGGTGGTATACAATTATGGATGGACTGCCGAGTGCCGACACAGAGGTAGCTACAGCCGTGGACTACCGTACTGTACTGTGTCTGCTGCTAATATAGACTGGATGATAATGAGATGTAGTATGTATAAAGAAGAAAGAAAAAAAAAACACGGGTAGGTGGTATACAATTATGGACGGACTGCCGAGTGCCGACACAGAGGTAGCTACAGCCGTGGACTACCGTACTGTACTGTGTCTGCTGCTAATATAGACTGGATGATAATGAGATGTAGTATGTATAAAGAAGAAAGAAAAAAAAACCACGGGTAGGTGGTATACAATTATGGATGGACTGCCGAGTGCCGACACAGAGGTAGCTACAGCCGTGGACTACCGTACTGTACTGTGTCTGCTGCTAATATAGACTGGATGATAATGAGATGTAGTATGTATAAAGAAGAAAAAAAAAACCACGGGTAGGTGGTATACAATTATGGATGGACTGCCGAGTGCCGACACAGAGGTAGCTACAGCCGTGGACTGCCGTACTGTACTGTGTCTGCTGCTAATATAGACTGGATGATAATGAGATGTAGTATGTATAAAGAAGAAAGAAAAAAAAACCACGGGTAGGTGGTATACAATTATGGACGGACTGCCGAGTGCCGACACAGAGGTAGCTACAGCCGTGGACTACCGTACTGTACTGTGTCTGCTGCTAATATAGACTGGTTGATAATGAGATGTAGTATGTATAAAGAAGAAAGAAAAAAAAACCACGGGTAGGTGGTATACAATTATGGATGGACAGCCGAGTGCCGACACAGAGGTAGCTACAGCCGTGGACTACCGTACTGTACTGTGTCTGCTGCTAATATAGACTGGATGATAATGAGATGTAGTATGTATAAAGAAGAAAAAAAAAACCACGGGTAGGTGGTATACAATTATGGATGGACTGCCGAGTGCCGACACAGAGGTAGCTACAGCCGTGGACTACCGTACTGTACTGTGTCTGCTGCTAATATAGACTGGATGATAATGAGATGTAGTATGTATAAAGAAGAAAGAAAAAAAAAACCACGGGTAGGTGGTATACAATTATGGATGGACTGCCGAGTGCCGACACAGAGGTAGCTACAGCCGTGAACTACCGTACTGTGTCTGCTGCGACTGGATGATAAATAATGATATAAAAAATATTTATATATCACTACTGCAGCCGGACAGGTATATATTATATAATGACGGACCTGCTGGACACTGTCTGTCAGCAGAATGAGTTTTTTATAGAATAAAAAAACACCACACAAGTCACACGACGAGTGTTTAACTTTTTCAGGCAATCACAATATAGTATACTATACTGGTGGTCAGTGTGGTCAGGTCACTGGTCAGTCACACTGGCAGTGGCACTCCTGCAGCAAAAGTGTGCACTGTTTAATTTTAATAATATGTACTCCTGGCTCCTGCTATAACCTATAACTGCTCCCCAGTCTCCCCCACAATTAAGCTGTGTGAGCACAGTCAGATATTATACATAGATGATGCAGCACACTGGGCTGAGCACAGATATGGTATGTGACTGAGTCACTGTGTATCGTTTTTTCAGGCAGAGAACGGATTATATTAAATAAAACTGCACTGGTGGTCACTGGTCAGTGGTCAGTCACTAGTAAACTCTGCACTCTCTAGTACTCCTAAGCTCCAGTAAATCAAGTGTCTCTGTCTCAATCTCACTCTCTCTCTTCTAATCTAAATGGAGAGGACGCCAGCCACGTCCTCTCCCTATCAATCTCAATGCACATGTGAAAATGGCGGCGACGCGCGGCTCCTTATATAGAATCCGAGTCTCGCGATAGAATCCGAGCCTCGCGAGAATCCGACAGCGTCATGATGACGTTCGGGCGCGCTCGGGTTAACCGAGCAAGGCGGGAAGATCCGAGTCGCTCGGATCCGTGTAAAAAAAGCTGAAGTTCGGGCGGGTTCGGATTCCGAGGAACCGAACCCGCTCATCTCTAGTATGTAATGCAGTGGCTATGTATGTAAAGCGGTGGCTATGTATGTAATGTGGTGCTAGTCGTATAATGCAGTGCTATACGTGCAGAGGCGTAACAAGGGTAGGGCGAGTGAGGCCCAGGAGAGGGGGGCGCCGCCGCCGGCCAGGGCATCATGCCCTACTCGCCCCCATCACGCCGAAATGTGAGGGGAGGAGAGCGCAGCATCTCTCCCTCCCCTCACCGCCGCCAGAGCACAGCGCTGCCAGCAGCGCTGCGTGTGTCCGGTCTCCGGCGTTAGCCAATCAGAGCTTGCGGACCGGCTCCTGATTGGCTGCCGGTCCGCGAGCTCTGATTGGCTGGTGAACCGGCGCCACACAGCCGCCGGAGACCGGGAGCGGTGAGGGGAAGGAGAGGCGCTGCGCTGCGCTCTCCTCCCCTCACAGACACAACAGCAGGTGAGTGACCCGGGGGGCCGCACAGTGGGGCATGTATCTGGCACAGTGGGGCACAGTGGGGCATGTATCTGGCACAGTGGGGCATGTATTTGGCACAGTGGGGCATGTATCTGGCACAGTGGGGCATGTATCTGGCACAGTGGGGCAATGTATCTTGCACAGTGGGGCAATGTATCTGGCACAGGGGGGCATGTATCTGGCACAGTGGGGCAATGTATCTGGCACAGTGGGGCATGTATCTGGCACAGTGGGGCAATGTATCTGGCACAGTTGGGCAATGTAACTGGCACTGAGAGGCATGTATCTGGCACTGTGGGGCAATGTATCTGGCACAGTGGGGCAATGTATCTGGCACAGTGGGGCAATGTATCTGGCACAGTGGGGCAATGTATCTGGCACAGTGGGGCATGTATCTGGCACAGTGGGGCAATATATCTGGCACAGTGGGGCATGTATCTGGCACAGTGGGGCAATATATCTGGCACAGTGGGGCAATGTATCTGGCACTGTGGGGCATGTATCTGGCACTGTGGGGCAATGTATCTGGCACAGCGGGGCATGTATCTGGCACAGTGGGGCATGTATCTGGCACTGTGGGGCATGTATCTGGCACTGTGGGGCAATGTAACTGGCACTGTGGGGCATGTATCTGTCACTGTGGGGCATGTATCTGGCACTGTGGGGCAATGTAACTGGCACTGTGGGGCATGTATCTGGCACTGTGGGGCAATGTATCTGGCACAGCGGGGCAATGTATCTGGCACAGTGGGGCATGTATCTGGCACAGTGGGGCATGTATCTGGCACTGTGGGGCAATGTAACTGGCACAGTGGGGCATGTATCTGGCACAGTGGGGCAATGTATCTGGCACAGTGGGGCATGTATCTGGCACAGTGGGGCAATATATCTGGCACTGTGGGGCAATGTATCTGGCACTGTGGGGCAATGTAACTGGCACTGTGGGGCATGTATCTGGCACTGTGGGGCAATGTATCTGGCACAGCGGGGCAATGTATCTGGCACAGTGGGGCATGTATCTGGCACAGTGGGGCATGTATCTGGCACTGTGGGGCAATGTAACTGGCACTGTGGGGCATGTATCTGGCACTGTGGGGCATGTATCTGGCACTGTGGGGCAATGTATCTGGCACTGTGGGGCAATGTAACTGGCACTGTGGGGCAATGTATCTGCCAATGTAACTGGCACTGTGGGGCATGTATCTGGCACTGTGGGGCATGTATCTGGCACTGTGGGCCATTTTCAGTGGCCACACCCCTTCTTGTGCGTGGCCACACCCCTTATGGTGTGTGACCACGCCCCTTTTTCGGTGCGCGCGCGCACATGCTTTTTTTGCTGGGTTTTTTTTTGGGGGGGAGGGGCGCGCGCCATTTTCCATCTTGCCCTGGGCTCCAAAAACCCTAGTTACGCCTCTGTATACGTGTAGTGCGGTGCTATACCTTAATGTTGTGCTATTTGTGTAATGCAGTGCTATACGTGTAGTGATTATACATGTAGGGGGTCATTCTGTGTTGATCGTAGCTGTGCTAAATTTAGCACAGCTACGATCAGTCACTCAGATATGTGGGGGGACGCCCAGCACAGGGCTAGTCCGCCCTGCATGTCAGTGCCGCCCCCCCCCCCCCCCCCGCAGCCGCCATGGCCCGCCCCCCCCAACGGTCCGGCCACGCCTGCTTTGGCCAGACTGCGCCACCGTCCAGCCCCCTCTCGCCCAGCGACCGCCTCTGCCTGTCAATCTGGCCATCTGGCATAAGCCGGTGCACTTCGGCGCATGCGCAGTACTGACCCGATCGCACTGCTGCGATAAACTGCAGCGTGCGATCGGGTCAGAATGACCCCCTTAATGCGGTGCTATACGTGTAATGCAGTGCTATTTGTATGATGTGGTGCTATTCATGTAATAATGTGGTGGCTATGTATGTAATATGGTGGCTATGTATTAGAGATGAGCGGGTTCGGTTCCTCTGAATCCGAACCCGCCCGAACTTCAGGTTTTTTCACACGGGTCCGAGCAGGCTCGGATCTTCCCGCCTTGCTCGGCTAACCCGAGCGCGCCCGAACGTCATCATCACGCTGTCGGATTCTCGCGAGGCTCGGATTCTATCGCGAGACTCGGATTCTATATAAGGAGCCGCGCGTCGCCGCCATTTTCACACGTGCATTGAGAGTCATAGGGAGAGGACGTGGCTGGCGTCCTCTCCGTTTAGAGAAGAGAGAGACACAGTATTTTGGGGAGCATTATTAGGAGGAGTACTACTATACTGTATACTACTATACTACTTGCTGAAGTGATATTTATAGATTAGATAGTGTGACTGTAAGTGTATTATCTGACTTGTGGGGGAGACACTGACAGTGGGGAGCAGTTAGAGTCTGAGAGCAGGACTCAGGAGTACATATAACGTACAGTGCACACTTTTGCTGCCAGAGTCAGTGCCACACTGCCATTGTTGTGACCACACTGACCACCAGTATAATAATATATTTTGGGATTGTCTGCTTAGGCCTCGGAGTACTAGTTGCAAGTTGCAACGTGACCTGAAGTGACCACAAGTTTAATAATCAATCACCACCAGTTTAATATATATATATATATATATATATATCTGTCAATAGAGCAAATGTAGGGGGCGCTCCATAGTGCATAAAAGTTTTTATTTTAAAAGTATATACACACAAAGTGTTAAAATCCTATTGATAATATTCGTACCAGAAGGCAACCAGTGTGGGCTGGTTACCACGTGATTCAAAACAATTAATCGTTAGGTAGCAGGAACAAGTGTCAGGCGATCATACCGGATACCTCCACCCGTCGACGACTGGTTTCCCCAGACTTCTCGGGCAGGAATCACTCACGTCCCCGACTCCTCGCTCAGCTGTACCAACGATCGTTTACGTAAAATTGTATATAATATATATATATATATATATATATAATATTGTATACCACCTACCCGTGTTTTTTTTTTTTTTCATTCTTCTTTATACATACTACTATAGTAGCTTACTGTAGCAGTCTGCGGTGCTGTGCTGACCTGACAGTGTCCAGCAGGTCCGTCATCAGTCATTACATAATAAATATATATAGTACCTGTCCGGCTGCAGTACTAGTGATATTATATTGATTTCATCTCATTATCAATAATTTATCATCCAGTCTAGACTCTATATTAGCAGCAGACACAGTACGTTAGTCCACGGCTGTAGCTACCTCTGTGTCGGCACTCGGCAGTCCATCCATAATTGTATACCACCTACCCGTGTTTTTTTTTTTTCTTTCTTCTTTGTACATACTACTATAGTATAGTAGCTTACTGTAGCAGTCTGCGGTGCTGCTGAGCTGACAGTGTCCAGCAGGTCCGTCATCAGTCATCATTACCTAATAAATATATTTTCTCTAACGTCCTAAGTGGATGCTGGGGACTCCGTAAGGACCATGGGGAATAGCGGCTCCGCAGGAGACTGGGCACATCTAAAGAAAGCTTTAGGACTATCTGGTGTGCACTGGCTCCTCCCCCTATGACCCTCCTCCAAGCCTCAGTTAGATTTCTGTGCCCGAACGAGAAGGCTGCACACTAGGGGCTCTCCTGAGCTTCTTAGTGAAAGTTTTAGATTAGGTTTTTTATTTTCAGTGAGACCTGCTGGCAACAGGCTCACTGCATCGAGGGACTAAGGGGAGAAGAAGCGAACTCACCTGCGTGCAGAGTAGATTGGGCTTCTTAGGCTACTGGACATTAGCTCCAGAGGGACGATCACAGGCCCAGCTTGGATGGGTCCCAGAGCCGCGCCGCCGGCCCCCTTACAGAGCCAGAAGGCAGAAGAGGTCCGGAAAATCGGCGGCAGAAGACGTCCTGTCTTCAACAAGGTAGCGCACAGCACTGCAGCTGTGCGCCATTGCTCTCAGCACACTTCACACTTTGGTCACTGAGGGTGCAGGGCGCTGGGGGGGGGCGCCCTGAGACGCAATAAAAACACCTTGGATGGCAAAAAAATGCATCACATATAGCTCCTGGGCTATATGGATGCATTTAACCCCTGCCAGAATCCATAAAAAAGCAGGAGAAAAGTCCGTGAAAAAGGGGCGGAGCCTATCTCCTCAGCACACTGGCGCCATTTTCCCTCACAGCTCCGTTGGAGGGAAGCTCCCTGTCTCTCCCCTGCAGTCACTACACTACAGAAAGGGTTAAAAAAAGAGAGGGGGGCACTAATTAGGCGCAGTATTAACTATACAGCAGCTATAAGGGGAAAAACACTTATATAAGGTTATCCCTGTATATATATAGCGCTCTGGTGTGTGCTGGCAAACTCTCCCTCTGTCTCCCCAAAGGGCTAGTGGGGTCCTGTCCTCTATCAGAGCATTCCCTGTGTGTGTGCTGTATGTCGGTACTTTTGTGTCGACATGTATGAGGAGAAAAATGATGTGGAGACGGAGCAGATTGCCTGTAATAGTGATGTCACCCCCTAGGGGGTCGACACCTGAGTGGATGAACTGTTGGAAGGAATTACGTGACAGTGTCAGCTCTGTATAAAAGACAGTGGTTGACATGAGACAGCCGGCTACTCAGCTTGTGCCTGTCCAGACGTCTCATAGGCCGTCAGGGGCTCTAAAGCGCCCGTTACCTCAGATGGCAGATATAGACGCCGACACGGATACTGACTCCAGTGTCGACGGTGAAGAGACGAATGTGACTTCCAGTAGGGCCACACGTTACATGATTGAGGCAATGAAAAATGTTTTACACATTTCTGATAATACGAGTACCACCAAAAAAGGGGTATTATGTTCGGTGAGGAAAAACTACCTGTAGTTTTCCTGAATCTGAGAAATTAAATGAGGTGTGTGATGATGCGTGGTTTTCCCCCGATAACAACGGATAATTTCTAAAATGTTATTGGCATTATATCCTTTCCCGCCAGAGGTTAGGGTGCGTTGGGAAACACCCCCTAGGGGGGATAAAGCGCTCACACGCTTGTAAGGGCTCTACCTTCGCCTGAGATGGCCGCCCTTAAGGATCCTGCTGATAGAAAGCAGGAGGGTATCCTAAAAGGTATTTACACACATACTGGTGTTATACTGCGACCAGCAATCGCCTCAGCCTGGATGTGCAGTGCTGGGTTGGCGTGGTCGGATTCCCTGACTGAAAATATTGATACCCTAGATAGGGACAGTATATTTTTGCCTATAGAGCATTTAAAAGATGCATTTTTATATATGCGTGATGCACAGCGGAATATTTGCTGACTGGCATCAAGTCTAAGCGTGTTGTCCATTTCTACCAGTAGAGGGTTATGGACACGTCAGTGGTCAGGTGATGCGTATTCCAAACAGCATTTGGAAGTATTGCTTTATTAAGGGAGGAGTTATTTGGGGTCGGTCTTTCAGACCTGGTGGCCACGGCAACAGCTGGGAATTCCACGTTTGTACCCCAGGTCGCCTCTCAACATGAGAAGACGCCGTATTATCAGGCGCAGTCTTTTCGTGGACAAGCGGGCAAAAGGTTCCTCATTTCTGCCCCGTGACAGAGGGAGAGGAAAAAGGCTGCAGAAATCAGCCAGTTCCCAGGAACAGAAACCCTCTCCCGCCTCTGCCAAGCCCTCAGTATACGCTGGGGCTTTACAAGCAGAATCAGGCACGGTGGGGGGCCCGTCTCAATGAATTTCAGTGCGCAGTGGGCTCACTCGCAAGTAGACCCCTGGATCCTTCAGGTGATATCTCAGGGGTACAAATTAGAATTCGAGACATCTCCCCCTCGCCGTTTCCTAAAGTCGGCTTTACCGATGTCTCCTTCTGACAGGGAGACAGTTTTGGAAGCCATTCACAAGCTGTATTCCCAGCAGGTGATAATCAAGATACCCCTCCTGCAACAGGGAACGGGGTATTATTCCACACTGTTGTGGTACCGAAGCCGGACGGCTCGGTGAGACCGATTCTAAATCTAAAATCTTTGAACACTTACGTACAGAGGTTCAAATTCAAGATTGAGTCACTCAGAGCAGTGATTGCGAACCTGGAAGAAGGGGACTACATGATGTCTCGGGACATCAAGGATGCTTACCTTCATGTCAAAATTTACCCTTCTCACCAAGGGTACCTCAGGTTTATGGTACAGAACTGTCACTATCCGTTCAGACGCTGCCGTATGGATGGTACACGGCACCCCGGGTCTTTACCAAGGTAATGGCCGAAATGATGATATTCCTTCGAAGGAAGTGAATTTTAGTTATCCCTTCCTTGGACAATTCCCTGATAAGGGTAAGATCCAGGGAACAGTTGGAGGTCGGTGTAGCACTATCTCAGGTAGTGTTGCGGCAGCACGATTGGATTCTCAATATTCCAAAATCGCACCTGGTTCCGACGACGTGTCTTCTGTTCCTAGGGATGATCCTGGACACAGTCCAGAAAAAGGTGTTTCTCCCGGAGGAGAAAGCCAGGGAGTTATCCGAGCTAGTCAGGAACCTCCTAAAACCGAGCCAAGTCTCAGTGCATCAATGCACAAGGGTTCTGGGTAAAATGGTGGCTTCCTACGAAGCAATACCATTCGGCAGATTCCACGCAAGAACTTTCCAGTGGGACCTGCTGGACAAATGGTCCGGATCGCATTTTCAGATGCATCAGCGGATAACCCTGTCACCAAGGACAAGGGTGTCCCTCCTGTGGTGGTTGCAGAGTGCTCATCTTCTAGAGGGCCGCAGATTAGGCATTCAGGACTGGGTCCTGGTGACCACGGATGCCAGCCTGCGAGGCTGGGGAGCAGTCACACAGGGAAGGAATATCCAGGGCTTATGGTCAAGCCTGGAGACATCACTTCACATAAATATCCTGAAGCTAAGGGACATTTACAATGCTCTAAGCTTAGCAAGACCTCTGCTTCAAGGTCAGCCGGTGTTGATCCAGTCGGACAGCATCACGGCAGTCACCCACGTAAACAGACAGGGTGGCACAAGAAGCAGGAGGGCAATGGCAGAAGCTGCAAGGATTCTTCGCTGGGCGGAAAATCATGTGATAGCACTGTCAGCAGTATTCATTCCGGGAGTGGACAACTGGGAAGCAGACTTCCTCAGCACGACCTCCACCCGGGAGAGTGGGGACTTCACCCAGAAGTCTTCCACATGATTAAAAACTCGACAGGTATTGCGCCAGGTCCAGGGACCCTCAGGCAATAAGCTGTAGACGCTCTGGTAACACCGTGGGTGTAAAAGTCAGGGTATGTGTTCCTTCCTCTGCCTCTCATACCCAAGGTACTGAGATTGATAAGATGGAGAGGAGTAAGCACTATATTCGTGGTTCCGGATTGGCCAAGAAGGACTTGGTAACCGGAACTTCAAGAGATGCTCACGGAGGATCCGTGGCCTCTACCTCTAAGAAGGGACCTGCTCCAGCAAGGACCCTGTCTGTTCCAAGACTTACCGCGGCTGCGTTTGACGGCATGGCGGTTGAACGCCGGATCCTGAAGGAAAAAAAGGCATTCCGGATGAAGTCATCCCTATCCTGATCAAAGCCAGGAAGGATGTAACCGCAAAAACATTATCACCGCAATTGGCGAAAATATGTTGCGTGGTGCGAGGCCAGTAAGGCCCGACGGAGGAAATTCAACTGGGTCGATTCCTACATTTCCTGCAAACAGGAGTGTCTATGGGCCTGAAATTGGGGTCCATTAAGGTTCAAATTTCGGCCCTGTCAATTTTCTTCCAAAAAGAACTAGCTTCAGTCCCTGAAGTTCAGACGTTTGTAAAAGGGGTACTGCATATACAGCCTCCTTTTGTGCCTCCAGTGGCACTTTGGGATCTCAATGTAGTTTTGGGTTCCAAAAGTCACATTGGTTTGAACCACTTAAATCTGTGGAGTTAAAATATCTCACATGGAAAGTGGTCATGCTGTTGGCCCTGGCCTGGGTCAGGCGCGTGTCAGAATTGGCGGCTTTATCCTGAAAAAGCCCTTATCTGATTTTCCATTCGGACAGGGCGGAATTGAGGACTCGTCCTCAGTTTCTCCCCGAGGTGGTTTCAGCGTCTCACCTGAACCAACCTATTGGTGGTGCCTGCGGCTACTAGGGACTTGGAGGCCTCCAAGTTGCTAGACGTTGTCAGTGCCCTGAAAATATATGTTTCCAGGACGGCTGGAGTCAGGAAATCTGACTCGCTGTTTATCCTGTGTGCACCCAACAAGCTGGGTGCTCCTGCTTCTAAGCAGACTATTGCTCGTTGGATTTGTAGTACAATTCAGCTTGCACATTCTGTGGCAGGCCTGCCACAGCCAAAAATCTGTAAATGCCCACTCCACAAGGAAGGTGGGCTCATCTTGGGCGGCTGCCCGAGGGGTCTCGGCTTTACAACTTTGCCGAGCAGCTACTTGGTCAGGAGCAAATACGTTTGTAAAATTCTACAAAATTGATATCCTGGCTGAGGAGGACCTGGAGTTCTCTCATTTGGTGCTGCAGAGTCATCCGCACTCTCCCGCCCGTTTGGGAGCTTTGGTATAATCCCCATGGTCCTTACGGAGTCCCCAGCATCCACTTAGGACGTTAGAGAAAATAAGAATTTACTTACCGATAATTCTATTTCTCATAGTCCGTAGTGGATGCTGGGCGCCCATCCCAAGTGCGGATTGTCTGCAATACTTGTACATAGTTATTGTTACAAAAATCGGGTTATTATTGTTGTGAGCCATCTTTCAGAGGCTCCTCTGTTATCATGCTGTTAACTGGGTTCAGATCACAGGTTATACGGTGTGATTGGTGTGGCTGGTATGAGTCTTACCCGGGATTCAAAATCCTTCCTTATTGTGTACGCTCGTCCGGGCACAGTATCCTAACTGAGGCTTGGAGGAGGGTCATAGGGGGAGGAGCCAGTGCACACCAGATAGTCCTAAAGCTTTCTTTAGATGTGCCCAGTCTCCTGCGGAGCCGCTATTCCCCATGGTCCTTACGGAGTCCCCAGCATCCACTACGGACTATGAGAAATAGAATTATCGGTAAGTAAATTCTTATTATCTACCTGTCCGGCTGCAGTACTAGTGATATTATATATACATACATATATATATTGATTTCATCTCATTATCAATCATCCAGTCTATATTAGCAGCAGACACAGTACGTTAGTCCACGGCTGTAGCTACCTCTGTGTCGGCACTCGGCAGTCCATCCATAATTGTATACCACCTACCCGTGTTTTTTTTTTTTCTTTCTTCTTTGTACATACTACTATAGTATAGTAGCTTACTGTAGCAGTCTGCGGTGCTGCTGAGCTGACAGTGTCCAACAGGTCCGTCATCAGTCATCATTACCTAATAAATATATTATCTACCTGTCCGGCTGCAGTACTAGTGATATTATATATACATACATATATATATTGATTTCATCTCATTATCAATCATCCAGTCTATATTAGCAGCAGACACAGTACGTTAGTCCATGGCTGTAGCTACCACTGTGTCGGCACTCGGCAGTCCATCCATAATTGTATACCACCTACCCGTGTTTTTTTTTTTTCTTTCTTCTTTGTACATACTACTATAGTATAGTAGCTTACTGTAGCAGTCTGCGGTGCTGCTGAGCTGACAGTGTCCAGCAGGTCCGTCATCAGTCATCATTACCTAATAAATATATTATCTACCTGTCCGGCTGCAGTACTAGTGATATTATATATACATACATATATATATATTGATTTCATCTCATTATCATCCAGTCTATATAAGCAGCAGACACAGCACGGTAGTCCACGGCTGTAGCTACCTCTGTGTCGGCACTCGGCAGTCCATCCATAATTGTATACCACCTACCCGTGGTTTTTTCTTTTCTTTCTTCTTTGTACATACTACTATAGTATAGTAGCTTACTGTAGCAGTCTGCGGTGCTGCTGAGCTGACAGTGTCCAGCAGGTCCGTCATCAGTCATCATTACCTAATAAATATATTATCTACCTGTCCGGCTGCAGTACTAGTGATATTATATATACATACATATATATATTGATTTCATCTCATTATCAATCATCCAGTCTATATTAGCAGCAGACACAGTACGTTAGTCCACGGCTGTAGCTACCTCTGTGTCGGCACTCGGCAGTCCATCCATAATTGTATACCACCTACCCGTGGTTTTTTTTTCTTTCTTCTTTGTACATACTACTATAGTATAGTAGCTTACTGTAGCAGTCTGCTGTGCTGCTGAGCTGACAATGTCCAGCAGGTCCGTCATCAGTCATCATTACCTAATAAATATATTATCTACCTGTCCGGCTGCAGTACTAGTGATATTATATATACATACATATATATATATATTGATTTCATCTCATTATCATCCAGTCTATATTAGCAGCAGACACAGTACGGTAGTCCACGGCTGTAGCTACCTCTGTGTCGGCACTCGGCAGTCCATCCATAATTGTATACCACCTACCCGTGGTTTTTTTTTTCTTTCTTCTTTGTACATACTACTATAGAGTATAGTAGCTTACTGTAGCAGTCTGCGGTGCTGCTGAGCTGACAGTGTCCAGCAGGTCCGTCATCAGTCATCATTACCTAATAAATATATTATCTACCTGTCCGGCTGCAGTACTAGTGATATTATATATACATACATATATATATTGATTTCATCTCATTATCAATCATCCAGTCTATATTAGCAGCAGACACAGTACGTTAGTCCACGGCTGTAGCTACCTCTGTGTCGGCACTCGGCAGTCCATCCATAATTGTATACCACCTACCCGTGGTTTTTTTTTTTTTTTCTTCTTTGTACATACTACTATAGTATAGTAGCTTACTGTAGCAGTCTGCGGTGCTGCTGAGCTGACAGTGTCCAGCAGGTCCGTCATCAGTCATCATTACCTAATAAATATATTATCTACCTGTCCGGCTGCAGTACTAGTGATATTATATATACATACATATATATATATTGATTTCATCTCATTATCATCCAGTCTATATTAGCAGCAGACACAGCACGGTAGTCCACGGCTGTAGCTACCTCTGTGTCGGCACTCGGCAGTCCATCCATAATTGTATACCACCTACCCGTGGTTTTTTTTTTTCTTTCTTCTTTGTACATACTACTATAGTATAGTAGCTTACTGTAGCAGTCTGCGGTGCTGCTGAGCTGACAGTGTCCAGCAGGTCCGTCATCAGTCATCATTACCTAATAAATATATTATCTACCTGTCCGGCTGCAGTACTAGTGATATTATATATACATACATACATATATATATATTGATTTCATCTCATTATCATCCAGTCTATATTAGCAGCAGACACAGTACGGTAGTCCACGGCTGTAGCTACCTCTGTGTCGGCACTCGGCAGTCCATCCATAAGTATACTAGTATCCATCCATCTCCATTGTTTACCTGAGGTGCCTTTTAGTTGTGCCTATTAAAATATGGAGAACAAAAATGTTGAGGTTCCAAAATTAGGGAAAGATCAAGATCCACTTCCACCTCGTGCTGAAGCTGCTGCCACTAGTCATGGCCGAGACGATGAAATGCCAGCAACGTCGTCTGCCAAGGCCGATGCCCAATGTCATAGTACAGAGCATGTCAAATCCAAAACACCAAATATCAGTAAAAAAAGGACTCCAAAACCTAAAATAAAATTGTCGGAGGAGAAGCGTAAACTTGCCAATATGCCATTTACCACACGGAGTGGCAAGGAACGGCTGAGGCCCTGGCCTATGTTCATGGCTAGTGGTTCAGCTTCACATGAGGATGGAAGCACTCAGCCTCTCGCTAGAAAACTGAAAAGACTCAAGCTGGCAAAAGCACCGCAAAGAACTGTGCGTTCTTCGAAATCCCAAATCCACAAGGAGAGTCCAATTGTGTCGGTTGCGATGCCTGACCTTCCCAACACTGGACGTGAAGAGCATGCGCCTTCCACCATTTGCACGCCCCCTGCAAGTGCTGGAAGGAGCACCCGCAGTCCAGTTCCTGATAGTCAGATTGAAGATGTCAGTGTTGAAGTACACCAGGATGAGGAGGATATGGGTGTTGCTGGCGCTGGGGAGGAAATTGACCAGGAGGATTCTGATGGTGAGGTGGTTTGTTTAAGTCAGGCACCCGGGGAGACACCTGTTGTCCGTGGGAGGAATATGGCCGTTGACATGCCTGGTGAAAATACCAAAAAAATCAGCTCTTCAGTGTGGAGGTATTTCAACAGAAAAGCGGACAACAGGTGTCAAGCTGTGTGTTGCCTTTGTCAAGCTGTAATAAGTAGGGGTGAGGACGTTAACCACCTCGGAACATCCTCCCTTATACGTCACCTGCAGCGCATTCATAATAAGTCAGTGACAAGTTCAAAAACTTTGGGTGACAGCGGAAGCAGTCCACTGACCAGTAAATCCCTTCCTCTTGTAACCAAGCTCACGCAAACCACCCCACCAACTCCCTCAGTGTCAATTTCCTCCTTCCCCAGGAATGCCAATAGTCCTGCAGGCCATGTCACTGGCAATTCTGACGATTCCTCTCCTGCCTGGGATTCCTCCGATGCATCCTTGCGTGTAACGCCTACTGCTGCTGGCGCTGCTGTTGTTGCTGCTGGGAGTCGATGGTCATCCCAGAGGGGAAGTCGGAAGACCACTTGTACTACTTCCAGTAAGCAATTGACTGTCCAACAGTCCTTTGCGAGGAAGATGAAATATCACAGCAGTCATCCTGCTGCAAAGCGGATAACTGAGGCCTTGACAACTATGTTGGTGTTAGACGTGCGTCCGGTATCCGCCGTTAGTTCACAGGGAACTACACAATTTCTTGAGGTAGTGTGCCCCGTTACCAAATACCATCTAGGTTCCACTTCTCTAGGCAGGCGATACCGAAAATGTACACAGACCTCAGAAAAAGAGTCACCAGTGTCCTAAAAAATGCAGCTGTACCCAATGTCCACTTAACCACGGACATGTGGACAAGTGGAGCAGGGCAGGGTCAGGACTATATGACTGTGACAGCCCACTGGGTAGATGTATGGACTCCCGCCGCAAGAACAGCAGCGGCGGCACCAGTAGCAGCATCTCGCAAACGCCAACTCTTCCCTAGGCAGGCTACGCTTTGTATCACCGCTTTCCAGAATACGCACACAGCTGAAAACCTCTTACGGCAACTGAGGAAGATCATCGCGGAATGGCTTACCCCAATTGGACTCTCCTGTGGATTTGTGGCATCGGACAACGCCAGCAATATTGTGTGTGCATTAAATATGGGCAAATTCCAGCACGTCCCATGTTTTGCACATACCTTGAATTTGGTGGTGCAGAATTTTTTAAAAAACGACAGGGGCGTGCAAGAGATGCTGTCGGTGGCCAGAAGAATTGCGGGACACTTTCGGCGTACAGGCACCACGTACAGAAGACTGGAGCACCACCAAAAACTACTGAACCTGCCCTGCCATCATCTGAAGCAAGAAGTGGTAACGAGGTGGAATTCAACCCTCTATATGCTTCAGAGGTTGGAGGAGCAGCAAAAGGCCATTCAAGCCTATACAATTGAGCACGATATAGGAGGTGGAATGCACCTGTCTCAAGCGCAGTGGAGAATGATTTCAACGTTGTGCAAGGTTCTGATGCCCTTTGAACTTGCCACACGTGAAGTCAGTTCAGACACTGCCAGCCTGAGTCAGGTCATTCCCCTCATCAGGCTTTTGCAGAAGAAGCTGGAGACATTGAAGGAGGAGCTAACACGGAGCGATTCCGCTAGGCATGTGGGACTTGTGGATGGAGCCCTTAATTCGCTTAACAAGGATTCACGGGTGGTCAATCTGTTGAAATCAGAGCACTACATTTTGGCCACCGTGCTCGATCCTAGATTTAAAGCCTACCTTGGATCTCTCTTTCCGGCAGACACAAGTCTGCTGGGGTTGAAAGACCTGCTGGTGAGAAAATTGTCAAGTCAAGCGGAACGCGACCTGTCAACATCTCCTCCTTCACATTCTCCCGCAACTGGGGGTGCGAGGAAAAGGCTCAGAATTCCGAGCCCACCCGCTGGCGGTGATGCAGGGCAGTCTGGAGCGACTGCTGATGCTGACATCTGGTCCGGACTGAAGGACCTGACAACGATTACGGACATGTCGTCTACTGTCACTGCATATGATTCTCTCACCATTGAAAGAATGGTGGAGGATTATATGAGTGACCGCATCCAAGTAGGCACGTCACACAGTCCGTACTTATACTGGCAGGAAAAAGAGGCAATTTGGAGGCCCTTGCACAAACTGGCTTTATTCTTCCTAAGTTGCCCTCCCACAAGTGTGTACTCCGAAAGAGTGTTTAGTGCCGCCGCTCACCTTGTCAGCAATCGGCGTACGAGGTTACATCCAGAAAATGTGGAGAAGATGATGTTCATTAAAATGAATTATAATCAATTCCTCCGTGGAGACACTGACCAGCAGCAATTGCCTCCACAAAGTACACAGGGAGCTGAGATGGTGGATTCCAGTGGGGACGAATTGATAATCTGTGAGGAGGGGGATGTACACGGTGATATATCGGAGGATGATGATGAGGTGGAGATCTTGCCTCTGTAGAGCCAGTTTGTGCAAGGAGAGATTAATTGCTTCTTTTTTGGTGGGGGTCCAAACCAACCCGTCATTTCAGTCACAGTCGTGTGGCAGACCCTGTCACTGAAATGATGGGTTGGTTAAAGTGTGCATGTCCTGTTTATACAACATAAGGGTGGGTGGGAGGGCCCAAGGACAATTCCATCTTGCACCTCTTTTTTCTTTAATTTTTCTTTGCGTCATGTGCTGTTTGTGGAATGTTTTTTGGAAGGGCCATCCTGCGTGACACTGCAGTGCCACTCCTAGATGGGCCCGGTGTTTGTGTCGGCCACTAGGGTCGCTTATCTTACTCACACAGCTACCTCATTGCGCCTCTTTTTTTCTTTGCGTCATGTGCTGTTTGGGGAGGGTTTTTTGGAAGGGCCATCCTGCGTGACACTGCAGTGCCACTCCTAGATGGGCCCGGTGTTTGTGTCGGCCACTAGGGTCGCTTATCTTACTCACACAGCTACCTCATTGCGCCTCTTTTTTTCTTTGCGTCATGTGCTGTTTGGGGAGAGTTTTTTGGAAGGGCCATCCTGCGTGACACTGCAGTGCCACTCCTAGATGGGCACGGTGTTTGTGTCGGCCACTAGGGTCGCTTATCTTACTCACACAGCTACCTCATTGCGCCTCTTTTTTTCTTTGCGTCATGTGCTGTTTGGGGAGGGTTTTTTGGAAGGGCCATCCTGCGTGACACTGCAGTGCCACTCCTAGATGGGCCCGGTGTTTGTGTCGGCCACTAGGGTCGCTTATCTTACTCACACAGCTACCTCATTGCGCCTCTTTTTTTCTTTGCGTCATGTGCTGTTTGGGGTGGGTTTTTTGGAAGGGCCATCCTGCGTGACACTGCAGTGCCACTCCTAGATGGGCACGGTGTTTGTGTCGGCCACTAGGGTCGCTTATCTTACTCACACAGCTACCTCATTGCGCCTCTTTTTTTCTTTGCGTCATGTGCTGTTTGGGGAGGGTTTTTTGGAAGGGCCATCCTGCGTGACACTGCAGTGCCACTCCTAGATGGGCACGGTGTTTGTGTCGGCCACTAGGGTCGCTTATCTTACTCACACAGCTACCTCATTGCGCCTCTTTTTTTCTTTGCGTCATGTGCTGTTTGGGGAGGGTTTTTTGGAAGGGCCATCCTGCGTGACACTGCAGTGCCACTCCTAGATGGGCCCGGTGTTTGTGTCGGCCACTAGGGTCGCTTATCTTACTCACACAGCTACCTCATTGCGCCTCTTTTTTTCTTTGCGTCATGTGCTGTTTGGGGAGGGTTTTTTGGAAGGGCCATCCTGCGTGACGCTGCAGTGCCACTCCTAGATGGGCACGGTGTTTGTGTCGGCCACTAGGGTCGCTTATCTTACTCACACAGCTACCTCATTGCGCCTCTTTTTTTCTTTGCGTCATGTGCTGTTTGGGGAGGGTTTTTTGGAAGGGCCATCCTGCGTGACACTGCAGTGCCACTCCTAGATGGGCCCGGTGTTTGTGTCGGCCACTAGGGTCGCTTATCTTACTCACACAGCTACCTCATTGCGCCTCTTTTTTTCTTTGCGTCATGTGCTGTTTGGGGAGGGTTTTTTGGAAGGGCCATCCTGCGTGACACTGCAGTGCCACTCCTAGATGGGCCCGGTGTTTGTGTCGGCCACTAGGGTCGCTTATCTTACTCACACAGCTACCTCATTGCGCCTCTTTTTTTCTTTGCGTCATGTGCTGTTTGGGGAGTGTTTTTTGGAAGGGCCATCCTGCGTGACACTGCAGTGCCACTCCTAGATGGGCACGGTGTTTGTGTCGGCCACTAGGGTCGCTTAGCTTAGTCATCCAGCGACCTAGGTGCAAATTTTAGGACTAAAAATAATATTGTGAGGTGTGAGGTATTCAGAATAGACTGAAAATGAGTGGAAATTATGGTTTTTGAGGTTAATAATACTTTGGGATCAAAATGACCCCCAAATTCTATGATTTAAGCTGTTTTTTAGTGTTTTTAAAAAAAAACACCCGAATCCAAAACACACCCGAATCCGACAAAAAAAATTCGGTGAGGTTTTGCCAAAACGCGGTCGAACCCAAAACACGGCCGCGGAACCGAACCCAAAACCAAAACACAAAACCCGAAAAATTTCAAGTGCACATCTCTACTATGTATGTAATCAGGGGCGGATTGGCCACTGGGACAGATTCTGCTGCGCTGGTCCCCTGTGTCTGTGTTTCACTACTTGTGTGTGCTTCCTCCCTGTACTGTGCTGTATGTAGTGTGTGCTCCTCCTCCCTGTACTGTGCTGTATGTAGTGTGTGCTCCTCCTCCCTGTACTGTGCTGTATGTAGTGTGTGCTCCTCCTCCCTGTACTGTGCTGTATGTAGTGTGTGCTCCTCCTCCCTGTACTGTGCTGTATGTAGTGTGTGCTCCCTCCCTGTACTGTGCTGTATGTAGTGTGTGCTCCCTCCCTGTACTGTGCTGTATGTAGTGTGTGCTCCCTCCCTGTACTGTGCTGTATGTAGTGTGTGCTCCTCCTCCCTGTACTGTGCTGTATGTAGTGTGTGCTCCTCCTCCCTGTACTGTGCTGTATGTAGTGTGTGCTCCTCCTCCCTGTACTGTGCTGTATGTAGTGTGTGCTCCCTCCCTGTACTGTGCTGTATGTAGTGTGTGCTCCCTCCCTGTACTGTGCTGTATGTAGTGTGTACTCCCTCCCTGTACTGTGCTGTATGTAGTGTGTGCTCCCTCCCTGTACTGTGCTGTATGTAGTGTGTGCTCCTCCTCCCTGTACTGTGCTGTATGTAGTGTGTGCTCCTCCTCCCTGTACTGTGCTGTATGTAGTGTGTACTCCCTCCCTGTACTGTGCTGTATGTAGTGTGTGCTCCCTCCCTGTACTGTGCTGTATGTAGTGTGTGCTCCCTCCCTGTACTGTGCTGTATGTAGTGTGTGCTCCCTCCCTGTACTGTGCTGTATGTAGTATGTGCTCCCTCCCTGTACTGTGCTGTATGTAGTGTGTGCTCCCTCCCTGTACTGTGCTGTATGTAGTGTGTGCTCCTCCTTCCTGTAATTTGAAACATATAAGGTTAAAAAAAGGGGTTTGTACATACCTCCCAACTGTCCCGATTTTCGCAGGACTGTCCCGTTTTTTGGGGACTGTCCCGCTGCAGCAGTGTCCCGCGGTGTGTGTTTGGGGACAGTTGGGACGGGAGGCTCTGTCTCTCGCTGCCCTGCTTAGCAGAGCAGCGGTGAATAGACGCTGTGCGCATGCCCATTGCCCACAGTATCTATTCACTGGAGTCAGAGGGAGTTAGAGCTCACAGACTGCTGGGTATGCCCCCTCAGTGATGAAAACGGGGGCCTCCTCCCGTGAAGCCACGTCCCCTTTTCATAGGCCACGCCCCCATTCCGGGAGCGTGTACGGCTTTGCCGTGCGGGTGTCCCTCTTCCAATGATAACAAAGTTGGTAGGTATGGTTTGTAGAATGAAAAATCAATAAAATCAGAAGTAGATTAAAGGCATGACTGCAGTGTCAGTAGACACTGAAAGTGGGCATATCAGTCCTTGTATATTCAGACTTACAGATGTGCATCAGGGAAGGATACTGTAGCAGTATATGCATAAAGGGGGTTATTCCGAGTTGATCGCTCACTGACAATTTTTGCAGTGCTGTGATCAGGTAAAAAAAAATGGCAAAACTGCGTATGGTTATGCACCGCAATGCGCACGCGCGTCGTACGGGTACAAAGAGCATCGTTATTGTGCAATGCTTTTGGCGATGAATCCATTTGCACAGTCAATCGCATGGAGATTGACAGGAAGAGGGCGTTTGTGGGTGGCAGCTAACCGTTTTCTGGGAGTGTTTGGGAAAACACAGGCGTGTCCAGGCGTATGCAGGGTGGGTATCTGACGTCAATTACGGGACCCCCGTCGCTAGAATCATCGCACAGGATAAGTAACTACAGGGCTGGTCTTGTTTTGCACAAAATGTGTTCGTGTCGCTCGGCTGCACATGCGATCGTACACTTGCAAAGTGAAAATACACTCCCACGTGGGTGGTGACAATGCGTTTGCACGGCTGCTGAAAGTAGCTAGCGAGCGATCAACTCAGAATTAGGGCCACAGTCACAGGTAAACATTAGCATAACGTAAAGCAAAGGAGGCCTCAACTGTGTCTATCTCAGAATCAGAACCTCTGAGGAGTGACCCTGCCCTCTTGACAGGCCCCTCCCACTCAACAGACTGCTTCCATAAATTTCCCGGGCTGGTGTTCGATCCCAATCCGCTCCTGGCAGCTACTATGGGGCCCAGAGCCGAGAGAGGCCACCTTCCCTGTCACAGTTACATGTGTTATATATATATGTAGCTACCATAGGTACTGTGACTGCCTACCAGTGCAATGCCTCACCTACTGGTGTGATCTCCACCTCCTGTGACACGATTCTCCTGCTGGTGCTGTGACTGCCTACCAGTGTAATGCCTCACCTACTGGTGTGATCTCCACCTACTTTGACACGATCCTCCTGTTGGTGCTGTGACTTCCTACCAGTACAATGCCTCACCTACTGTTGTGATCTCCACCTCCTGTGACACGATCCTCCTGCTGGTGCTGTGACTGCCTACCAGTGCAATGCCTCACCTACTGGTGTGATCTCCACTTCCTTTGACACGATCCTCCTGCTGGTGCTGTGACTGCCTACCAGTACAATGCCTCACCTACTGGTGTAATCTCCACCTCCTGTGACACGATCCTCCTGCTAGTGCTGTGACTGCCTTCCAGTGCAATGCCTCACCTACTGGTGTGATCTCCACCTCCTGTGACAAGATCCTCCTGCTGGTGCTGTGACTGCCTACCAGTGCAATGCCCCACTACTGGTGTGATCTCCACCTCCTGTGACAAGATCCTGCTGCTGATGCTGTGACTGCCTAACAGTACAATGCCCCACCTACTGGTGTGATCTCCACCTCCTGTGACACGATCCTCCTGTTGGTGCTGTGACTGCCTACCAGTGCAATGCCCCACTACTGGTGTGATCTCCACCTCCTGTGACAAGATCCTCCTGCTGGTGCTGTGACTGCCTACCAGTGCAATGCCCCACTACTGGTGTGATCTCCACCTCCTGTGACAAGATCCTCCTGCTGGTGCTGTGACTGCCTACCAGTGCAATGCCCCACTACTGGTGTGATCTCCACCTCCTGTGACAAGATCCTGCTGCTGGTGCTGTGACTGCCTAACAGTACAATGCCCCACCTACTGGTGTGATCTCCACCTCCTGTGACACGATCCTACTGCTGGTGCTGTGACTGCCTACCATGCTGCATTAGCCTTGCTTACTACCACTGTGGGTAATGCTAACAGTTTGCTTAAGCCCAATTTGTGTTGGCCCCCGCTTATAGCTGACTTACTCCAACCTACATGAGACCACTTTTCATATATTTCCAGGGCTACTTTATGTTCCCAATCCACCCCTGTCTGGCATGGAAGAAATGTGAATGATAAATCAATGTAAATGTACCAGGAGGTATTGACAAGCCTTTATAACATTATCTTATACTGTGAATTTCTTACCCTGTTTCCAAGACAATTAATTAATTTAACTTGTTAATTAAGTGAAAGGAAGACATGATATTTTCCGGGAGATGTATCAAGCCGGGGAGAGAGATAAAGTTGAGTATTTGCCCAAATCATATGAAGCTTCTAACTACAGGTATTATTTCATGTACTGTGCTAGATAAGTGACAGAAGATGAGTGGGTTGTTTGGACATCTGTACTTTATCTCTCTCCAAGGCTTGATACATCTCCCCAAGAGTGCTGTAAATAAAATATATGTCTGGCTGCTATACAGCAGGCCAGGAGCACCAGCAGGACTGTAGAGTAACAGTCATATCAGTAATAATTTGCGGACCCTGTGAAATTAACACTCAGTAAAGATGGGAGACTCAGTCAATGAATACATAAAACATTTTTTAGCTTATGTTAAAATATAAAAAGTTTATTAAGTGGAATATTTAATAAATAATATTTGCGAGACATCTCCAAAAACAGTTGGTTTTGGGGGCTGCCCACAAATATTAACCAGCCCCTGAATGTATGTATTGGGGACTGCAATATATATTTGAGATATCTATTGCGTTCCTCCTATTTTGAACACAAAAGCAGCCACCAAAAGTTTCTACGGCAGATGGTAAACTGTGAAACTCACCAAGCTCCAGAATGCAAAGCATTTCTGAGCTTGGCCCGGCAGCTAATGCCATTTCTAAATGGCTTTTGTAGCCTGTGGGCTACATTATGCAATAATTCCCAGGAGTTGGATCCTTGGGATCCCGCTGCATTAATGCCTGCTCTCACATACGCAGTCTGATGATTGCACATGTGAACTAGCGCAGCCTGGGTCTAATCCCAGAAGTAAAGTGATCGCATTAGCAATTATTTTACTTCTTATACATTGCAGGGGAGGGCATGAGATTGGTACTCATTATGGCATAAAAGCTACACCTCTGGACTCACAAAGAGTCATCCTTCAGCACTCAGGAGAGGAAAACCCCCTTGGGGGGAAACCTCTGGGGAACCATGGCCTCAGGATCGCCCTTCCCTCTGGGCATTAAGAGGTGTACTAATAGAGGGGTCAGTATGCTATCCCAGTGCATGGTATCCCGGTGGATGTCATGCCGATGCTGGGATCCCAGTACAGAAAAGACCGACAGGGGTGAGTAAGGTGTGTTCTCCTCCCTAACTCTGCCTGTCCACAGTCTAACCCTAACCTCCCCCTTTGTGCCTAACCCTCCCGCGGAGGTGCCTAATCCTAACCTCCATCCCTGCTGCCTAATCCTAACCCTCCCTTCCCCGCAGCCTAACCACTCCCAGGGTGCGTACCCATCCCATAGCCTAACCCTATCCTCCCCCCACCCGCAGCCTAATCCTATCCTCCCCCCACCGCAGCCTAATCCTAACTCCCCCGCCTGATGCCTAAAACCTAAACCTCCACCTGATGCCTAAACCTAACCCTCAATTCCCCGCAGCCTAACCACCCCCGCGGGTGCCCAACACCAACCAACCCGCTGCCTAACCCTAACCTCCCCCCACCCACAGCCCAAAACCTTACCCCCCGCCTGATGCCTAAACCTAATCTCCCCACCTGATGCCTAAACCTAACCCTCCCTTACCCGTAGCCTAACCACCCCTGGGGGTGCCTAACCCTAACCAACCCTTCCCACTGCCTAACCCTAACCTCCCCCCACCCACAGTCTAAACCTAACCCCCGCCTGATACCTAATCCTAATCTCCCCACCTGATGCCTAAACCTATCCCTCCCTCCCCCACAGCCTAACCACCCCCAGGGGTCCCTAACTCACCCTACCCGCGGCCTAACCCTATCCTCCCCCCATCCACAGCCTAACCCCTCCGCCTGATGCCTAACCCTCTCCCTATCCCCCTAACTCTGCCTGTCCGCAGTCTAGCCCTAACCTCCCCCCTTTGTGCCTAACCCTACCGCGGAGGTGCCTAATCATTACCTCCATCCCTGCTACCTAAACCTAACCCTCCCTCTCCTGCAGCCTAACCACTCCCGGGGGTGCCTAACCCACCCTACCCACAGCCTAACGCTAACCTCCCCCCACACGCAGCCTAAACCTAACCCAGCGCCTGATGCCTAAACCTCCCTCCCTCACAGCCTAACCACCCCCAGGGGTACCTAACCCACCCTACCCGCAGCCTAACCCTAACCTCCCCCCACCCACAGCCTAAACTTAACCCCCCCGCCTGACGCCTAAACCTAATCTCCCCGCCTAAACCTAACCCTTCCTCCCACACAGCCTAACCACCACCAGGGGTGCCTAACCCTAAGCTCCCCCCACCCACAGCGCAAACTTAACCCCCCCCCACCTAATGCCTAAACCTAACCCTCCTGTCTGATGCCTAAACCTAACCCTCCCCCGCAGCCTAACCTCCACCAGGGGTGCCTAACCCACCCTATCCGCAGCCTAACCCTAACATGCCCCCACCTGCAGCCTAACCCTAACCCCCCACCTGACGCCTAAACCTTACCCCCCTGACACGTAAACCTAATGCTCCCTCCCCCGCAGCCTAACCACACCCCCTCCCCCCGTGCCTGATGCCTAAACCTAACCCCCCTTGCCCAGCCCTAAACCTATGATCATGGGGATATGGGCGTCGGTATCCTTGACCATTCGTAGTTCCATCGGGATCCCAGTGTCTGTATTCTGACTGCCGAAGACGTGACAGCCGGCATCTTTACCGCATCTCCTAATAGGTAATGCATATGTCCCAACATTTGGAGCATGTGTCCACAGCTCTCCTCCCAGGGCAGCTATTCAGGGATCACCCACTGCGTGTAGACGAAGAGGAAGAGATGAAAAATCATTGTTAGTGGATGAACAAGCAGAGAGACAAACTGCAAACAGTGGTGTGGTTGTGTAGAGAGAAAAATCTCTATGTAAATATGTTACTCTAACTACTGAGGACATGGAAAATGCCTAAAATAAGGACAATTATCCCAAAGGGCCCATTGTTTTTATACAATACACACATTGGGGGGATAAGTTCTCCCTTATAGTAATTAGTGGGTACCTTCAGAAAAGAAATTTGACCAGTAAATAATAAAAGCTATAAATTGCTAACATTTAGTGGTTAATCCAATTAGGTACGAGTTACCATTCCTGCGCCATTTCAACAGCATCTAAACTCACACCCTTTTGGCCAGATTCAGCCTATGGGGCTACCGGAAAGTGCGGCTGTTGTAAGACAAACTCGCACCTAATTAAACGTACCCCTTAGTTGTTAAATGTGATAAAATAGTAAAATGTAATGGTGTAATTGTGGGCCTGATTCAGTTGTGGTTGTTAAAGCGATCGCTGCTGCAATCTTGCCGTTCACAATTGCATCGTGAGTCTGAGCAGTCATAGGCTGAGCAAGTCTCCTAGACGGTATCCGTTCAGATGGTCGACCATGTTATGGTCGACAGTCATTAGGTCGACCACTATTTGTCTACATTGACATGGTCGACATGGACACATGGTCGACACATCAAAATGGTCGACGCATGAAAGGAGGTCAACATGAGTTTTTTTACTTTTTTTTCTTTTGGGGAACATTTCCATACTTTACGATCCACGTGGACTACGATTGGAACGGTAATCTGTGCCGAGCGAAGCGGTAGCGTAGCGAAGGCACCATGCCCGAAGCATGGCGAGCGAAGTGAGCCATGCGAGGGGAGGCGGTGAACTAATTGGGGTTCCCAGTCACATTCCGCAAAAAACGACACCAAAAAAAGTAAAAAAACTCATGTCGACCTTTTCATGTGTCGACCTTTCATGTGTCCATGTCGACCATGTCAATGTCGACCAATAGTGGTGGACCTAATGACTGTCGACCATAACATGGTCGACCATTCATACCGGAAGTCCGGAACCCTCCTAGACACAGGAGGCTCTCCAGCAGCAACACAGGTCACAATGGGTAATTTATGCACGCACATGGAGCGGCGTTTGGACGGACCTGACACGCCTGTATACAGTTAGCTACCCCCATTACCACCTCAAACGTTGACTTCCTGTCAATCACTTTGCAATGGGATCCTCTATGTGAGCTTGATTTCATTTTGTGCGCAGTGCAGATTACACGCATGTACAGTGAAAAAGCATTGAGCCACTTGGTGCAACAGCAGCTCTGCGACCGCATCTGAATCAGGCCCCCTGAGTGGTAAAGAGAAGGATTCTTGGGAAAGGACTATGGGGGTCATTCCGAGTTGATCGCTAGCAAAAAATGTTCGCTGCGCAGCGATGAAGCAAAAAAACTTCACTTCTGCGCATGCATATGCGGAGCAATGCGCATGCGCGACTTACTTACACAACGGCTGATGCAGTTTTACACAAGGTCTAGCGAAGCTTTTCAGTCGCACTGCTGGCCGCAGAGTGATTGACATGAAGTGGGCGTTTCTGGGTGTCAACTGACTGTTTTCAGGGAGTGTTCGAAAAAACACAGGAGTGCCAGGAAAAACACAGGCGTGGCTGGGAGAACGCATGGCGTGTTTGTGACATCAAATCCGGAACTGAACAGTCTGAAGTGATCGCAAGCTAGGAGTAGGTCTGGAGCTACTCTAAAACTGCACAATTTTTTTTTGGAGTCGCTCTGCGATCCTTTCGTTCGCATTTCTGCTAAGCTAAAATACACTCCCAGAGGGCGGCGGCATAGCGTTTTCACAACTGCTAAAAACTGCTAGCGAGAGAACAACTCGGAATGACCACCTATGTCTCCTTTATTATATGTAAAGATAGGGAAACAGTCACACATCAGTTATACCATTCTGTACCATTTCATCATTTGGTTATTCTATGGGGGATATGTATTAAGCCCTGCAGAGTGATAAAGTGGAGAGAGGTAAAGTACCAGCCAATCAGCTCCTAACTGCCATGTTACAGACTGTGTTTGAAAAATGACAACTAGGAGCTGATTGGTTGTTAGTTTATCTCTCTCCACTTTATCACTCTCCCAGGCTTTGTACACCTGCCCCCAGTTCATTGATATACTGTAAATGTCAGCCTATCTCCCTATCTCCCCCGATCTGTATTGTTCTTCCCCCGATCTGTATGTTCTGTATCATGCTCTCCCCACCCTTCCTGTTTTTCTGTATTACAGTATGTTCTACATCTCACAACCCCCAAAAGTGTATGTCCTTCCTCCATATGTACTATAGAGTACGCCACAATTTGTATGTTTTTGTATTGTGCTCCCACACCATCTGTATGTGGTATACCAAGTTGCCCCTTACGCATGTTTTGTATTGTCCACTCTCCCCAACCATAGACCCTATGGGGGTCTTTCCGACCTGATCGCAGCATACTTTCGTTCGCACAGCTGAGACTGGGTCACTACTGCACATGCGCAGGGGCCGTCATGCGCACGTGCGTTGTTGCGAGCAATGACGCTGACTACAAAGAAAGCAGTGGCAGCGGCGACCACAAGAAGATTGACTGCAGGAAGGCATTCCGGGGCGGCAACTCACCGTTTGGAGCCATTTTCGGGGAGTAGTAAGGAAAACGCAGGCGTGTTCAGGTGAACGGAGGGCGGATGTCTGACGTCAAAGCCGTGCCTATCATCGCTGGTTCCGTCGCAGAGGGTAAGTATGTCCAGGGCTGGTCTTGTTTTGCAGGAAACTTTTTTAGCATAGCAGGGCTGCACAAGCGATCGCAGCCCTGCTATGCTAAAATAGACTCCACCATGGGGGTCATTCCGAGTTGTTCGCTCGCTAGCAGATTTTAGCAGCATTGCACACGCTAGGCCGCCGCCCTCTGGGAGTGTATCTTAGCTTAGCAGAATAGCGAACGAAAGATTAGCAGAATTGCGAATAGAAAATTCTTAGCAGTTTCTGAGTAGCTCCAGACCTACTCACAGATTGCGATCAGCTCAAGCCGTTTCGTTCCTGGTTTGACGTCACAAACACGCCCTGCGTTCGGCCAGCCACTCCCCCGTTTCTCCAGACACTCCCGTGTTTTTTCCTGGCACGCATGCGTTTTGCCGCACACTCCCAGAAAACGTCCAGTTTCCGCCCAGAAACACCCACTTCCTGTCAATCACACTCCGATCACTTCAACGATTAAAATTCTTCGTTCGGACGTGAGTAAATCTACTAAGTTTTGTGCTAAAATACTTACCGCATGCGCACTGCGTACCATGCGCATGCGCATTTTTGCCTTAATCGCTCCGTTGCGAAAATCGTCAACGAGCGAACAACTCGGAATGACCCCCCATAGGCGGAGATTAATTGATCGCACCAGCAGCAAAAAGTTGCTTGCTGTGATCAACTCGGAATGAGGGCCTATGTTTTGACTGTGCTCTCAATACCCCCCACCACACACACAATTACACAAGTATGGTAACTTACCTCCTGCATGCTATTCTCCAGTCACTAATTCCTCTGCGACCCCTCCCGTCGTCTTCAACTGACACTTTGCAGATCTCTTTGCCAGAACTTTGCCAAATGATGATCTAAATAACCAGAAATCCTGGTCAAACATACTGTGGGGTAAATTTACTAAGGTCCCGATTTTGACCGAGATGCCGTTTTTTCATCAAAGTGTCATCTCGGTAATTTACTAAGCAATAATCACGGCAGTGATGAGGGCATTCGTAATTTTTTGGAAGTCCAACAAAAAAAATACAAATGAATACACCATTGGTCAAAACGCGGCTGTTTAAGTATGAATCTCGGTAATTTACTAAGAAGTGCAAAGCAAAAAAAAACCAAACACTGCCGTGAAAAATTACAACTCGTAAAAAAGTGCTAAAAAAAAACAGACCTGCTTTTTTAATCCGTGATTGTATAGGCATGCAGGGATCCATGAGATCCGTGCATGTATATCAGTGGGAAGGGGTGGGAAAGTGGTTATTTTCTTAAAAAAAATTGCGTGGGGTCCCCCCTCCTAAGCATAACCAGCCTCGGGCTCTTTGAGGCGATCCTGATTGCAGAAATATGGGGAAAAAATTGACAGAGGTTCCCCCATATTTAAGCAACCAGCATCGGGCTCTGCGCCTGGTCCTGGTTCCAAAAATACGGGGGACAAAAAGAGTAGGGGTCCCCCGTATTTTTAAAACCAGCACCGGGCTCCACTAGCTGGACAGATAATGCCACAGCCGGGGGTCACTTTTATATAGTGCCCTGCGGCCGTGGCATCAAAAATCCAACTAGTCACCCCTGGCCGGGGTACCCTGGGGGAGTGGGGACCCCTTCAATCAAGGGGTCCCCCCCCCCAGCCATCCAAGGGCCAGGGGTGAAGCCCGAGGCTGTCCCCGCCCATCCAATGGGCTGCGGATGGGGGGGCTGATAGCCTTTTGTGATAATGAAAAGATATTGTTTTTAGTAGCAGTACTACAAGGCCCAGCAAGCCTCCCCCGCATGCTGGTACTTGGAGAACCACAAGTACCAGCATGCGGCGGAAAAACGGGCCCGCTGGTACCTGTAGTACTACTACTAAAAAAATACCCAAAAAAAGACAAGACACACACACCGTGAAAGTAAAGATTTATTACATACATGCACACAAACATACATACATACTTACCTTATGTTCACACGAGGGTCTGTCCTCTTCTCCAGTAGAATCCAAGGGGTACCTGTTGAATAAATTCTACTCACCAGATCCCGGGTCCCAGGGTCCTCGGGGCAACCATTTGTAATCCAGGTACTTGAATAAAATAACAAAACGGAAAGCCGAGCCACGAACTGAAAGGGGCCCCATGTTTTCACATGGGACTCCTTTCCCCGAATGCCAGAAACCCACTCTGACTGATGTCTAAGTGGGTTTCTTCAGCCAATCAGGGAGCGCTACGTTGTAGCACCCTCCTGATCGGCTGTGTGCTCCTGTACTGTCTGACAGGCGGCACACGGCAGTGTTACAATGTAGCGCCTATGCGCTCCATTGTAACCAATGGTGGGAACTTTCTGCTCAGCGGTGACGTCACTTTAGGTCAACCGCAGGGCAGAAAGTTCCCACCATTGGTTACAATGGAGCGCATAGGCGCTACATTGTAACACTGCCGTGTGCCGCCTGTCAGACAGTACAGGAGCACACAGCCGATCAGGAGGGTGCTACAACGTAGCGCTCCCTGATTGGCTGAAGAAACCCACTTAGACATCAGTCAGAGTGGGTTTCTGGCATTCGGGGAAAGGAGTCCCATGTGAAAACATGGGGCCCCTTTCAGTTCGTGGCTCGGCTTTCCGTTTTGTTATTTTATTCAAGTACCTGGATTACAAATGGTTGCCCCGAGGACCCTGGGACCCGGGATCTGGTGAGTAGAATTTATTCAACAGGTACCCCTTGGATTCTAGTGGAGAAGAGGACAGACCCTCGTGTGAACATAAGGTAAGTATGTATGTATGTTTGTGTGCATGTATGTAATAAATCTTTACTTTCACGGTGTGTGTGTCTTGTCTTTTTTGCGTATTTTTTTAGTAGTAGTACTACAGGTACCAGCGGGCCCGTTTTTCCGCCGCATGCTGGTACTTGTGGTTCTCCAAGTACCAGCATGCGGGGGAGGCTTGCTGGGCCTTGTAGTACTGCTACTAAAAACAATATCTTTTCATTATCACAAAAGGCTATCAGCCCCCCCATCCGCAGCCCATTGGATGGGGGGGGACAGCCTCGGGCTTCACCCCTGGCCCTTGGGTGGCTGGGGGGGGGACCCCTTGATTGAAGGGGTCCCCACTCCCCCAGGGTACCCCGGCCAGGGGTGACTAGTTGGATTTTTGATGCCACGGCCGCAGGGCACTATATAAAAGTGACCCCCGGCTGTGGCATTATCTGTCCAGCTAGTGGAGCCCGGTGCTGGTTTTAAAAATACGGGGGACCCCTACTCTTTTTGTCCCCCGTATTTTTGGAACCAGGACCAGGCGCAGAGCCCGATGCTGGTTGCTTAAATATGGGGGAACCCCTGTCAATTTTTTTCCCATATTTTTGCAACCAGGATCGGCTCAAAGAGCCCGAGGCTGGTTATGCTTAGGAGAGGGGACCCCACGCAATTTTTTTTGGGGATTTTACAGTGTTTAATTAAAAAAAAAAAAAAAAAATGAACCCCAGCAAGGATCACTCAGATCCGGCCGAGATTCATTGTAAAAAAGTCGGCAGTGTTTTGCTAATCACTGCCGTAAAAAAAAAAAAAAAAAACACGAATGACATCGACATCGGAACAAAAGAAAAACCCGAATACGACAGCTTAGTAAATCCGTCGTAACAAATTCAAAAAGTTGCAGTTTTACACTTTCGATGTCATTCGTGATTATTCTCCCACCAAATCGGGAGAATTACGAATGTTAGTAAATATACCCCTATGTGTATAATTATACTACTATATTTTGTTACGTACTTTCATTTTTATTCATTTGCAATTTATCTATTTTATTGACTTTTTATCCAAAACCCAAGATACTTTCTCATAGAGACCAAGTTATCTGCTCCAGGTTTTATCTTCCCTAGTGCTAGGATCATGGTAGTATCATACACTGGGCCTAATTCAGACCTGATCGCAGCAGCAAATTTGTTCTCTAATGGACAAAACCATGTGCACTGCAGGTGGGGCAGATGTAACATGTGCAGAGAGAGTATGGTAACTTACCTCCTGCATGTTATACTCCAGTCGTTGCTACCTCTGCGACCCCTCCTGTCGTCTTCAACTGGCACTTTGCAGATCTCTTTGCCGGTCACCCGACACTCTGCAAATCTCTTTGCCAGATGATCTAAAAAACACAAAAGACTATCATTAAGCATAGTACTAGTTTAAGTACAATAAAATGTCCATGAGTCAACCAGTTTCCCAATTTTCCTTAAACCAAACAAGATACTTTCAAAGTTATCAATATCCCATTTATCTATTTTATTAACTTTTTCATCCCAAAGCCACGATCCTGCCTCATAGAGACCCAGGTTATCTGCATCCCCTGTATGTGTGCTTATCCTCCATACTGCCCTCTTTATTCCTGTAACGCTACATTTTTATTCCTAAATATGTTGTTCCTTCCTGCACTTCTTCTATTTATGTGTCCTTGTACCTGTATTCCCTGTTCTGTCTATCTTGTCTTGCCTTTCAGCGGACTATACTGCACTCTGTCTTCCTTACCCCCCTCCATTATACCCTGCTATGTAGGACTCACCTCCTCCTACCTGTCTTCCTGCATGGAAACTGGAAATGTTAGCAGCTCTAGGTAGAATGTTACAGGAAGAAGCATTGTGATGTCATGGGCTAGTGATGTCGCAAGCTAGGTGTGATGTCACAGTAACCAGCAGCAAAGCTACAGAGTTACAGCTATCTTACATAAACATTTTCTACATCAATTACAATTGGATATACATGAGTTTCTAGTTAAAAAAAAAATGAGACTAGTGTAGAAAATGAAGTATAAGGCAATGTTGTATAGAGTGCCTTAATATATAGGTAAAGGGAAAACATAAGTGACAGGAATTTCTAGACTAAATCACTGCTTATATTTTATAAGGAAATAAACCTCTTTATCTAAGAGGCTGAATTAATTATTTTCCGTTATGTGTGAGTGTGTGTATATATATATATATATATATATATATATATATACAGAGAGAGATAGCCATACTAACTATACTATCCCATCAAACCAGGAAACTCACGAATTATACAGTTCTGTGGCTGGCTGACCTCAAGTCTGCATTTCACCTGGTTTAATCAGCCACAGAACCTGTGTAACTCATAAGCGTATAAAGAGGAGAAGAATTAAGAGTTGTCTTTTTTTGTGGCGCACTAGGAATGTATTATTCAATACCAGCGTATATAAAATGGTAAGGCGGGCCCCCAAGGTCACATTCACAGGGAATAGGTAATGACATCCACTCGACTTGTTCACACCTGCTGGACGTGTTGGAAAGAGGTTGAGTGGACAGTGAACTTGACTGTGCCCTGTGGCACCACGTGGCACCATTGTACTGACAGCCGGACTGCTGAGAACGGAACCTGGAGGGTACATAACTTTTTGGTTTTCAGTTAATCTCATGACACTCCACCCAAAGCTACTCTTCTGGTTATCCTATCAGCTAGGACCAGTGGCGGAACTAGCAAGCGGTGGCCCCAGGTGCAATAAATTGCCCCCTCTCATCCCGTCCAAGTCCACTCCCCTCCCCCCAACTCCAAATTAGAGATTCTTTGCATGCTTCCGTATAAGATATATATATATATATATATACCAAGCGTTGGGTCCACACTCACGTTTCAAGATCTTCTGCTGGGGTGCCGTCCAAAACTGGAGATCTATTAGAAGTCACCAGTACAATACACATGCAAAGAATGGGAGCACTCACCAGTCTTCTTTTAAGCAGAGTTTTAATTTATAATTTCATACTCTGTCTGGTATGAAATTATAAATTAAAACTCTGCTTAAATGAAGACTGGTGAGTGCTCCCATTCTTTGCCTGTATATATATATATATATATATATATATATACATACACACACACACACACACACACACACACACACACACACACACATACACGGTGGTGCATGTATACATTTTTTTTTAGTTGTGCTGTGTGCTCGCGCCGAAGGCTTATGCACTGCAAAAAAATGGGTGTGGTCACATGGAGCATGGCCAATGAAAATAGGGGGCGTAATACACATGACCCAAATAGTGCAGTGCCAGATATGCCCCCCACGGTGCTAGATATGCACCAACGGTGCCAGATACACATATGCCCCCACATTGCCAGATACACATGTCCCAACAATACTTGCCCCCACAGTGCCAGATACACATATTCCCCCACGGTGTCAGATATGCCCTCATAGTGCCAGATATGCCCCCACATTGCCAAATACGCATGCCCTCACAGTGCCAGATACACATATTCCCCCACATTGCCAGATACACATGCCCCCACCGTGCCAGATATGCCCTCATAGTACCAGATATGCCCCCACAGTGCTAGATATTCCCCCACAGTGCCAGTTTAGATATTTTTACCTGCACATTGCCTGGTGGTTTCATGCGCATTGCCAGGGGTTTTACATGTTGTGTCATGCTTGTTCCCAGTGGTTTTATGCTCTGGGATCCATGCTCGTTGGCACGGGGAATGTTTGTTGCCTAGGGAATGCTCATTGCCTAGAAGTAGCTAGGAATGGCCACTGACCATCGATGTTCTCCATCAATGGTGAGCATCGATGGATAAACCACCGATGGCCATCCCTAGCATTTGCATTTGCTGGTGGGCACTAGCCCGCCATCACTATAATGCTCTCCCCTTCCATCCTCCCTCACCTCTGTACTTCGCTCGGCTGGCGGTGATTTCAGGAATGACGCTATCGCGTCATTCACTGGGTCGGCCGAGCAGCGTAAGGAGGAGGGAGAGGGGCCCACCGCTGTCAAAGGGCCAAAGCCAGCCGCATTTCACCTCTTCACTGGCATGCCACTGAAGAGGTGAAATGCCGCTGGCTTTGGGCCCCTTGACAGCGGTGGGCTCCAGTGCAAGGCACTGCTTGCACAGGCGGTAGTTCCACCACTGACTAGGACAACAATGAAGGTGACTCCATAACATTTCTTCCATTGTTTTTCCATATCACAGAAACATTGCATGTGTGTTACAGGTGACCATCCTAATCATCTCTCCTTCACTTCACATTAATGTCATTGTCAGTGATACATTATTTGGATCAAGCATCAAAAGGAAACTTAGATATAATTGTCTGGCCGGTATATCACTTATTACATGACGACCTTGTGCCTGCGCTGTACTGTATGTAGATGGAGCATTTGGTTTTGCTAATGACTTACATAGACTCCATAAGAGGGCATGCCGATATAGCATATTGTTGAATGTTAACATGTATGATCTTAAATTCCATCTATAAATGTTCTGTTGTGAGACTTCCAATATGCTCAGAATATTGCTACTGTGACAGATGATTTAGTATATACTAGCTGGAGTACCCGGCATTGCCCAGGATTTTAAGAATGTCTGTTTACAAAAATAAATGTAAATATTAAACACACAGTATAAATAACATTGTAGGTAGCTGAATACCCGTGCTGCTGGCCCACCCCTAGGGGTGCTAGTGGTGTGTTACCCTAACAGTGTTTGTTCCCAGAGTGTAAGTCATATGTGTAGCAAGTTTGGTTTAAATTGCTCCAGGCATTCCAGAGTTATGCTGACTGCTGAAAAACTCTGTGCTACTGCCTCACCCCTAGGGGTGTCTTACCCCCACAGTGTTTGTTCCCAGCTTGCAAGTCATATGTGAACCAAGTTTGTTGTAAATTGGTCCAGGCATTAGGGAGTTATGCTGTCTCCTGACATACTCTGTGCTGCTGTCCCACCCTAGGGGTGTCTAACCCCCACAGAGTTTGTTTGCAGATTATAAGTCAGATGTGTACCAAGTTTGGTGTAAATTGCTCCAGGCCTTCCACAGTTATGCTGTCTGCTGACATACTCTGTGCTGCTGTCTGCCCCCCTAGGGGTGCTAGGGATTTCTAATTGTTTTAGTTGCCTCCGCCGTGTTTTAATATGCTCGTATGTAAAATTTCACGATCGTTGCTTGTAAACTGTGGATTTGTATAGAAAGACAGAATGACGGATTTTGGCTTTTATATAGTAGATACACTTAGAGTTACTTTGATATGTGACTGTCATACTTGGCAACATTTTATAACAAGTTCCAGGGATGCTTGGTGGCTGAGCCCAGTGCATGGTGGAATGTCATGTGCGGATCTGTCTAGGAGGACCTTGGTGCACTACAACTCCCATTGTGTCATGTTTACTGGATTTCATTATAATGTGATGATTTGTGTTTAATTCATGTTACTCATGTTCCATACATTTTCATTTATACCACTTAATGTGCACATAACACAGTGTTTATTAGAGATGAGCGGGTTCGGTTCCTCGGAATCCGAACCCGCCCGAACTTAAGCTTTTTTTACACGGATCCGAGCGACTCGGATCTTCCCGCCTTGCTCGGTTAACCCGAGCGCGCCCGAACGTCATCATGACGCTGTCGGATTCTCGCGAGGCTCGGATTCTATCGCGAGACTCGGATTCTATATAAGGAGCCGCGCGTCGCCGCCATTTTCACACGTGCATTGAGATTGATAGGGAGAGGACGTGGCTGGCGTCCTCTCCATTTAGATTAGAAGAGAGAGAGTGAGATTGAGACAGAGACACTTGATTTACTGGAGCTTAGGAGTACTAGAGAGTGCAGAGTTTACTAGTGACTGACCACTGACCAGTGACCACCAGTGCAGTTTTATTTAATATAATCCGTTCTCTGCCTGAAAAAAACGATACACAGTGACTCAGTCACATACCATATCTGTGCTCAGCCCAGTGTGCTGCATCATCTATGTATAATATCTGACTGTGCTCACACAGCTTAATTGTGGGGGAGACTGGGGAGCAGTTATAGGTTATAGCAGGAGCCAGGAGTACATACATATTATTAAAATTAAACAGTGCACACTTTTGCTGCAGGAGTGCCACTGCCAGTGTGACTGACCAGTGACCTGACCACACTGACCACCAGTATAGTATACTATATTGTGATTGCCTGAAAAAGTTAAACACTCGTCGTGTGACTTGTGTGGTGTTTTTTTATTCTATAAAAAACTCATTCTGCTGACAGACAGTGTCCAGCAGGTCCGTCATTATATAATATATACCTGTCCGGCTGCAGTAGTGATATATATATATTTTTTATATCATTATTTATCATCCAGTCGCAGCAGACACAGTACGGTAGTTCACGGCTGTAGCTACCTCTGTGTCGGCACTCGGCAGTCCATCCATAATTGTATACCACCTACCCGTGGGTTTTTTTTTCTTTCTTCTTTATACATACTACATCTCATTATCATCCAGTCTATATTAGCAGCAGACACAGTACAGTACGGTAGTCCACGGCTGTAGCTACCTCTGTGTCGGCACTCGGCAGTCCATCCATAATTGTATACCACCTACCCGTGGTTTTTTTTTTTCTTCTTTATACATACTACATCTCATTATCATCCAGTCTATATTAGCAGCAGACACAGTACAGTACGGTAGTCCACGGCTGTAGCTACCTCTGTGTCGGCACTCGGCAGTCCATCCATAATTGTATACCACCTACCCGTGGTTTTTTTTTCTTTCTTCTTTATACATACTACATCTCATTATCAACCAGTCTATATTAGCAGCAGACACAGTACAGTACGGTAGTCCACGGCTGTAGCTACCTCTGTGTCGGCACTCGGCAGTCCATCCATAATTGTATACCACCTACCCGTGGTTTTTTTTTCTTTCTTCTTTATACATACTACATCTCATTATCATCCAGTCTATATTAGCAGCAGACACAGTACAGTACGGTAGTCCACGGCTGTAGCTACCTCTGTGTCGGCACTCGGCAGTCCATCCATAATTGTATACCACCTACCCGTGTTTTTTTTTTTTTTCTTTCTTCTTTATACATACTACATCTCATTATCAACCAGTCTATATTAGCAGCAGACACAGTACAGTACGGTAGTCCACGGCTGTAGCTACCTCTGTGTCGGCACTCGGCAGTCCGTCCATAATTGTATACCACCTACCCGTGGTTTTTTTTTCTTTCTTCTTTATACATACTACATCTCATTATCATCCAGTCTATATTAGCAGCAGACACAGTACAGTACGGTAGTCCACGGCTGTAGCTACCTCTGTGTCGGCACTCGGCAGTCCATCCATAATTGTATACCACCTACCCGTGGTTTTTTTTTCTTCTTTATACATACTACATCTCATTATCATCCAGTCTATATTAGCAGCAGACACAGTACAGTACGGTAGTCCATGGCTGCAGCTACCTCTGTGTCGGCACTCGGCAGTCCATCCATAATTGTATACCACCTACCTGTGTTTTTTTTTTCTTTCTTCTTTATACATACTACATCTCATTATCAACCAGTCTATATTAGCAGCAGACACAGTACAGTACGGTAGTCCACGGCTGTAGCTACCTCTGTGTCGGCACTCGGCAGTCCGTCCATAATTGTATACCACCTACCCGTGGTTTTTTTTCTTTCTTCTTTATACATACTACATCTCATTATCAACCAGTCTATATTAGCAGCAGACACAGTACAGTACGGTAGTCCACGGCTGTAGCTACCTCTGTGTCGGCACTCGGCAGTCCGTCCATAATTGTATACCACCTACCCGTGGTTTTTTTTTCTTTCTTCTTTATACATACTACATCTCTGTCACAACTGAGGGCCTGAGCTGACGGGAGGCAGCCTCAGTTGTAGGGGCTGAGATGTACCGGAACCTGGGAGGTTGTATCAGACCCCTGGACATGTAAGTAACATGAATAATAACTGCCCGAAGGCGTGACCACGACAACTTAGATAAAAGTCAATGATGTTTATTATGACAACTCCGCATCACAGCAGCAATAAAAGAAAACGTAAAAGTCAGCAAAGAATAAATACAGTTCCTGAGTACTACAGCATGGCAGGAGCCACAGGGCACTGGTAGTGTGAGATAGTTCTTATGATCTTCCAGATGGAAAGTCCTTACCAGGCCCGGCTGTAGCAATGGAGATAACCCAGGATTGTACCAGCTGGTGTTCCAGGAAGAGCTGGGTTGCTGAGGGTAAAACAGCTGCTGTGGATACTGGCTGGAACCAGACTGTTGTTAGCACGGAGTGGATACTGGCTGGAACCAGTTAAATAATAAATGAACTTTGGGAGCGATGAAATGTGAACTGAAATGTAGAACTTGAGAGCGGAGAAATAATAATTCCGGTGGAGAGTGGTAAAGTGTAGAAAGGACACCGGCCCTTTAAGGGAAGCTGTATTCTGCTGGAAGCTGAGGCTGGAAGCAGGTAGTGTTGTAGCTGGAAACAGATGAATCCACAATGGATTGGAGAGTCAGGCTACACCGCAGGTGGAATGCTGGTGCGGGTCTCTATGGTGGAAGTCTTGAGACAGGAGCTGGAACCTGGAAGACAATCATAGAAGAGAGACAAACAGGAACTAGGTTTGACAACCAAAGCACTGACGTCTTCCTTGCTCAGGCACAGCTTACTTATACCTGCAGCAAGGAAGGGGTTGGCTAGGCAATTATGCAAATCAACAATACAAACAGCAGATTGGTGGAAATGATCAGATGACAGAATCCAAGATGGCTGCGCCCATGCAGACACTTGGAGGGAAGTTTGGTTTGTAATCCATGTGGTCTGGGAAACAGTAATGGCGGCGCCGGCCACCGGAGACAGGAGACGCCAGGCTGATAGATGCACATTTAACCACGCGGGCACAGCGGAGGCCGCGGCTGATGAAAACACCACTCTGACACTCTGCATGTGGAAACTCAGGAACAGCGGAATCTGGTCCTGGAACGCTGAGCCCGCCTTAGGAGGCATCTGAAGGGTAAGTAATGGCGTCCAGATACCCGGATCGTGACAGCACCCCCCCCTTTAGGAGTGGCCCCAGGACACTTCTTAGGCTTTAAAGGAAACTTTGCGTGGAAATTTCGGACCAAGGCAGGAGCATGGACGTCAGAGGCATTGGTCCAAGAGCGTTCTTCAGGACCATAGCCCTTCCAGTCAATGAGATACTGAAGTTGACCGTAACGGTGACGTGAGTCCAGGATCTTGGCCACTTCATACTCAACGCCTCGTTGAGTTTGGACTTTCGGAGTTGGTGGAAGTGAGGAATGAAACCGATTCAAGATTAGCGGTTTCAACAGGGAAACATGGAATGTCCTGGGTATTTTTAAGAAGGGAGGTAACTGGAGTCTGTAAGCAACAGGATTGATGACTTGATCAATTTTAAAAGGACCGATGTAGCGAGGTGCAAACTTCATACTGGGAACTCTTAACCTCAAATTCTTCGTGGATAACCATACCCGATCACCCACCTTGAGAGCAGGAACTGCTCGACGCTTCTTATCCGCAAACTTCTTGTACCTGAACGATGCCTTGAGCAGAGCTGATCGTACGCTCTTCCAGATATTGGCAAACTGATGCAAGGTGATATCCACTGCGGGAACAGAAGTTGCTGGAAGCGGTTGGAACTCAGGGACTTTAGGGTGGAATCCAAAGTTGGTGAAGAATGGTGTTGAAGAAGATGAAGAATGATACTGGTTGTTATGACAGAACTCGGCCCAGGGAAGTAATTGAACCCAGTCATCTTGAGAGGAGGACACATAGATGCGGAGGAAGGCCTCCAAGTCCTGATTCACCCTCTCAGTTTGACCATTGGTCTGAGGATGGTAAGCCGTGGAAAACTTTAACTTGACTTGGAGGACTTGACATAAACTTCGCCAGAATTTGGCTGTGAATTGAACTCCTCGATCTGAGATAATTTCTTCTGGAAGACCGTGGAGTCGGAAGATCTCTTGTATGAATACTTGAGCCAACTTGGAAGCTGACGGAAGACCGGTGAGAGGAATGAAGTGTGCCATCTTGGTGAACCGGTCAACTACCACCCAGATGGTATTGAACTTGTTGCACATGGGCAAATCTGTAATAAAATCCATCGACAAATGGGTCCATGGTCGACGGGGAACAGATAGTGGAACCAGTTGCCCCGCAGGCGACTGGCGGGATACTTTATGTTGAGCACACTTTGGGCAAGATGCAATAAACTCCAAAACGTCCTTTTTCAGAGTTGGCCACCAATAGGACCTAGAGATAAACTCCAGGGTTTTTTGGATACCTGTATGTCCGGCAAAACGGGAAGCATGGGCCCAATGCATGAGCTTCTTCCTTAGTGTCGGCTTCACAAAACTTTTCCCTGATGGGGGCGTAGAGTCCATCCCTACCGTGGAGAATGCCAACGGATTTATAATAGGATGCTTGTCTGAAGACTCTGACTCATTTTCTTGCTCCCATGAGCGGGAAAGGGCATCGGCCTTGCGATTCTGAGAGCCCGGACAGAACTGGAGTTTAAAGTCGAACCTGGAAAAGAAAAGTGCCCATCTGGCCTGACGAGGGTTGAGACATTGTGCGCCTTTTAGATATAGAAGGTTCTTGTGGTCTGTAAGGATGGTGATTGAATGAGAAGCTCCCTCCAACAGATATCTCCACTCCTCTAGAGCGAGCTTGATGGCTAGCAACTCCTGGTCGCCAATGGCATAGTTGCGCTCCGCTGGGGAGAACTTCCGTGAGAAGAAACTGCAAGGATGTAAATGACCATCTTTAGCCCTCTGAGATAACACCGCTCCTACTCCAACGGAGGAGGCATCCACCTCTAAGATGAAAGGAGAGTCGACGTCAGGCTGTTTCAGGACAGGTGCAGAGATGAACCTCTGTTTTAAAAGATGAAAAGCTTGCATGGCTTCTTCAGACCACTTGGACGGGTTAGCACCCTTCTTGGTGAAAGCAGTAATAGGCGCCACAATGGTGGAAAAGTCTCGTATAAACTTTCGGTAATAATTGGCGAACCCTAAGAACCTCTGGACCCCTTTGAGGGTTAAGGGTACTGGCCAATTCTGGATTGCTTGTAGTTTCTCAGGATCCATCTCTAGTCCGGAACCGGACACAATGTACCCTAGAAACGGAATGGACTTGACTTCAAAGACGCATTTCTCTAATTTGCAGTAGAGATGATTGACACGGAGACGGGACAGAACCTCCTTTACCCAGAAACGATGTTCCTCTAAATTGTTGGCAAAAATGAGGATATCATCTAGATAGACCACGACATGACGGTATAGAATGTCTCTGAAGATCTCATTGACGAAATGCTGGAAGACAGCTGGAGCATTGCTCAATCCGAAGGGCATGACGAGGTACTCATAATGTCCGTCACGGGTGTTAAATGCGGTCTTCCACTCGTCACCCTCACGGATCCGGATGAGATTGTATGCACCTCTCAGGTCCAGCTTTGTAAAGATGGTAGCTCCGCTAACTCTGTCAAAGAGCTCAGTAATCAGGGGTAAAGGATAGCGGTTCTTGATGGTAATGTCGTTCAAACCTCTGTAGTCGATGCACGGCCGCAGACCACCATCTTTCTTCTTTACAAAAAAGAAGCCTGCGCCGGCTGGAGAAGAAGAAGGTCGAATGAACCCCTTTGCTAGGTTCTCTTTTATGTATTCCTCCATAGAATGCGTCTCGGGGAGAGACAACGGATAAGTTCGGCCTCGAGGTGGAACCTTCCCTGGAACGAGATCAATCGGGCAGTCCCATTCTCTATGAGGGGGAAGGATATCAGCAGAAGCTTTACTGAACACATCCGTGAAATCTTGATATGGAGGAGGTGGAACATCAGACGACCTGGGGGAGGAGGAACAGACAGGCAACACTTTAAACAAACATGTCTTAGTACAGGAGGAACCCCATGCCAGGATTTGCGTAGTCGTCCAATCAATTGTAGGATTGTGAAGACGGAGCCATGGAAGGCCCAGGACCACAGGATGTGTGGCTCTTGGAATCACTAAAAGTGAAATAAGTTCGGAATGAAGAACTCCCACTCTCAGACGAACTGGTAGAGTCCTTAGAGAAATAACTGTATCAAAAATTTTACTGCCATCCACAGCAGTTAAGGAAAAGGACGAAGGAAGTCTCTCGGTGGGTAGGGACCACCGTTTAACATAGGCTTCGGTAATAAAGTTCCCAGCTGCTCCGGAATCCAGGAGGGCAATGACGTTCTGATAACGTTGAGCAACTTGAAGCGAGACTGGGAGGTTACAATCTTGAGGAGATGGAGAGGAGATCATTACTCCTAGCCGGCCCTCCCCTTGGCGAGCTAGGATTTGGAGTTTCCCGGACGTTTGGGACAGGCATTAATGGTGTGAGACGGAGCTGCACAGTACAAACAGAGAAACTCGGAGAGACGTCTTCGGCGCTCAGCAGGAGTTAAACGGGAACGGCCAATTTGCATGGGTTCATCTTTAGTTGGTGACAGTTGGCGAGGAGGAGGAGCAGAAGATTTTGGAGCAGATGATCTTCCACGCTCAGTTGCTCTCTCTCTGAAACGTAAGTCAACTTTCGTACAAAGTGAGATTAACTCATCTAACTTGGAGGGTAAGTCTCTGGTAGCTAACTCATCTTTAATACGCTCGGATAAACCATGCCAGAATGCAGCATACAGGGCCTCGTCGTTCCATGCCAGTTCGGATGCCAGGATCTGGAACTGTATAAGATATTGTCCTACAGTACGTGATCCCTGGCGTAAACGGAGAATCTCAGACGAAGCTGAAGTTACCCGGCCTGGCTCGTCGAAGATGCGCCTGAATGTTGACACGAATGCAGTGTAAGAAGATAGCAGGGTGTCGGACCTCTCCCATAACGGTGATGCCCAATCGAGGGCTGAGCCACTGAGAAGAGAAATAATGTAGGCAATTTTTGTACGGTCACTGGGGAAATTGCCAGGTTGTAGCTCAAACTGAATCTCACACTGGTTGAGAAATCCCCTGCAGAATCTTGGAGATCCGTCAAATTTTGCTGGCGTTGGAAGATGAAGACGTGGAGCAGGAATGGGTAAGGTGGGTGGGGTTATAGCTGGAGTCACTGTGGTTGACGCACCAGACGCGCCTGATCCACGGAGAGTGGTCTGAATCCCATCCAGCCGAGTAGAGAGATCCTGGAGACAGCGGATGATGTGGCCCTGTGCAGCCTCCTGATGTTCTAGTCGGGCTGCCAGTTCTTGCATCGGCCTGGCCGCTTGATCCTGGTCTCCGGCTGGATTCATTAGGTCAGTGCTTACTGTCACAACTGAGGGCCTGAGCTGACGGGAGGCAGCCTCAGTTGTAGGGGCTGAGATGTACCGGAACCTGGGAGGTTGTATCAGACCCCTGGACATGTAAGTAACATGAATAATAACTGCCCGAAGGCGTGACCACGACAACTTAGATAAAAGTCAATGATGTTTATTATGACAACTCCGCATCACAGCAGCAATAAAAGAAAACGTAAAAGTCAGCAAAGAATAAATACAGTTCCTGAGTACTACAGCATGGCAGGAGCCACAGGGCACTGGTAGTGTGAGATAGTTCTTATGATCTTCCAGATGGAAAGTCCTTACCAGGCCCGGCTGTAGCAATGGAGATAACCCAGGATTGTACCAGCTGGTGTTCCAGGAAGAGCTGGGTTGCTGAGGGTAAAACAGCTGCTGTGGATACTGGCTGGAACCAGACTGTTGTTAGCACGGAGTGGATACTGGCTGGAACCAGTTAAATAATAAATGAACTTTGGGAGCGATGAAATGTGAACTGAAATGTAGAACTTGAGAGCGGAGAAATAATAATTCCGGTGGAGAGTGGTAAAGTGTAGAAAGGACACCGGCCCTTTAAGGGAAGCTGTATTCTGCTGGAAGCTGAGGCTGGAAGCAGGTAGTGTTGTAGCTGGAAACAGATGAATCCACAATGGATTGGAGAGTCAGGCTACACCGCAGGTGGAATGCTGGTGCGGGTCTCTATGGTGGAAGTCTTGAGACAGGAGCTGGAACCTGGAAGACAATCATAGAAGAGAGACAAACAGGAACTAGGTTTGACAACCAAAGCACTGACGTCTTCCTTGCTCAGGCACAGCTTACTTATACCTGCAGCAAGGAAGGGGTTGGCTAGGCAATTATGCAAATCAACAATACAAACAGCAGATTGGTGGAAATGATCAGATGACAGAATCCAAGATGGCTGCGCCCATGCAGACACTTGGAGGGAAGTTTGGTTTGTAATCCATGTGGTCTGGGAAACAGTAATGGCGGCGCCGGCCACCGGAGACAGGAGACGCCAGGCTGATAGATGCACATTTAACCACGCGGGCACAGCGGAGGCCGCGGCTGATGAAAACACCACTCTGACACTCTGCATGTGGAAACTCAGGAACAGCGGAATCTGGTCCTGGAACGCTGAGCCCGCCTTAGGAGGCATCTGAAGGGTAAGTAATGGCGTCCAGATACCCGGATCGTGACAATCTCATTATCATCCAGTCTATATTAGCAGCAGACACAGTACAGTACGGTAGTCCACGGCTGTAGCTACCTCTGTGTCGGCACTCGGCAGTCCATCCATAATTGTATACCACCTACCCGTGGTTTTTTTTTCTTTCTTCTTTATACATACTACATCTCATTATCAACCAGTCTATATTAGCAGCAGACACAGTACAGTACGGTAGTCCACGGCTGTAGCTACCTCTGTGTCGGCACTCGGCAGTCCATCCATAATTGTATACTAGTATCCATCCACCTCCATTGTTTACCTGAGGTGCCTTTTAGTTGTGCCTATTAAAATATGGAGAACAAAAATGTTGAGGTTCCAAAATTAGGGAAAGATCAAGATCCACTTCCACCTCGTGCTGAAGCTGCTGCCACTAGTCATGGCCGAGACGATGAAATGCCAGCAACGTCGTCTGCCAAGGCCGATGCCCAATGTCATAGTACAGAGCATGTCAAATCCAAAACACCAAATATCAGTAAAAAAAGGACTCCAAAACCTAAAATAAAATTGTCGGAGGAGAAGCGTAAACTTGCCAATATGCCATTTACCACACGGAGTGGCAAGGAACGGCTGAGGCCCTGGCCTATGTTCATGGCTAGTGGTTCAGCTTCACATGAGGATGGAAGCACTCAGCCTCTCGCTAGAAAACTGAAAAGACTCAAGCTGGCAAAAGCACCGCAAAGAACTGTGCGTTCTTCGAAATCCCAAATCCACAAGGAGAGTCCAATTGTGTCGGTTGTGATGCCTGACCTTCCCAACACTGGACGTGAAGAGCATGCGCCTTCCACCATTTGCACGCCCCCTGCAAGTGCTGGAAGGAGCACCCGCAGTCCAGTTCCTGATAGTCAGATTGAAGATGTCAGTGTTGAAGTACACCAGGATGAGGAGGATATGGGTGTTGCTGGCGCTGGGGAGGAAATTGACAAGGAGGATTCTGATGGTGAGGTGGTTTGTTTAAGTCAGGCACCCGGGGAGACACCTGTTGTCCGTGGGAGGAATATGGCCGTTGACATGCCTGGTGAAAATACCAAAAAAAATCAGCTCTACGGTGTGGAAGTATTTCACCAGAAATGCGGACGACATTTGTCAAGCCGTGTGTTCCCTTTGTCAAGCTGTAATAAGTAGGGGTAAGGACGTTAACCACCTCGGAACATCCTCCCTTATACGTCACCTGCAGCGCATTCATAATAAGTCAGTGACAAGTTCAAAAACTTTGGCCGACAGCGGAAGCAGTCCACTGACCAGTAAATCCCTTCCTCTTGTAACCAAGCTCACGCAAACCACCCCACCAACTCCCTCAGTGTCAATTTCCTCCTTCCCCAGGAATGCCAATAGTCCTGCAGGCCATGTCACTGGCAATTCTGACGAGTCCTCTCCTGCCTGGGATTCCTCCGATGCATCCTTGCGTGTAACGCCTACTGCTGCTGGCGCTGCTGTTGTTGCTGCTGGGAGTCGATGGTCATCCCAGAGGGGAAGTCGTAAGCCCACTTGTACTACTTCCAGTAAGCAATTGACTGTCCAACAGTCCTTTGCGAGGAAGATGAAATATCACAGCAGTCATCCTGCTGCAAAGCGGATAACTGAGGCCTTGACAACTATGTTGGTGTTAGACGTGCGTCCGGTATCCGCCGTTAGTTCACAGGGAACTAGACAATTTATTGAGGCAGTGTGCCCCCTTTACCAAATACCATCTAGGTTCCACTTCTCTAGGCAGGCGATACCGAGAATGTACACGGACGTCAGAAAAAGACTCACCAGTGTCCTAAAAAATGCAGTTGTACCCAATGTCCACTTAACCACGGACATGTGGACAAGTGGAGCAGGGCAGGGTCAGGACTATATGACTGTGACAGCCCACTGGGTAGATGTATGGACTCCCGCCGCAAGAACAGCAGCGGCGGCACCAGTAGCAGCATCTCGCAAACGCCAACTCTTTCCTAGGCAGGCTACGCTTTGTATCACCGCTTTCCAGAATACGCACACAGCTGAAAACCTCTTACGGCAACTGAGGAAGATCATCGCGGAATGGCTTACCCCAATTGGACTCTCCTGTGGATTTGTGGCATCGGACAACGCCAGCAATATTGTGTGTGCATTAAATATGGGCAAATTCCAGCACGTCCCATGTTTTGCACATACCTTGAATTTGGTGGTGCAGAATTTTTTAAAAAACGACAGGGGCGTGCAAGAGATGCTGTCGGTGGCCAGAAGAATTGCGGGACACTTTCGGCGTACAGGCACCACGTACAGAAGACTGGAGCACCACCAAAAACTACTGAACCTGCCCTGCCATCATCTGAAGCAAGAAGTGGTAACGAGGTGGAATTCAACCCTCTATATGCTTCAGAGGTTGGAGGAGCAGCAAAAGGCCATTCAAGCCTATACAATTGAGCATGATATAGGAGGTGGAATGCACCTGTCTCAAGTGCAGTGGAGAATGATTTCAACGTTGTGCAAGGTTCTGATGCCCTTTGAACTTGCCACACGTGAAGTCAGTTCAGACACTGCCAGCCTGAGTCAGGTCATTCCCCTCATCAGGCTTTTGCAGAAGAAGCTGGAGACATTGAAGGAGGAGCTAACACGGAGCGATTCCGCTAGGCATGTGGGACTTGTGGATGGAGCCCTTAATTCGCTTAACAAGGATTCACGGGTGGTCAATCTGTTGAAATCAGAGCACTACATTTTGGCCACCGTGCTCGATCCTAGATTTAAAACCTACCTTGGATCTCTCTTTCCGGCAGACACAAGTCTGCTGGGGTTGAAAGACCTGCTGGTGAGAAAATTGTCAAGTCAAGCGGAACGCGACCTGTCAACATCTCCTCCTTCACATTCTCCCGCAACTGGGGGTGCGAGGAAAAGGCTCAGAATTCCGAGCCCACCCGCTGGCGGTGATGCAGGGCAGTCTGGAGCGACTGCTGATGCTGACATCTGGTCCGGACTGAAGGACCTGACAACGATTACGGACATGTCGTCTACTGTCACTGCATATGATTCTCTCAACATTGAAAGAATGGTGGAGGATTATATGAGTGACCGCATCCAAGTAGGCACGTCACACAGTCCGTACTTATACTGGCAGGAAAAAGAGGCAATTTGGAGGCCCTTGCACAAACTGGCTTTACTCTACCTAAGTTGCCCTCCCACAAGTGTGTACTCCGAAAGAGTGTTTAGTGCCGCCGCTCACCTTGTCAGCAATCGGCGTACGAGGTTACATCCAGAAAATGTGGAGAAGATGATGTTCATTAAAATGAATTATAATCAATTCCTCCGCGGAGACATTGACCAGCAGCAATTGCCTCCACAAAGTACACAGGGAGCTGAGATGGTGGATTCCAGTGGGGACGAATTGATAATCTGTGAGGAGGGGGATGTACACGGTGATATATCGGAGGATGATGATGAGGTGGACATCTTGCCTCTGTAGAGCCAGTTTGTGCAAGGAGAGATTAATTGCTTCTTTTTTGGGGGGGGTCCAAACCAACCCGTCATATCAGTCACAGTCGTGTGGCAGACCCTGTCACTGAAATGATGGGTTGGTTAAAGTGTGCATGTCCTGTTTTGTTTATACAACATAAGGGTGGGTGGGAGGGCCCAAGGACAATTCCATCTTGCACCTCTTTTTTCTTTTATTTTTCTTTGCGTCATGTGCTGTTTGGGGAGGGTTTTTTGGAAGGGACATCCTGCGTGACACTGCAGTGCCACTCCTAGATGGGCCCGGTGTTTGTGTCGGCCACTAGGGTCGCTTATCTTACTCACACAGTCAGCTACCTCATTGCGCCTCTTTTTTTCTTTGCGTCATGTGCTGTTTGGGGAGGGTTTTTTGGAAGGGACATCCTGCGTGACACTGCAGTGCCACTCCTAGATGGGCCCGGTGTTTGTGTCGGCCACTAGGGTCGCTTATCTTACTCACACAGTCAGCTACCTCATTGCGCCTCTTTTTTTCTTTGCGTCATGTGCTGTTTGGGGAGGGTTTTTTGGAAGGGACATCCTGCGTGACACTGCAGTGCCACTCCTAGATGGGCCCGGTGTTTGTGTCGGCCACTAGGGTCGCTTATCTTACTCACACAGTCAGCTACCTCATTGCGCCTCTTTTTTTCTTTGCGTCATGTGCTGTTTGGGGAGGGTTTTTTGGAAGGGACATCCTGCGTGACACTGCAGTGCCACTCCTAGATGGGCCCGGTGTTTGTGTCGGCCACTAGGGTCGCTTATCTTACTCACACAGTCAGCTACCTCATTGCGCCTCTTTTTTTCTTTGCGTCATGTGCTGTTTGGGGAGGGTTTTTTGGAAGGGACATCCTGCGTGACACTGCAGTGCCACTCCTAGATGGGCCCGGTGTTTGTGTCGGCCACTAGGGTCGCTTATCTTACTCACACAGCGACCTTGGTGCAAATTTTAGGACTAAAAATAATATTGTGAGGTGTGAGGTATTCAGAATAGACTGAAAATGAGTGGAAATTATGGTTTTTGAGGTTAATAATACTTTGGGATCAAAATGACCCCCAAATTCTATGATTTAAGCTGTTTTTTAGGGTTTTTTGAAAAAAACACCCGAATCCAAAACACACCCGAATCCGACAAAAAAAATTCGGTGAGGTTTTGCCAAAACGCGGTCGAACCCAAAACACGGCCGCGGAACCGAACCCAAAACCAAAACACAAAACCCGAAAAATTTCCGGCGCTCATCTCTAGTGTTTATAGGGCCTAATTCAGACCTGATCGCTCTCTAGCGTTTTTTGCAGCGCTGCCATCAGGTCAGAACTGCGCATGCGTATGCACCGCAATGTGCAGGCACGTCGCACAGGTACAAAGCGGTTCGTTGCTCTGCGATGGGTTGTGCAAAGAATCCATTCGCATGGGCGATCGCAAGGAGATTGACAGGAAGAAGGCATTTGTGGGTGTCAACTGACCGTTTTCTGGGAGTGGTTGGAAAAACGCAGGCGTTCCCAAGCGTTTGCAGGGCGGGTGTCTGGCGTGAATTCCGGTCCCGGACAGGTTGAAGTGATCGCAGTGGCCGAGTAAGTTCTGGGCTACTCAGAAACTGCACAAAATCTTTTTGTACCGCTCGGCTGCACATGCGATCGTACTCTTGCACAGATAAAATACACTCCCCGGTGGGCGGCGACTATGTGAATGCAGGACTGTAAAACACAGCTAAAGAGCGATCAGGTCTGAATTGGCCCCATAGATCCTCCAGAAACCCCATGGGGCTGTTTTACTGGTCCATGTCAGGTTTGGCCATCCAAGTGCGAGGTCAAATTGATCAATAATCCTGGGCCGCAGCTCCAGAGGCGGGATGGGCCTGCGTGTGGCCAGCTGTACATTGGAGACATCGGATAACAGCCCATGTCCTCTCATGCTTTACAGTGTTTAGTTGCAAAATTGGTGGTGGTGGTGTTGGTGGTGGTGGGTGTTTGGTAGGCTAAAGCACTGGGGCTCGTTACAAATACTGGAGTCTCTTTACTATGCCTTGGAGAGAGATATAGTGGACGGAGATAAGTACCAGCCAATCAGCTGCTAACTGTCATATTATAGTCTGGGTTTGAAAAATGACAGGAGCTGATTGGCTGGTACTTTATCTACATCCACTTTATCTCTCTCCAAGCCTTAGTACACAGTCCCCATTGTATGCAGTGGATGTGGGGGTGATGAAATGGTTAAAAAAAAAAAAATAGATACTTTTTTGCTGGTGAGCTACAGGGCCCAGATATCACACACTTACCAAGTTCTTGGCTGCCAGTTGGGAGGGGTATGGCGCAACCATGTGGGCAATACAGGAGCATGACAGCAGAATGGCATCATCAAGGCACAGTATATAAAGCCACGATTACATCATTGTAAAGTGGGGGAAGGGGCCATGATGATGGGATTCAGCAGGAATAGCATCATCAGCTCGCCTGGACTGGTCACTTCACACAGGAAGTGGGCATCAGCGTGTGGAACTGAGGAGTTACTGAAGATATGCCTACACCTTGGTGCCTGCTATCCTGGAGTCTCCAAGACATTGCGGGAGAATAGGCAAGTACCATATGCTCGATCATGCGTTGGGATCGTGTAACCGGCGGTTGGGATCCCGGCGGTCAGCATCCTGATGCCAGGATCCTGGCCGCCAGATTGCCGGTGGGGGTACGAGTGCAACAGAGCTCCATGCGGGCTCGCCAAGGGTGTAGCTACCATAGGTGTGAGGAGTGCAGATGCTATGGGACCCAGTGCTGAGAGTGGCCACCTTCCCTGTCACAGTTACATGTGTTATATACAGGGACGTAGCTACCATAGGTGTGAGGAGTGCAAATGCTATGGGACCCAGAGCTGAGAGTGGCCACCTTCCCTGTCACAGTTACATGTGTTATATACAGGGACGTAGCTACCATAGGTGTGAGGAGTGCAAATGCTATGGGACCCAGAGCTGAGAGTGGTCACCTTCCCTGTCACAGTTACATGTGTTATATACAAGGGCGTAGCTACCATAGGTGCGAGGAGTGCAGCTGCTATGGGACCCAGTGCTGAGAGTGGCCACCTTCCCTGTCACAGTTACATGTGTTATATACAGGGTGTAGCTACCATAGGTATGAGGAGTGCAAATGCTATGGGACCCAGAGCTGAGAGTGGCCACCTTCCCTGTCACAGTTACATGTGTTATATACAGGGACGTAGCTACCATAGGTGCAGGGAGTGCAGCTGCTATGCAGAGCTGAGAGGGGCCACCTTCCCTGTCACAGTTACATGTGTTATATACAAGGACGTAGCTACCATAGGTGCAGGGAGTGCAGCTGCTATGCAGAGCTGAGAGGGGCCACCTTCCCTGTCACAGTTACATGTGTTATATACAAGGACGTAGCTACCATAGGTGCAGGGAGTGCAGATGCTATGGGACCCAGAGCTGAGAGAGGCCACCTTCCCTGTCACAGTTACATGTGTTATATACAAGGACGTAGCTACCATAGGTGCAGGGAGTGCAGATGCTATGGGACCCAGTGCTGAGAGTGGCCACCTTCCCTGTCACAGTTACATGTGTTATATACAAGGACGTAGCTACCATAGGTGCGAGGAGTGCAGATGCTATGGGACCCAGTGCTGAGAGTGGCCACCTTCCCTGTCACAGTTACATGTGTTATATACAAGGACGTAGCTACCATAGGTGCAGGGAGTGCAGATGCTATGGGACCCAGAGCTGAGAGGGGCCACCTTCCCTGTCACAGTTACATGTGTTATATACAGGGACGTAGCTACCATAGGTGCAGGGAGTGCAGCTGCTATGCAGAGCTGAGAGAGGCCACCTTCCCTGTCACAGTTACATGTGTTATATACAAGGGAGTAGCTACCATAGGTGCAGGCAGTGCAGCTACCAGGGGCGACTGGCCCACCAGGACACCATGACAGATTCCGATGGGCCAGTCCCATATCCCCCTCAGCCAGGCCGATTCACACTCAGGCTGGGCTGGCTCACACTGCTTCCAGTACTTGTGGTTCATTGGAATGCAATCCGGAAGTTAGGCTAGCGGTCACTTCCAGGTGCTGCTAGCCATGAAAAGTGGTGATGCTGTTCTACCACTGGGGGACCTTGAGAAAGTTAACTAGCCCAGCAGCATCCTCTCCCTGGCCCCGGCCAAACGTCTCTTCAACGAGCCCGGCACAGGAGCAGCAGCAAAGCGATGGTCGGAGCCGGGTTCACTACACCCGCTGCCACCCCAGCTCCCGCAGTCTCACTGACAGAGAGGTTATTTTTAATTACATTATTTGCATTATCATGTTAATGTAAGGGTTAGGGCGTCCTCGGTCACAGTGTATGGTTTGGGGACTGGACAGGAACAGGATGTACTTTGGTGGTCATTCTGAGTTGTTCGCTTGCTGCCGATTTTCGCAGTGCAGCGATCAAGTGAAAAAACTGCAAAAATGTGCATGCACATGGGCCCTCATTCCGAGTCGGTCGCTCGGTAATTTTCTTCGCATCGCAGTGAAATTCCGCTTAGTACGCATGCGCAATATTCGCACTGCGACTGCGCCAAGTAATTTTACAATGAAGATAGTATTTTTACTCACGGCTTTTTCTTCGCTCTGGCGAACGTAGTGTGATTGACAGGAAATGGGTGTTACTGGGCGGAAACACGGCGTTTTCGGGGCGTGTGGATAAAAACGCTACCGTTTCCGGAAAAAATGCAGGAGTGGCCGGAGAAACGGGGGAGTTTCTGGGCGAACGCTGGGTGTGTTTATGACGTCAAACCAGGAACGACAAGCACTGAACTGAACGCAGATGCCGAGTAAGTCTGAAGCTACTCTGAAACTGCTAAGTAGTTTGTAATCGCAATATTGCGAATACATCGGTCGCAATTTTAAGAAGCTAAGATACACTCCCAGTAGGCGTAGGCTTAGCGTGAGCAACTCTGCTAAATTCGCCTTGCGAGCGAACGACTCGGAATGAGGGCCATGGTACGCAGCGCGCATGCGCTAAGTACTTTCACACAAAACTTTGTAGATTTACACAAGCTCGAGCGACGTTTTTTCATCGCTCGAGTGATCGTAGTGTGATTGACAGGAAGTGGGTGTTTCTGGGAGGAAACTGTCCGTTTTCAGGGAGTGTGTTAAAAAATGCAGGTGTGCCAGGCAAAAACGCAGGAGTGGCTGGAGAAACGGGGGAGTGGCTGGCCGAACGCAGGGCGTGTTTTTGACGTCAAACCAGGAACTAAACGGACTGAGGTGATCGCAGTCTAGGAGTAGGTCTGGAGCTACTCAGAAACTGCAGGGAATTATTTAGTAGCAGTTCTGCTAATCTTTCGTTCGCTATTCTGCTAAACTAAGATACACTCCCAGAGGGCAGCTAGCGAGCGAACAACTCGGAATGAGAGCCTTTGTTCTCAGGATGCCAGCTGACCAGGCAGCACTCACAGCCAGCCCTGGGACAATCTCTAATGCAACGTCCTTCAGCCCTATAGCTGCCCAATGTCTGTCCATGATGATGGGCCTATTTATGTGGTGTCTACGTATGTAATGCAGTGGCTACGTATGTAATGCGGTGGCTATGTATGTAATGTGGTGCTAGTCATATAATGCGGTGCTATACGTGTAGTGCGGTGCTATACCTGTAATGTTGTGCTATTCGTGTTATGTTGCGCTATTTGTGTAATGCAGTGCTATACGTGTAGTGGTATGCATGTAATGCGGTGCTATACGTGTAATGTTGTGCTATACGTGTAATGCAGTGCTATTTGTATAATGTGGTGCTATTCATGTAATAATGTGGTGGCTATGTATGTAATATGGTGGCTATGCATGTAATCAGGGGCGGATTGGCCACTGGGACAGACTCTGCTGCGCTGGTCCCGTGTCTGTGATTCACTACTTGTGTGTACTCCCTCCCTGTACTGTGCTGTATGTAGTGTGTACTCCCTCCCTGTACTGTGCTGTATGTAGTGTGTGCTCCCTCCCTGTACTGTGCTGTATGTAGTGTGTGCTCCTCCTCCCTGTACTGTGCTGTATGTAGTGTGTGCTCCCTCCCTGTACTGTGCTGTATGTAGTGTGTGCTCCTCCTCCCTGTACTGTGCTGTATGTAGTGTGTGCTCCCTCCCTGTACTGTGCTGTATGTAGTGTGTACTCACTCCCTGTACTGTGCTGTATGTAGTGTGTACTCCCTCCCTGTACTGTGCTGTATGTATTGTGTGCTCCTCCTCCCTGTACTGTGCTGTATGTAGAGTGTACTCCCTCCCTGTACTGTGCTGTATGTAGTGTGTGCTCCCTCCCTGTACTGTGCTGTATGTAGTGTGTGCTCCTCCTCCCTGTACTGTGCTGTATGTAGTGTGTGCTCCTCCTTCCTGTACTGTGCTGTATGTAGTGTGTGCTCCTCCTCCCTGTACTGTGCTGTATGTAGTGTGTGCTCCTCCTCCCTGTACTGTGCTGTATGTAGTGTGTGCTCCCTCTCTGTACTGTGCTGTATGTAGTGTGTACTCCCTCCCTGTACTGTGCTGTATGTAGTGTGTGCTCCCTCCCTGTACTGTGCTGTATGTAGTGTGTGCTCCTCCTCCCTGTACTGTGCTGTATGTAGTGTGTGCTCCTCCTCCCTGTACTGTGCTGTATGTAGTGTGTGCTCCCTCCCTGTACTGTGCTGTATGTAGTGTGTACTCACTCCCTGTACTGTGCTGTATGTAGTGTGTGCTCCTCCTCCCTGTACTGTGCTGTATGTAGTGTGTGCTCCCTCCCTGTACTGTGCTGTATGTATTGTGTGCTCCCTCCCTGTACTGTGCTGTATGTAGTGTGTACTCACTCCCTGTACTATGCTGTATGTGTATGTGCTCCCTCCCTGTACTATGCTGTATGTAGTGTATGCTCCCTCCCTGTACTGTGCTGTATGTAGTGTGTGCTCCTCCTTCCTGTAATTTGAAACATATAAGGTTAAAAAAAGGGGTTTGTACATACCTCCCAACTGTCCCGATTTTCGCAGGACTGTCCCGTTTTTTGGGGACTGTCCTGCTGTCCCACCCGTGGGCAGCAGTGTCCCGCGGTGTGTGTTTGGGGGCAGTTGGGAGGCTCTGTCTCTCGCTGCCCTGCTTAGCAGAGCAGCGGTGAATAGACGCTGTGCGCATGCCCACAGTATCTATTCACTGGAGTCAGAGGGAGAGGGGGCATGCCAGCAGCTCACAGAGTGCTGGGTATGCCCCCTCAGTGATGAAAACGGGGGCCTCCTTCCGTGAAGCCACATCCCCTTTTCATAGGCCACGCCCCCATTCAGGGAGCGTGTACGGCTTTGCCGTGCGGGTGTCCCTCTTCCAATGATAACAAAGTTGGTAGGTATGGTTTGTAGAATGAAAAATCAATAAAATCAGAAGTAGATTAAAGGCATGACTGCAGTGTCAGTAGACACTGAAAGTGGGCATATCAGTCCTTGTATATTCAGACTTACAGATGTGCATCAGGGAAGGATACTGTAGCAGTATATGCATAAAGGGGGTTATTCCGAGTTGATCGCTCACTGACGATTTTTGCAGCGCTGTGATCAGGTAAAAAAAATGGCAAAACTGCGTATGGTTATGCACTGCAATGCGCACGCGCGTCGTACGGGTACAAAGAGCATCGTTATTGTGCAATGCTTTTGGCGATGAATCCACTCGCACAGTCAATCGCATGGAGATTGACAGGAAGAGGGCGTTTGTGGGTGGCAACTAACCGTTTTCTGGGAGTGTTTGGGAAAACGCAGGAGTGTCCAGGTGTATGCAGGGTGGGTATCTGACGTCAATTACGGGACCCCCGTCGCTAGAATCATCGCACAGGATAAGTAACTACAGGGCTGGTCTTGTTTTGCACAAAATGTGTTCGTGTCGCTCAGCTGCACATGCGATCGTACACTTGCAAAGTGAAAATACACTCCCACGTGGGTGGTGACAATGCGTTTGCACGGCTGCTGAAAGTAGCTAGCGAGCGATCAACTCAGAATTAGGGCCACAGTCACAGGTAAACATTACCATAACGAAAAGCAAAGGAGGCCTCAACTGTGTCTATCTCAGAATCAGAACCTCTGAGGAGTGACCCTGCCCTCTTGACAGGCCCCTCCCACTCAACAGACTGCTATCAAAAATTTCCCGGGCTGGTGTTCGATCCCAATCCGCCCCTGGCAGCTACTATGGGGCCCAGAGCCGAGAGAGGCCACCTTCCCTGTCAGTTACATGTGTTATATATAGGGGTGTAGCTACCATAGGTACTGTGACTGCCTACCAGTGCAATGCCTCACCTACTGGTGTGATCTCCACCTCCTTTGACACGATCCTCCTGTTGGTGCTGTGCCTGCCTACCAGTGCAATGCCCCACCTACTGGTGTGATCTCCACCTCCTGTGACACGATCCTCCTGCTAGTGTTGTGACTGCCTACCAGTGCAATGCCTCACCTACTGGTGTGATCTCCACCTTCTGTGACACAACACATTCCTCCTGCTGGTGCTGTTGTTACTGCCTACCAGTGCAATGCCCCACCTACTGGTGTGATCTCCACCTCCTGTGACACGATCCTCCTGCTAGTGTTGTGACTGCCTACCAGTGCAATGCCTCACCTACTGGTGTGATCTCCACCTCCTGTGACACGATCCTCCTGCTGGTGTTGTGACTGCCTACCAGTACAATGCCTCACCTACTGGTGTGATCTCCACCTCCTGTGACACGATCCTCCTGCTGGTGTTGTGACTGCCTACCAGTGCAATGCCTCACCTACTGGTGTGATCTCCACCTCCTGTGACACGATCCTCCTGCTGGTGTTGTGACTGCCTACCAGTGCAATGCCTCACCTACTGGTGTGATCTCCACCTCCTGTGACAAGATCCTCCTGCTGGTGCTGTGACTGCCTACCAGTGCAATGCCTCACCTACTGGTGTGATCTCCACCTCCTGTGACATGTTCCTCCTGCAGGTGATGTGACTGCCTACCAGTGCAATGCCTAACCCACTGGTGTGATCTCCACCTCCTGTGACACGATCCTCCTGCTGGTACTGTGACTGCCTACCAGTGCAATGCCTCACCCACCGGAGTGATCTCCACCTCCTGTGACATGATCCTACTGCTGGTGCTGTGATTGCCTAACAGTACAATGCCTCACCTACTGGTGTGATCTCCACCTCCTGTGACATGTTCCTCCTGCAGGTGATGTGACTGCCTACCAGTGCAATGCCTAACCCACTGGTGTGATCTCCACCTCCTGTGACACGATCCTACTGCTGGTGCTGTGACTGCCTACCATGCTGCATTAGCCTTGCTTACTACCACTGTGGGTAATGCTAACAGTTTGCTTAAGCCCAATTTGTGTTGGCCCCCGCTTATAGCTGACTTACTCCAACCTACATGAGGCCACTTTTCATATATTTCCAGGGCTACTTTATGGCCCTCATTCCGAGTTGTTCGCTCGCAAGGCGATTATAGCAGAGTTACACACGCTAAGCCGCCGCCTACTGGGAGTGAATCTAAACATCTTAAATGTGCGACCGATGTATTCGCAATATTGCGATCAAAACCGAGTTAGCAGTTTCTGAGTAACTCCAGACTTACTCTGCCTGTGCGATCAATTCAGTGCTTTTCGGTCCCGGCTGACGTCATAAACACACCCAGCGTTCGCCCAAGCACTCCCACCGTTTCTCCAGACACGCCTGCGTTTTTTCCGGAAACGGTAGCGTTTCCTGCCACACGCCCCTAAAACGCCGTACATCCGCCCAGTAACACCCATTTCCTGTCAATCACAATGCGTTCTCCGGAGCGACGAAAAAGCCGTGAGTAAAATTACTTTCTTCTTAGTAAAGTTACTTGACGCATGCGCAGTGCGAACATTACGCATGCGCACTAAGAGAATTCTCACTGCGATGCGATGAAAAATACCGAGCGAACAACTCGGAATGAGGGCCTATGTTCCCAATCCACCCCTGTCTGGCATGGAAGAAATGTGAATGATAAATCAATGTAAATGTACCAGGAGGTATTGACAAGCCTTTATAACATTATCTTATACTGTGAATTTCTTACCCTGTTTCCAAGACAATTAATTAATTTAACTTGTTAATTAAGTGAAAGGAAGACATGATATTTTCCGGGAGATGTATCAAGCCGGGGAGAGAGATAAAGTTGAGTATTTGCCCAAATCATATGAAGCTTCTAACTACAGGTATTATTCCATGTACTGTGCTAGATTAGTGACAGAAGATGAGTGGGTAGTTTGGACATCTGTACTTTATCTCTCTCCAAGGCTTGATACATCTCCCCAAGAGTGCTGTATATAAAATATATGTCTGGCTGCTATACAGCAGGCCAGGAGCACCAGCAGGACTGTAGAGTAACAGTCATATCAGTAATAATTTGCGGACCCTGTGAAATTAACATTCAGTAAAGATGGGAGACTCAGTCAATTAATACATAAAACATTTTTTAGCTTATGTTAAAATATAAAAAGTTTATTAAGTGGAATATTTAATAAATAATATTTACGAGACATCTCCAAAAACAGTTGGTTTTGGGGGCTGCCCACAAATATTAACGAGCCCCTGAATGTATGTATTGGGGACTGCAATGGATATTTGAGATATCTATTGCGTTCCTCCTATTTTGAACACAAAAGCAGCCACCAAAAGTTTCTACGGCAGATGGTAAACTGTGAAACTCACCAAGCTCCAGAATGCAAAGCATTTCTGAGCTTGGCCCGGCAGCTAATGCCATTTCTAAATGGCTTTTGTAGCCTGTGGGCTACATTACGCAATAATTCCCAGGAGAAGGATCCTTTGAATCCCTCTGCATTACTGTCTGCTCTCACATACGCAGTCTGATGATTGCACATGTGAACTAGCGCAGCCGGGGTCTAATCCCAGAAGTAAAATGATCGCATTAGCAATTATTTTACTTCTTATACATTGCAGGGGAGGGCATGAGATTGGTACTCAGTATGGCATAAAAGCTACACCTCTGGACTCACAAAGAGTCATCCTTCAGCACTCAGGAGAGGAAAACCCCCTTGGGGGGAAACCTCTGGGGAACCATGGCCTCAGGATCGCCCTTCCCTCTGGGCATTAAGAGGTGTACTAATAGAGGGGTCAGTATGCTATCCCAGCGCATGGTATACCGGTGGATGTCATGCCGATGCTGGGATCCCAGTACAGAGAAGACCGACAGGGGTGAGTAAGGTGTGTTCTCCTCCCTAACTCTGCCTGTCCGCAGTCTAACCCTAACCTCCCCCTTTGTGCCTAACCCTCCCGCGGAGGTGCCTAATCCTAACCTCCATCCCTGCTGCCTAATCCTAACCCTCCCTTCCCCACAGCCTAACCACTCCCAGGGGTGCGTACCCATCCCATAGCCTAACCCTAACTTCCCCCCACCCGCAGCCTAACCCTATCCCCCCCCCCCCCCACCGCACCCTAATCCTAACTCCCCCGCCTGATGCCTAAAACCTAAACCCCCACCTGATGCCTAAACCTAACCCTCCCTTCCCCGCAGCCTAACCACCCCCGGGGGTGCCTAACACTAACCAACCCGCTGCCTAACCCTAACCTCCCCCCACCCACAGCCCAAAACCTAATCCCCCACCTGATGCCTAAACCTAATCTCCCCACTTGATGCCTAAATCTAATCCTCCCTTACCCGCAGCCTAACCACCCCCGGGGGTGCCTAACCCTAACCAACCCTTCCCACTGCCTAACCCTAACCTCCCCCCACCCACAGTCTAAACCTAACCCCCGCCTGATACCTAATCCTAATCTCCCCACCTGATGCCTAAACCTAACCCTCCCTCCCCAACAGGCTAACCACCCCCGGGGGTCCCTAACTCACCCTACCCGCGGCCTAACCCTATCCTCCCCCCATCCACAGCCTAACCCCTCCGCCTGATGCCTAACCCTATCCCCCTAACTCTGCCTGTCCGCAGTCTAGCCCTAACCTCCTCCCTTTGTGCCTAACCCTCCCGCGGAGGTGCCTAATCATAACCTCCATCCCTGCTACCTAAACCTAACCCTCCCTCTACTGCAGCCTAACCACTCCCGGGGGTGCCTAACCCACCCTACCCACAGCCTAACGCTAACCTCCCCCCACACGCAGCCTAAACCTAACCCAGCACCTGATGCTAAACCTAACCCCTTGCCTGATGCCTAAACCTCCCGCTCTCACAGCCTACCCACCCCCAGGGGTGCCTAACCCACCCTACCCGCAGCCTAACCCTAACCTCCCCCCACCCACAGCCTAAACTTAACCCCCCCGCCTGACGCCTAAACCTAATCTCCCCGCCAAAACCTAACCCTTCCTCCCACACAGCCTAACCACCACCAGGGGTGCCTAACCCTAAGCTCCCCCCACCCACAGCGCAAACTTAACCCCCCCCCACCTAATGCCTAAACCTAACCCTCCCGTCTGATGCCTAAACCTAACCCTCCCCTGCAGCCTAACCTCCACCAGGGGTGCCTAACCCACCCTATCCGCAGCCTAACCCTAACATGCCCCCACCTGCAGCCTAACCCTAACCCCCCACCTGACGCCTAAACCTTACCCCCCCTGACACGTAAACCTAATGCTCCCTCCCCTGCAGCCTAACCACACCCCCTACCCCCGTGCCTGATGCCTAAACCTAACCCCCCTTGCCCAGCCCTAAACCTATGATCATGGGGATATGGGCGTCGGTATCCTTGACCATTCGTAGTTCCATCGGGATCCCAGTGTCAGTATTCTGACTGCCGTAGACGTGACAGCTGGCATCTTTACCGCATCTCCTAATAGGTAATGCATATGTCCCAACATTTGGAGCATGTGTCCGCAGCTCTCCTCCCAGGGCAGCTATTCAGGGATCACCCACTGCATGTAGACGAAGAGGAAGAGATGAAAAATCATTGTTAGTGGATGAACAAGCAGAGAGACAAACTGCAAACAGTGGTGTGGTTGTGTAGAGAGAAAAATCTCTATGTAAATATGTTACTCTAACTACTGAGGACATGGAAAATGCCTAAAATAAGGACAATTATCCAAAAGGGCCCATTGTTTTTATACAATACACACATTGGGGGGATAAGTTCTCCCTTATAGTAATTAGTGGGTACCTTCAGAAAAGAAATGTGACCAGTAAATAATAAAAGCTATAAATTGCTAACATTTAGTGGTTAATACAATTAGGTACGAGTTACCATTCCTGCGCCATTTCAACAGCATCTAAACTCACACCCTTTTGGCCAGATTCAGCCTATGGGGCTACCGGAAAGTGCAGCTGTTGTAAGACAAACTCGCACCTAATTAAACTTACCCCTTAGTTGTTAAATGTGATAAAATAGTAAAATATAATGGTGTAATTGTGTGCCTGATTCAGTTGTGGTTGTTGAAGCAATCACTGCTCCAATCTTGCCGTTCACAATTGCATCGTGAGTCTGAGCAGTCATAGGCTGAGCAAGTCTCCTAGACACAGGAGGCTCTCCAGCAGCAACACAGGTCACAATGGGTAATTTATGCACGCACATGGAACGGCGTTTGAACGGACCTGACACGCCTGTATACAGTTAGCCACCCCCGTTACCACCTCAAACGTTGACTTCCTGTCAATCACTTTGCAATGGGATCCTCTATGTAAGCTTGATTTCATTTTGTGCGCAGTGCAGCTTACACGCATGCACAGTGAAAAAGCATTGAGCCACTTGGTGCAACAGCAGCTCTGCATCCGCATCTGAATCAGGCCCCCTGAGTGGTAAAGAGAAGGATTCTGGGGAAAGGACTATGGGGGTCATTCCGAGTTGATCGCTAGCTGAAAATGTTCGCTGCGCAGCGATGAAGCAAAAAAAATGTCACTTCTGCGCATGCGTATGCGGAGCAATGCGCATGCTCGACTTACTTACACAACGGCTGATGCAGTTTTACACAAGGTCTAGCGAAGCTTTTCAGTCGCACTGCTGGCCGCAGAGTGATTGACATGAAGTGGGCGTTTCTGGGTGTCAACTGACCGTTTTCAGGGAGTGTTCGAAAAAACACAGGAGTGCCAGGAAAAACACAGGCGTGGCTGGGAGAACGCAGGGCGTGTTTGTGACATCAAATCCGGAACTGAACAGTCTGAAGTGATCGCAAGCTAGGAGTAGGTCTGGAGCTACTCTAAAACTGCACAATTTTTTTTTGGAGTCGCTCTCCGATCCTTTCGTTCGCACTTCTGCTAAGCTAAAATACACTCCCAGAGGGCGGCGGCATAGCGTTTTCACAACTGCTAAAAACTGCTAGCGAGAGAACAACTCGGAATGACCACCTATGTCTCCTTTATTATATGTAAAGATAGGGAAACAGTCACACATCAGTTATACCATTCTGTACCATTTCATCATTTGGTTATTCTATGGGGGATATGTATTAAGCCCTGCAGAGTGATAAAGTGGAGAGAGGTAAAGTACCAGCCAATCAGCTCCTAACTGCCATGTTACAGACTGTGTTTGAAAAATGACAACTAGGAGCTGATTGGTTGTTAGTTTATCTCTCTCCACTTTATCACTCTCCCAGGCTTTGTACACCTGCCCCCCGTTCATTGATATACTGTAAATGTCAGCCATATCACTATCTCCCCCGATCTGTATTGTTCTTCCCCCGATCTGTATGTTCTGTATCATGCTCTCCCCACCCTTCCTGTTTTTCTGTATTACAGTATGTACTACATCTCACAACCCCCAAAAGTGTATGTCCTTCCTCCATATGTACTATAGAGTACGCCACAATTTCTATGTTTTTGTATTGTGCTCCCTCACCATCTGTATGTGGTATACCAAGTTGCCCCTTCTGCATGTTTTGTATTGTCCGCTCTCCCCAACCATAGACCCTATGGGGGTCTTTCCGACCCGATCGCAGCATACTTTCGTTCGCACAGCTGAGACTGGGTCACTACTGCACATGCGCAGGGGCCGTCATGTGCACGTGCGTTGTTGCGAGCAATGACGCTGACTACAAAGAAAGCAGTGGCAGCAGCGACCACAAGAAGATTGACTGCAGGAAGGCATTCCGGGGCGGCAACTCACCGTTTGGAGCCATTTTCGGGGAGTGGTAAGGAAAACGCAGGCGTGTCCAGGTGAACGGAGGGCGGATGTCTGACGTCAAAGCCGTGCCTATCATCGCTGGTTCCGTCGCACAGGGTAAGTATGTCCAGGGCTGGTCTTGTTTTGCAGGAAACTTTTTTAGCATAGCAGGGCTGCACAAGCGATCGCAGCCCTGCTATGCTAAAATATACTCCACCATGGGGGTCATTCCGAGTTGTTCGCTCGCTAGCAGATTTTAGCAGCATTGCACACGCTAGGCCGCCGCCCTCTGGGAGTGTATCTTAGCTTAGCAGAATAGCGAACGAAAGATTAGCAGAATTGCGAATAGAAAATTCTTAGCAGTTTCTGAGTAGCTCCAGACCTACTCACAGATTGCGATCAGCTCAGGCCGTTTCGTTCCTGGTTTGACGTCACAAACACGCCCTGCGTTCGGCCAGCCACTCCCCCGTTTCTCCAGACACTCCCGTGTTTTTTCCTGGCACGCCTGCGTTTTTCCGCACACTCCCAGAAAACGTCCAGTTGCCGCCCAGAAACACCCACTTCCTGTCAATCACACTCCGATCACTTCAACGATGAAAATTCTTCGTTCGGACGTGAGTAAATCTACTAAGTTTTGTGCTAAAATACTTACCGCATGCGCACTGCGTACCATGCGCATGCGCATTTTTGCCTTAATCGCTCCGTTGCGAAAATCGTCAACGAGCGAACAACTCCGAATGACCCCCATAGGCGGAGATTAGTTGATCGCACCAGCAGCAAAAAGTTGCTTGCTGCGATCAACTCGGAATGAGGGCCTATGTTTTGACTGTGCTCTCAATACCCCCCACCACACACACAATTACACAAGTATGGTAACTTACCTCCTGCATGCTATTCTCCAGTCACTAATTCCTCTGCGACCCCTCCCGTCGTCTTCAACTGACACTTTGCAGATCTCTTTGCCGGTCACCCGACACTCTGCAAATCTCTTTGCCAGAACTTTGCCAAATGATGATCTAAATAACCAGAAATCCTGGTCAAACATACTATGTGTATAATTACAGTTATATTCACATGGTCGACCATGTTATGGTCGACAGTCATTAGGTCGACCACTATTGGTCGACATTGACATTGTCGACATGGACACATGGTCGACACATGAAAATAGTCGACACATGAAAGGTCGACACATGAAAAGGTCGACATGAGTTTTTTAACTTTTTTTTCTTTTGGGGAACTTTTCCATACTTTACGATCCACATGGACTACGATTGGAACGGTAAAGTGTGCCAAGCGAAGCGGTAGCGGAGCGAAGGCACCATGCCCGAAGCATGGCGAGCGGACGCGGTGCACTAATTGGGGTTCCCAGTCACTTTACGCAAAAAACGACACCAAAAAAAGTCAAAAAACTCATGTCGACCTTTTCATATGTCGACCTTTCATGTGTCGACCATTTTCATGTGTCGACCATGTGTCCATGTCGACCATGTCAATGTCGACCAATAGTGGTTGACCTAATGACTGTTGACCATAACATGGTCGACCATTCATACCGGAACCGTATAATTATACTACTATATTTTGTTACGTACTTTAATTTTTATTCATTTGCAATTTATCTATTTTATTGACTTTTTATCCAAAACCCAAGATCCTTTCTCATAGAGACCCAAGTTATCTGCCCCAGGTTTTATCTTCCCTAGTGCTAGGATCATGTTAGTATCATACACTTCAGACCTCATCACAGCAGCAAATTTGTTCTCTAATGGACAAAACCATGTGCACTGCAGGTGGGGCAGATGTAACATGTGCAGAGAGAGTATGGTAACTTACCTCCTGCATGTTATACTCCAGTCATTGCTACCTCTGCGACCCCTCCTGTCGTCTTCAACTGGCACTTTGCAGATCTCTTTGCCGGTCACCCGACACTCTGCAAATCTCTTTGCCAGATGATCTAAAAAACACAAAAGACTATCATTAAGCATAGTACTAGTTTAAGTATAATAAAATGTCCATAAGTCAACCAGTTTCCCAATTTTCCTTAAACCAAACAAGATACTTTCAAAGTTATCAATATCCCATTTATCTATTTTATTAACTTTTTCATCCCAAATCCACGATCCTGCCGCATAGAGACCGAGGTTATCTGCATCCCCTGTACTTACCTCCTCCTACCTGTCTTCCTGCGTGGAAACTGGAAATGTTAGCAGCTCTAGGTAGAATGTTACAGGAAGAAGCATTGTGATGTCACGGGCTAGTGATGTCACAGGCTAGGTGTGATGTCACAGTAACCAACAGCAAAGCTACAGAGTTACAGCTATCTTACATAAACATTTTCTACATCAATTACAATTGGATATACATGAGTTTCTAGTTAAAAAAAAAATGAGACTAGTGTAGAAAATGAAGTATAAGGCAATGTTGTACAGAGTGCCTTAATATATAGGTAAAGGGAAAACATAAGTGACAGGAATTTCTAGACTAAATCACTGCTTATATTTTATAAGGAAATAAAGCTCTTTATCTAAGAGACTGAATTAATCATTTTCCGTTATGTGTGAGTGTGTATATATATATATATATATATATATATATATATATATATATATAAGTAGCATGGGTCCGGCACTCCACGATGGTTTCCATTAGTGCATCGGTGCCTTCACATGTACAGCGTGTACAAACATATAGTTACCCAGGTGCGGCACTCGATGTCTCACAAGAACAGTCTGGAGATCAATACTGTTTCAACAACGTTTCAATGCTCGCAAGCACTATCGTCAGGTTTATTAGAAAAAATAAGACATAACATACCTTAAATACACGTGCACCCGTGGAACACGCCGCGCCGGCAGCTGAGGGAAAACCCTCCTCTTTTTCGGCCACGGCTAATTACGTCATTCTAAAGTGACACCCATCACCATGACAACATATACACATTTAAAATAACGGACCTGTAATTGCAAAAATACATGATTGATATATTTAGAAACAAACACCTCTCCTTCGACTACTCACATTAACATATATTAATAAATGATTCATACAATAGTTCTTTATCCAAAACAACTAAAGCTCAGATATTCATTTAGTCCCCGCGGGGCTACTACATCCAGCCGGTGAATCCATTGCACCTCTCTCTGGATTAGCAAACGATTCCTATCACCACCTCTGACTGGTTTTTTTACCCAGTCAATCATTCTATATTTGATACTTGCGATGGAGTGTTTAAACTCTGCGAAGTGGCGTGCAACAGGTTGCTCTGATCTCGTGTTACTATTCAATGCTGCTCTTATTGCAGATCTATGTGCCGTCATACGATCCTTAAACCTCCCCTGTGTCTTCCCTATATATGAAAGACCACAGGGGCAGATTATTTGGTATACCACATAACTCGAGTTGCAAGTAAGATGGTGACGGATAAGAAATTTCTTACCCGTATGAGGGTGATAAAATGAATCACCAGGTATCATATAGCTACAAGTTGTACACCCACATTTAAAACAACCTAAAGCCTTTCTAGAAAGAAAATGTGCCGGTTTATTTTCTTCATAATTACCAATATCAGCCCGTACCAGTAAATCTCTAAGGTTTTGACCTCTAGTATAACATGGCATGGGGTCTACATCAACAAAAGGTAGTTGTTGGTCTGATTTAATGATATGCCAGTTATTTCTAATTGCAGTATTAACCTCTCCTGATTGGGTATTAAATTGGTTCACTATCGGCATCCTCTTATTCTGTTGTTTCTTAACTGTTTTATTCAATAACACCTTTCTGTCTAATTTCTGAATCTTATCTCTAGTCTGTATTAACAATTCTCTGGAATAACCCCTTATTGCTAGTTTCTCTATGAGTGTATTTATTTGTTCTTCAGCCACTTCACTGTTGGAATTAATCCTCCAGATGCGTAGCATTTGAGAATAAGGTAATGAATTTTTTAATTTGACCGGGTGACAGCTATTATACTGTAACAATGTATTCCTGTCTGTAGTTTTTATATGTACAGATGTTTCAAATTGATTGCCGATCAATTTAATAGCCACATCTAGAAAGTCTATGCAATCTTTACTCATGCGATACGTCAATTTAACCTGGTTTTCACTAGCATTATTAGCTTCAATCAGTTTCACTAACGATTCCTCAGACCCCAACCAGATAATGAATAGATCGTCTATAAAACGAGTGTACAGTGCAATATTAGACGATATTATCGGATCTGTAAAGAACATCTCATGTTCGACCCCAAACATAAATATGTTTGCTATTGCCGGAGCTACTGCTGAGCCCATTGAACAGCCACTTAATTGGATATAGTATTTTTTATCAAACAGAAAATAATTCTTTTTCAAAATAAACTCCAACAATTCCAAACAAAAATCAATAAATGCCAAATCCAAAGTGTTATTCTCCATCAAAAATCTTTTAACTGCAACTAAACAAACATCATGTGGGATTATTGTGTATAAACTGACTACATCCGCGCAGACCATCCAGGAATTCTCCGGGATATCACGTAATGCAGTCAGTTTATTCAGAAACATGGTAGTATCTAACAAAAAATTCTTATGCTGCTGAACTAAGGGTTGAAAAATACTATCTAAGTATGTGGAAATTGGCTGTGTAAGAGAGCCCCTAGAAGAGACAATAGGGCGTCCCGGTGGGGGGGTTAGCCCCTTATGCACTTTAGGTAGCGTATAAAATAACGGTGTCACTGGGTGCTTAGGTAACAATACATCAGCCAATTTCTGTTCAATAATTTCTTTCTGAACGGCATTCCTCAAGATGTCTCCTAATTCTTTACAAAAGGTGTCCACTGGGTCCCCACTTAATAGTTGGTATGTTTTCACATCCATCAACTGTCGTAGAATTTCACCGCGGTAGTCCTGAATGTCCTGGAGGACAATTGCCCCTCCTTTATCCGCCGGCCGTATAATTACATTAGTATTCCTAGAAAGGGATTCCACTGCTCTTCTCTCCTCTGGAGACAAATTGGGATGAATCTCTTTAGGACCTTTCGTAATGTCCTGTACCCCTTTATCAACTATACGCATAAAAGTCTTGAGGCTGGCATTATTAGTGTTGGGGTCAAATACTGATTTTGGTACTATTTTTCTCAGTTGTTCCGGAATGGGTCTCTTTGGTTCCACTTGTTGTAATGGATTAGATCTATGAAAAAATTCTTTGATCTTTAATTTTCTAAATAGTTGGTACTTCTCTTGCTGCCATTTAAAATCGTCAAAATACGTAGTCGGGATATATGACAATCCTTTACTCAATAATGAGCTTTCTGCAGTAGATAAATCGTATGAAGATAGATTAATAATTATTTCTTTCGTGTCGTGGGTGGCTTCTTGGCGGGGTTTGAGCCTTTTGCTTTGGCCCCCCCTCCTTGTTCTTTTTTCTCTTTTGCAGATAACTTTGCTCTTGTTTGTGCTCCTAAAGGGGCCATCCCAGATGTAGAAGCTTCTGAGTCACTATTTGTGCTGTTAAATTCTTGTGAAGATGATTCTCCATGTATATCTTTCCTCTGGGCTCTACGGAAGAATGGTCGTCTGTTACCATTATTCCTACCCCCTGATATCCATTGGTACACAGTGTGTGATTCATAGTCCTGCTGTACTTTAGAGAACTTTTCTCTTTTAAATTTTAATAGATCACGTCTATAAGAAGCTACTTGGTTTTCCAATTTCTTTATCCAGTCGCCTTCTGCGTCAGTGCTTAATGTAGCTACATGTTGTGTCTCAAATCGTTTGATTTTTTCCATCAGCAGTACTTGTTCTTTTTTGGCAAACTCAATAATCAGGAGCATTAGGTCAAATGAACAGCGGTTCAATATACCGATCCATTTCTTGCAAAATTGCGGATCTTGTCTCCCCACAGTTGGACCATTTTTCATGCGTAGTCCTCTGGGTATGATCTTAGCTCTATAATGGTCACTAAGTGACATGGCATGAAAATGGAAGTCTATTTCCTTTCTTTTCATTTTCCATAATTCCTTATATAGGATGTCACAGGTGACTGCCTCTGGTTGTTTATTAAGGCACTGTGATTCCAAGATAATTTCAGCTTCGGCATCTGAGAACCCAAAAATCTCGCTTCCAGAAAATAATGCTGGATTAAAAGGATACTCTGTTTCCAATTCACCACCTTCCGCCATATTTAAATAATGAATTGTTATTCAGTAACAACAAAATTTGTCATATATCCAAATAGGTTTGTTTCACTAAACAATGTCAATTATCATTCCTGTGAGAAATCTCTCTTTCATAAATCACCACCAACTCAAAAACCACACAGTCCGTTTCCAAAATAACACCCAGTGTCTAGGTGCAAATCCAAATCAAACAACGGGTCAACCTGTATACCGATATTTTTTAGTTATCGGGTGCCATGACTGTTAGGACTGTATGCACAATCCATTCAAATAGAAGTAGCATGGGTCCGGCACTCCACGATGGTTTCCATTAGTGCATCGGTGCCTGTACACAGCGTGTACAAACATATAGTTACCCATGGTCATGGTGATGGGTGTCACTTTAGAATGACGTAATTAGCCGTGGCCGAAAAAGAGGAGGGTTTTCCCTCAGCTGCCGGCGCGGCGTGTTCCACGGGTGCACGTGTATTTAAGGTATGTTATGTCTTATTTTTTCTAATAAACCTGACGATAGTGCTTGCGAGCATTGAAACGTTGTTGAAACAGTATTGATCTCCAGACTGTTCTTGTGAGACATCGAGTGCCGCACCTGGGTAACTATATATATATATATATATATATATATACAGAGAGAGATAGCTATACTAACTACAGGTTGAGTATCCCATATCCAAATATTCCGAAATACGGAATATTCCGAAATACAGACTTTTTTGAGTGAGAGTGAGATAGTGAAACCTTTATTTTTTGATGGCTAAATGTACACAAACTTTGTTTAATACACAAAGTTATTACAAATATTGTATTAAATGACCTTCAGGCTGTGTGTATAAGGTGTATATGAAACATGAATGAATTGTGTGAATGTACACACACTTTGTTTAATGCACAAAGTTCTAAACAATATTGGCTAAAATGACCTTCAGGCTGTGTGTATAAGGTGTATATGTAACATAAATGCATTCTGTGCTTAGATTTAGGTCCCATCACCATGATATCTCATTATGCTATGCAATTATTCCAAAATACGGAAAAATCCCATATCCAAAATACCTCTGGTCCCAAGCATTTTGGATAAGGGATACTCAACCTGTATACTATCCCATCAAACCAGGAAACTCGCGAATTATACAGTTCTGTGGCTGGCTGACCTCAAGTCTGCATTTCACCTGGTTTAATCAGCCACAGAACCTGTGTAACTCATAAGCGTATAAAGAGGAGAAGAAATAAGAGTTGTCTTTTTTTGTGGCGCACTAGGAATGTATTATTCAATACCAGCGTATATAAAATTGTAAGGCGGGCCCCCAAGGTGACATTCACAGGGAATAGGTAATGATATCCACTCGACTTGTTCACACCCGCTGGACGTGTTGGAAAGAGGTTGAGTGGACAGTGAACTTGACTGTGCCCTGTGGCACCACGTGGCACCATTGTACTGACAGCCGGACTGCTGAGAACAGAACCTGGAGGGTACATAACTTTTTGGTTTTCAGTTAATCTCATGACACTCCACCCAAAGCTACTCTTCTGGTTATCCTATCAGCTAGGACCAGTGGCGGAACTAGCAAGTGGTGGCCACAGGTGCAATAAATTGCCCCCTCTCATCCCGTCCAAGTCCACTCCCCTCCCCCCAACTCCAAATTAGAGATTCTTTGCATGCTTCCGTATAAGAGATATATATATATATATATATCTATATACACACACACACACACACACACACACACACACATATACACGGTGGTGCATGTATACATTTTTTTTAGATGTGCTGTGTGCTCGCGCCGAAGGATTATGCACTGCAAAAAATGGGTGTGGTCACATGGAGCATGGCCAATGAAAATAGGGGGCGTAATACACATGACCCAAATAGTGCAGTGCCAGATATGCCCCCCACGGTGCTAGATATGCACCAACGGTGCCAGATACACATATGCCCCCACATTGCCAGATACACATGCCCCAACAGTACTTGCCCCCACAGTGCCAGATACACATATTCCCCCATGGTGTCAGATATGCCCTCATAGTGCCAGATATGCCCCCACATTGCCAAATACGCATGCCCTCATAGTGCCAGATACACATATTCCCCCACATTGCCAGATACACATGCCCCCACCGTGCCAGATATGCCCTCATAGTACCATATATGCCCCCACAGTGCTTGATATTCCCCCACAGTGCCAGTTTAGATATTTTTACCTGCACATTGCCTGGTGGTTTTATGCGCATTGCCAGGGTTTTTACATGTTGTGTCATGCTTGTTCCCAGTGGTTTTATGCTCTGGGATCCATGCTCGTTGGCACGGGGAATGTTTGTTGCCTAGGGAATGCTCATTGCTTAGAAGTAGCTAGGAATGGCCACTGACCATCGATGTTCTCCATCAATGGTGAGCATCGATGGATAAACCACCGATGGCCATCCCTAGCATTTGCATTTGCTGGTGGGCACTAGCCCGCCATCACTATAATGCTCTCCCCTTCCATCCTCCCTCACCTCTGTACTTCGCTCGGCTGGCGGTGATTTCAGGAATGACGCTATCGCGTCATTCACTGGGTCGGCCGAGCAGCGTAAGGAGGAGGGAGAGGGGCCCACCGCTGTCAAAAGGCCAAAGCCAGCCGCATTTTACCTCTTCACTGGCATGCCACTGAAGAGGTGAAATGCCGCTGGCTTTGGGCCCCTTGACAGCGGTGGGCTCCAGTGCAAGGCACTGCTTGCACAGGCGGTAGTTCCACCACTGACTAGGACAACAATGAAGGTGACTCCATAACATTTCTTCCATTGTTTTTCCATATCACAGAAACATTGCATGTGTGTTACAGGTGACCATCCTAATCATCTCTCCTTCACTTCACAGTAATGTCATTGTTAGTGATACATTATTTAGATCAAGCATCAAAAGGAAACTTAGGTATAAGAGTCTGGCCGTCATATCACTTATTGCATGACGACCTTGTGCCTGCGCTGTACTGTATGTAGATGGAGCATTTGGTTTTGCTAATGACTTACATAGACTCCATAAGAGGCAGTGGCGTAACTACTGCCCCCGCAGTCCTCGCGGTGGCTTGGGGGCGAGGGGCTGCGGGGGCGCCACTGATTACAGCAGACTGACATGCGGACGAGCGCCCGCATGTCAGTCTGCTTTCTCCTTCCCGCCGCCGCTTGTTGGAGGGACACGGACGGCACAGCGTGTGCCTCTCCTGTGTCCCTCCTGCATCATCTCCGGCGGCCGCGGGTCTAATAGGGGGAAGTGCCGTCCGTGAGCTCTAATTGGCTCACGGACGGCACTTCCCCCTATAAGACCCGCGGCCGCCGGAGATGATGCAGCAGGAGGGACACAGGAGAGGCGATCTGTGCCCTCCGTGTCCCTCCAATAAGCGGCGGCGACGGCGGCACTGGGGGGAATATCTGGCACTGGGGGGGGGGGATGTCTGGCACTGGGGCATATATGGCACTGGGGGGGAGATCTGGCACTGGAGCATATATGGCACTGGGGGGGGATATCTGGCACTGGGGGGGGGGATGTCTGGCACTGGGGGGGATATCTGGCGCTGGGGGGGGATGTCTGGCACTGGGGCATATATGTCTGGCACTGGGGGGGATATCTGGCACTGGGGGGGGGGATGTCTGGCACTGGGGCATATATGGCACTGGGGGGGGGATGTCTGGCACTGGGGGGGGGGATGTCTGGCACTAGGGGGGATATCTGGCGCTGGGGGGGGGATGTCTGGCACTGGGGGGGAATATATGGCACTGGCGGCATATCTGGCACGGGGGGAATATCTGGCACTGGGGGCATATGTGGCACTGGGGGGGGGATGTCTGGCACTGGGGGGGATGTCTGGCACTAGGGGGGATATCTGGCACTGGGGGAATATCTGGCACTGGGGGCATATGTGGCACTGGGGGGGAATATATGGCACTGGCGGCATATCTGGCACGGGGGGAATATCTGGCACTGGGGGCATATGTGGCACTGGGGGGGAATATCTGGCACTGGGGGCATATGTGGCACGGGGGGGGGGTATATGTGTACCTGGCACATGGGGGGGGCTATATTTGGCACCGGGGGCATGTGAGTACCTGGCACCGCGGGGGAATATCTGGCACTGGGGTCATATGTGGCACTGGGAGCACAGCCCTAGCAACAAGGACTACCTCCTAGCAACGAGCATGACACCCAGTGCATGAAACACCTGACAACGAGCATGACACCCAGTGCATGAAACACCTGGCAACGAGCATGACACCCAGTGCATGAAACCCCTGACAACGAGAAGGTAATTGAAAAGTAATTAGAAGCCTTACTGTAGGACTTAATGTGTAATGGGCATTACGGTGTGTGGCATAATGTATCACGGACATTGCGGTGTGTGTCATAATGTGTCACAGGCATTACGGTGTATGGTATACTATATCGCGGGCATTGTGATATGTGGTATAATGTCTCAGGGTCATTGCAGTGTGTGGCATAATGTATCACGGACATTGCGGTGTGTGTCATAATGTGTCAGGCATTACGGTGTGTGGTATACTATATCACGGGCATTGTGGTATGTGGTATAATGTCTCAGGGTCATTGCAGTGTGTGGCATAATGTATCACGGACATTGCGGTGTGTGTCATAATGTGTCAGGCATTACGGTGTGTGGTATACTATATCACGGGCATTGTGGTATGTGGTATAATGTCTCAGGGTCATTGCAGTGTGGCATAATACATAACGGGCATTGCGGTGTGTGGCATAGGGTATAAAGGGCAGGGCATTGCGGTATGTGTCACAGGCATTACGGTGTATGGTATACTATATCACGGGCATTGTGGTATAATGTCTCAAGGTCATTGCGGTGTGTGTCATAATGTGTCACAGGCATTGTATGTGCTATAATGTATCAGGGGCATTGCAGTGTGTAGCATAATGTATAACGGGCATTGCGATTCCTGTCATAATGTGTCGGGGGCATTACGGTGTGTGGCATAATGTGTCACAGGCATTACGGTGTGTGGCATAATGTGTCACAGGCATTACGGTGTGTGGCATAATGTGTCGGGGGCATTATGGTGTGTGGCATAATGTGTCATGTGCATTATTGTGTGTGGAATAATGTCTAAGGGCCATTGCAGTATGTGGCATAATGTATACTGGGCATTACTATAAGGAGGAAAAATGACAAATAATGTAAGGGGCATGAATCAGGATTATTTTTCTTTCCTGTGGTGGCTAACGTCTGGGCGTGCAGGTTGCAAAACTGGGGTATAAGGTAGTCTTTTCCTGCAATACCACGCCCCTTTATGAGAAACCACGCCCATTCCAACAAAACCACGCCCCTTTTTTTGCAGCGCGCGTCGAAGGCGCGCGCATATTTATCCCTTTCTTGCTCCCGATTATGCGGCGGGTGGGGGTGGGGGGGGGGGGCGCCAACGAATTTTTTGGCTTGGGGGAGAAAAATTTCTAGTTACGCCACTGATAAGAGGGCATGCCGATATAGCATATTGTTGAATGTTAACATGTATAATCTTAAATTCCATCTATAAATGTTCTGTTGTGAGACTTCCAATATGCTCAGAATATTGCTACTGTGACAGATGATTTAGTATATACTAGCTGGAGTACTCGGCATTGCCCAGGATTTTAAGAAAGTCTGTTTACAAAAATAAATGTAAATATTAAACACAGTATAAATAACATTGTAGATAGCTGAATACCCGTGCTGCTGGCCCACCCCTAGGGGTGCTAGTGGTGTGTTACCCTCACAGTGGCCCTCATTCCGAGTTGATCGCTCGCAAGGCGATTTTAGCAGAGTTACACACGCTAAGCCGCCGCCTACTGGGAGTGAATCTTAGCTTCTTAAAATTGCGACCGATGTATTCGCAATAATGCGATTACTAACTACTTAGCAGTTTCAGAGTAGCTCCAGACTTACTCTGCCTGTGCGATCATTTCAGTGCTTGTCGTTCCTGGTTGACGTCACAAACACACCCAGCGTTCGCCCAGGCACTCCCACCGTTTCTCCGGCCACTCCTGCGTTTTTCCCGGAAACGGTAGCGTTTTCAGCCACACGCCCCTGAAACGCCGTGTTTCCGCCCAGTAACACCCATTTCCTGTCAATCACATTACGATCGCCGGAGCGAAGAAAAAGCCGTGAGTAAAAATACTATCTTCATTGTTAAATTACTTGGCGCAGTCGCAGTGCGAATATTGCGCATGCGTACTAAGCGGAATTTTACTGCGATGCGATGAAATATACCGAGCGAACGACTCGGAATGAGGGCCAGTGTTTGTTCCCAGAATGTAAGTCATATGTGTAGCAAGTTTGGTGTAAATTGCTCCAGGCATTCCAGAGTTATGCTGACTGCTGAAAAACTCTGTGCTGCTGCCTCACCCCTAGGGGTGTCTTACCCCCACAGTGTTTGTTCCCAGCTTGCAAGTCATATGTGAACCAAGTTTGTTGTAAATTGGTCCAGGCATTAGGGAGTTATGCTGTCTCCTGACATACTCTGTGCTGCTGTCCCACCCCTGGGGGTGTTTTACCACCACAGTGTTTGTTCTCAGCTTGCAAGTCATATGTGAACCAAGTTTGTTGTAAATTAGTACAGGCATATTCAGGAGTTATTCTGTCTCCTGACATACTCTGTGCTGCTGTCCCACCCCTAGGGGTATCTAACCCCCACAGAGTTTGTTTGCAGATTATAAGTCAGATGTGTACCAAGTTTGGTGTAAATTGCTCCAGGCCTTCCAGAGTTATGCTGTCTCCTGATATACTCTGTGCTGCTGTCTGCCACCTAGGGGTGTTAGGGATTTCTAATTGTTTTAGCTGCCTTCGCCGTGTTTTAATATGCTTGTATGTAAAATTTAATGATTGTCACTTGTAAACTGTGGATTTGTATAGAAAGACAGAATGACGGATTTTGGCTTTTATATAGTAGATACACTTAGAGTTACTTTGATATGTGACTGTCATACTTGGCAACATTTTATAACAAGTTCCAGGGATGCTTGGTGGCTGAGCCCAGTGCATGGTGGAATGTCATGTGCGGATCTGTCTAGGAGGTCCTTGGTGCACTACAACTCCCATCGTGTCATGTTTACTGGACTTCATTATAATGTGATGATTTGTTTTTAATTCATGTTACTCATGTTCCATACATTTTCATTTATACCACTTAATGTGCACATAACACAGTGTTTATAGGGCCTAATTCAGACCTGATCGCTCTCTAGCGTTTTTTGTAGCTCTGCCATCAGGTCAGAACTGCGCATGCGTGTGCACCGCAATGTGCAGACACGTCGCACAGGTACAAAGCGGTTCGTTGCTCTGCGATGGGTTTGTGCAAAGAATCCATTCGCATGGGCGATCGCAAGGAGATTGACAGGAAGAAGGGATTTGTGGGTGTCAACTGACCGTTTTCTGGGAGTGGTTGGAAAAACGCAGGCGTTCCCAAGCGTTTGCAGGGCGGGTGTCTGGCGTGAATTCCGGTCCCGGACAGGTTGAAGTGATCGCAGTGGCCGAGTAAGTTCTGGGCTACTCAGAAACTGCACAAAATCTTTTTGTACCGCTCGGCTGCACATGTGATTGCACACATGCACAGCTAAAATACACTCCCCGGTGGGCGGAGACTATGTGAACGCAGGACTGCAAAAAACAGCTAGCGAGCGATCAGGTCTGAATTGGCCCCATAGATCCTCCAGAAACCCCATGGGGCTGTTTTACTGGTCCATGTCAGGTTTGGCCATCCAAGTGTAATGTCCACCCACAAACAAACACATGACATTTACGGTGCCGAAAACTTGAACTAAATTGTGGGGTGCTAGTGTGAATCAGGTTCGGGTGATCAGAGCGGCAAACCTGCTTTACCTCTCAGACACAATGACAACACAAACATAATATAGTATCCAACTCCATTTTATTATCCTAACAAAATTTACAAGTGGCAGGTAAACAGGAAACTGGCGCACAATTGAAGCAGGCTGGTTATGGCTTCTAAATAACAGTCTCAAGTAACCAGCGTTAGCAATACAAGTAGCAGGTAAGCAGGAACTTGTGCACGATTAAAGCAGGCTGGTTATGGCTATTAAACGACAGTCTCAGGTAACCAGCGTTAGCAATACAAGTAGCAGGTAAGCAGGTAACTTGTGCACAATTAAAGCAGGCTGGTTATGGCTACTAAACAACAGTCTCAGGTAACCAGCGTCAGCAATACAGGTAGCAGGTAAGCAGGAACTTGTGCACGATTAAAGCAGGCTGGTTATGGCTATTAAACGACAGTCTCAAGTAACCAGCGTTATCAATACAAGTAGCAGGTAAGCAGGTAACTTGTGCACAATTAAAGCAGGCTGGTTATGGCTACTAAACAACAGTCTCAGGTAACCAGCGTCAGCAATACAGGTAGCAGGTAAGCAGGAACTTGTGCACGATTAAAGCAGGCTGGTTATGGCTATTAAACGACAGTCTCAGGTAACCAGCGTTAGCAATACAAGTAGCAGGTAAGCAGGTAACTTGTGCACAATTAAAGCAGGCTGGTTATGGCTACTAAACAACAGTCTCAGGTAACCAGCGTCAGCAATACAGGTAGCAGGTAAGCAGGAACTTGTGCACGATTAAAGCAGGCTGGTTATGGCTATTAAACGACAGTCTCAGGTAACCAGCGTTAGCAATACAAGTAGCAGGTAAGCAGGAACTTGTGCACGATTAAAGCAGGCTGGTTATGGCTATTAAACGACAGTCTCAGGTAACCAGCGTTAGCAATACAAGTAGCAGGTAAGCAGGTAACTTGTGCACAATTAAAGCAGGCTGGTTATGGCTTCTAAATAATAGTCTCAGGTAACCAGCGTTGGCAATGCAGGTGGCAGGTAAGCAGGTAACTGGTGCACAACTGAAGCAGGCTGGTTATGGCTTCTAAATAACAGTCTCAGGTAACCAGCGTTAGCAATACAGGTAACAGGTAAGCAGGAACTTGTGCACGATTAAAGCAGGCTGGTTATGGCTATTAAACGACAGTCTCAGGTAACCAGCGTTAGCAATACAAGTAGCAGGTAAGCAGGTAACTTGTGCACAATTAAAGCAGGCTGGTTATGGCTTCTAAATAATAGTCTCAGGTAACCAGCGTTGGCAATACAGGTGGCAGGTAAGCAGGTAACTGGTGCACAATTGAAGCAGGCTGGTTATGGCTTCTAAATAACAGTCTCAGGTAACCAGCGTTGGCAATACAGGTGGCAGGTAAGCAGGTAACTGGTGCACAACTGAAGCAGGCTGGTTATGGCTTCTTAACAACAGTCTCAGGTAACCAGCATCAGCAATACAGGTAACAGGTAAGCAGGAACTTGTGCACAATTAAAGCAGGCTGGTTATGGCTTGTAAACAACAGTCTCAGGTAACCAGCGTTCCTTAGTAGCGGATAAATGCATTAACATTAGCTTTCACACTGCTGGGCGGAGCTTGCATAAAAAAGAACTATCAGTACCAGCATTCCTTAATAGCAGATAAATGCATTAACATTAGCTTTCACACTGCTGGGCGGAGCTTGCATAAAAAGAACTATCAGTACCAGCATTCCTTAATAGCAGATAAATGCATTAACATTAGCTTTCACACTGCTGGGCGGAGCTTGCATAAAAAGAACTATCAGTACCAGCATTCCTTAATAGCAGATAAATGCATTAACATTAGCTTTCACACTGCTGGGCGGAACTTGCAATAAAAGAACTATCAGTACCAGCATTCCTTAATAGCAGATAAATGCATTAACATTAGCTTTCACACTGCTGGGCGGAGCTTGCATAAAAAAGAACTATCAGTACCAGCATTCCTTAATAGCAGATAAATGCATTAACATTAGCTTTCACACTGCTGGGCGGAGCTTGCATAAAAAGAACTATCAGTACCAGCATTCCTTAATAGCAGATAAATGCATTAACATTAGCTTTTACACTGCTGGGCGGAGCTTGCATAAAAAAAACTATCAGTATCAGCAATTCTTAATAGCGGATAAATGCTTTAACATTAACTTTCACACTGCTGGGCGGAGCTTGCATAAAAAAGAACTATCAGTACCAGCATTCCTTAATAGCAGATAAATGCATTAACATTAGCTTTCACACTGCTGGGCGGAGCTTGCATAAAAAGAACTATCAGTACCAGCATTCCTTAATAGCAGATAAATGCATTAACATTAGCTTTCACACTGCTGGGCGGAGCTTGCATAAAAAGAACTATCAGTACCAGCATTCCTTAATAGCAGATAAATGCATTAACATTAGCTTTCACACTGCTGGGCGGAACTTGCAATAAAAGAACTATCAGTACCAGCATTCCTTAATAGCAGATAAATGCATTAACATTAGCTTTCACACTGCTGGGCGGAGCTTGCATAAAAAAGAACTATCAGTACCAGCATTCCTTAATAGCAGATAAATGCATTAACATTAGCTTTCACACTGCTGGGCGGAGCTTGCATAAAAAGAACTATCAGTACCAGCATTCCTTAATAGCAGATAAATGCATTAACATTAGCTTTTACACTGCTGGGCGGAGCTTGCATAAAAAAACTATCAGTATCAGCAATTCTTAATAGCGGATAAATGCTTTAACATTAACTTTCACACTGCTGGGCGGAGCTTGCATAAAAAAGAACTATCAGTACCAGCATTCCTTAATAGCAGATAAATGCATTAACATTAGCTTTCACACTGCTGGGCGGAGCTTGCATAAAAAGAACTATCAGTACCAGCATTCCTTAATAGCAGATAAATGCATTAACATTAGCTTTCACACTGCTGGGCGGAGCTTGCATAAAAAGAACTATCAGCACCAGCATTCCTTAATAGCAGATAAATGCATTAACATTAGCTTTCACACTGCTGGGCGGAGCTTGCATAAAAAGAACTATCAGTACCAGCATTCCTTAATAGCAGATAAATGCATTAACATTAGCTTTCACACTGCTGGGCGGAGCTTGCATAAAAAAGAACTATCAGTACCAGCATTCCTTAATAGCAGATAAATACATTCACAAATATATAAGGGCAGTCTACCCCCTTTTACAATATTCCAAAACAAATATGCGGGGCACAGCACTAGTGGGGAGCCTCTTCCCCTGGAATACAATATATTGCCCCCAGATTACAGAGTCTTTGCAGCAGAAGGGGTTAAGCCGGGCACATACAAATGAGGGGAGCGCAACTCCTAATTATCTAAACTTGCGGGGGTATTGTGATGAGGGGAGCCCACCCCTTTTATTATTAATTGTCTCACCGGGGCACTCATGAAGGGCAACCTACCCACTTAGTAAATATGTTCCCCAAATGCAGAGTTCATGCAGCGGAAGGGGTTAAATACCGGACACAGGGGATCTTAGGGGTGTCTACACCTTTTTTCAAATACTATGTCCCCTATTAGCAGAGTTTTTGCAGCGGAGGGCACAACAGGGGCAGAGTAGGGCAGCGGAAGGGCGATCAGGGTCTCACCACCTGCTGCGGCACTTCTGCCACCTCCGATGCTCCGCTTCTTCATTCCTTCTGCCGGCGATGTCCTCTTCTGCTCCGGTCCCCGCCGTCCTCTCACTGGTCTCCAGCCGCAGGTCCGCGCCGTCCTCTCACTGGTCTCCAGCGGCAGGTCGCTTTTCTCCGTGCAGCAGGCTCCGGTCCGCGCCGTCATCTCCCACGCTGGGGTCTTCTCGGGTCCTCGCCGTACTCCAGCCGCCAGGGGTCCTCGCTGGGGTCTTCTTCTCCGGGGTCGTCCTTCGCGGTGCCTGCGCGCTTCTCGCCACTCCAGCGGCCGCTTTTCTTCCTGATCCAGGGGATGGGGGTCTTCACTGCTCTGCTGAACGAGCTGCGGTTCCTCCGTTCCAACGCTCCAGTCTCTCGGCAGCGGCGGCTCTTCTCCGCACTCCATCCCCGCTGGCCCTGACGCGGCCAGCTCTTCCCCTCTGCAGCAGGGTCTCCAGTCGTCTTCAGCGCCGACGATCTCCATGGCGTGGCAGGCGGCTCCTCTTCTTCCCCAGGCAGGTCATCACGTCAAATCCCGGTGGTGGCTGAGCTGGGCAACAGACTCACTTGAGCAGAGGCTCCTCACTTCAGGCTCCCGGATACTACATGGCTCCACTTCCCCAGGTACACTTTCCCATCCTCCAGGGTCTCTTTCTCCTGTGCTGTGAGGCTTCTTTTAAGGGTCCTGGTGCTCCTCCACCTCCCCTCTCCTCTATGATGACTGGCTCCCGGGGCCCCAGCAACAGACTACCCCCTGGTCACTCTGCCCTACAACCCAGGGGACCCAATCAGCTGGGGACATGTTTCCTAGACTTTTTATGTTGCTGGGTAAGAAGTGACAGGACCAGAGAATTGGCGGCAAAATCCCTGTCCCAATCTGACAGGGTCACATAAAGTTCAGCCCACGATCTACTCTGGGACTTGTAGTTCCACAATGTAAACAAAAAAAAAAAAATCACAAGGGGATCTCCATGGTGCAATAGCTTCAGGGTATTACATTCTCCCCCCTAAAATTATACGTGTCCTCACGTATACACCTTAACACTATACATCGGTTAACATAAGCCTTGAACTGGGTACAGCTCTGTTGGCAAACAAGTCATTGTGTCTGGAGCACAGGCCCGCCTGCGATTCTCTGATCCTGTTCGTGACGCCAAAAATTTATGTAATGTCCACCCACAAACAAACACATGACATTTACGGTGCCGAAAACTTGAACTAAATTGTGGGGTGCTAGTGTGAATCAGGTTCAGGTGATCAGAGCGGCAGACCTGCTTTACCTCTCAGACACAATGACAACACAAACATAATATAGTATCCAACTCCATTTTATTATCCTAACAAAATTTACAAGTGGCAGGTAAACAGGAAACTGGCGCACAATTGAAGCAGGCTGGTTATGGCTTCTAAATAACAGTCTCAAGTAACCAGCGTTAGCAATACAAGTAGCAGGTAAGCAGGTAACTTGTGCACAATTAAAGCAGGCTGGTTATGGCTACTAAACAACAGTCTCAGGTAACCAGCGTCAGCAATACAGGTAGCAGGTAAGCAGGAACTTGTGCACGATTAAAGCAGGCTGGTTATGGCTATTAAACGACAGTCTCAGGTAACCAGCGTTAGCAATACAAGTAGCAGGTAAGCAGGTAACTTGTGCACAATTAAAGCAGGCTGGTTATGGCTACTAAACAACAGTCTCAGGTAACCAGCGTCAGCAATACAGGTAGCAGGTAAGCAGGAACTTGTGCACGATTAAAGCAGGCTGGTTATGGCTATTAAACGACAGTCTCAAGTAACCAGCGTTATCAATACAAGTAGCAGGTAAGCAGGTAACTTGTGCACAATTAAAGCAGGCTGGTTATGGCTACTAAACAACAGTCTCAGGTAACCAGCGTCAGCAATACAGGTAGCAGGTAAGCAGGAACTTGTGCACGATTAAAGCAGGCTGGTTATGGCTATTAAACGACAGTCTCAGGTAACCAGCGTTAGCAATACAAGTAGCAGGTAAGCAGGTAACTTGTGCACAATTAAAGCAGGCTGGTAATGGCTACTAAACAACAGTCTCAGGTAACCAGCGTCAGCAATACAGGTAGCAGGTAAGCAGGAACTTGTGCACGATTAAAGCAGGCTGGTTATGGCTATTAAACGACAGTCTCAGGTAACCAGCGTTAGCAATACAAGTAGCAGGTAAGCAGGAACTTGTGCACGATTAAAGCAGGCTGGTTATGGCTATTAAACGACAGTCTCAGGTAACCAGCGTTAGCAATACAAGTAGCAGGTAAGCAGGTAACTTGTGCACAATTAAAGCAGGCTGGTTATGGCTTCTAAATAATAGTCTCAGGTAACCAGCGTTGGCAATGCAGGTGGCAGGTAAGCAGGTAACTGGTGCACAACTGAAGCAGGCTGGTTATGGCTTCTAAATAACAGTCTTAGGTAACCAGCGTTAGCAATACAGGTAACAGGTAAGCAGGAACTTGTGCACGATTAAAGCAGGCTGGTTATGGCTATTAAACGACAGTCTCAGGTAACCAGCGTTAGCAATACAAGTAGCAGGTAAGCAGGTAACTTGTGCACAATTAAAGCAGGCTGGTTATGGCTTCTAAATAATAGTCTCAGGTAACCAGCGTTGGCAATACAGGTGGCAGGTAAGCAGGTAACTGGTGCACAATTGAAGCAGGCTGGTTATGGCTTCTAAATAACAGTCTCAGGTAACCAGCGTTGGCAATACAGGTGGCAGGTAAGCAGGTAACTGGTGCACAACTGAAGCAGGCTGGTTATGGCTTCTTAACAACAGTCTCAGGTAACCAGCATCAGCAATACAGGTAACAGGTAAGCAGGAACTTGTGCACAATTAAAGCAGGCTGGTTATGGCTTGTAAACAACAGTCTCAGGTAACCAGCATTCCTTAGTAGCGGATAAATGCATTAACATTAGCTTTCACACTGCTGGGCGGAGCTTGCATAAAAAAGAACTATCAGTACCAGCATTCCTTAATAGCAGATAAATGCATTAACATTAGCTTTCACACTGCTGGGCGGAGCTTGCATAAAAAGAACTATCAGTACCAGCATTCCTTAATAGCAGATAAATGCATTAACATTAGCTTTCTCTATCGTCCTTGTGGATGCTGGGGTTCCTGAAAGGACCATGGGGAATAGCGGCTCCGCAGGAGACAGGGCACAAAAAGTAAAGCTTTCCGATCAGGTGGTGTGCACTGGCTCCTCCCCCTATGACCCTCCTCCAGACTCCAGTTAGATTTTTGTGCCCGGCCGAGAAGGGTGCAATCTAGGTGGCTCTCCTAAAGAGCTGCTTAGAGAAAGTTTAGCTTAGGTTTTTTATTTTACAGTGAGTCCTGCTGGCAACAGGATCACTGCAACGAGGGACTTAGGGGAGAAGGAGTGAACTCACCTGCGTGCAGGATGGATTGGCTTCTTGGCTACTGGACATCAGCTCCAGAGGGACGATCACAGGTACAGCCTGGATGGTCACCGGAGCCGCGCCGCCGGCCCCCTTGCAGATGCTGAAGTAAGAAGAGGTCCAGAATCGGCGGCTGAAGACTCTGACAGTCTTCTAAAGGTAGCGCACAGCACTGCAGCTGTGCGCCATTTTCCTCTCAGCACACTTCACACGGCAGTCACTGAGGGTGCAGGGCGCTGGGAGGGGGGCGCCCTGGGAGGCAAATGAAAACCTTTTTTGGCGAAAAATACCTCACATATAGCCCCCAGAGGCTATATGGAGATATTTAACCCCTGCCAAGATTCACTAAATAGCGGGAGACGAGCCCGCCGAAAAAGGGGCGGGGCCTATCTCCTCAGCACACAGCACCATTTTCTCTCACAGAAAGCCTGGAGAGAAGGCTCCCAGGCTCTCCCCTGCACTGCACTACAGAAACAGGGTTAAAACAGAGAGGGGGGGCACTGATTTTGGCGATATTGAGATATATATAAAGATGCTATAAGGGAAAACACTTATATAAGGTTGTCCCTATATAATTATAGCGTTTTGGTGTGTGCTGGCAAACTCTCCCTCTGTCTCCCCAAAGGGCTAGTGTGGGTCCTGTCCTCTGTCAGAGCATTCCCGGTGTGTGTGCTGTGTGTCGGTACGTGTGTGTCGACATGTATGAGGACGATGTTGGTGAGGAGGCGGAGAAATTGCCTGTAATGGTGATGTCACTCTCTAGGGAGTCGACACCGGAATGGATGGCTTATTTAGGGAATTACGTGAGAATGTCAACACGCTGCAAGGTCGGTTGACGACGTGAGACGGCCGACAAACTATTAGTACCGGTCCAGGCGTCTCAGAAACACCGTCAGGGGCGTTAAAAACGCCCATTTACCTCAGTCGGTCGACACAGACACAGACACGGACACTGAATCCAGTGTCGACGGTGAATAAACAAACGTATTTCTCATTAGGGCCACACGTTAAGGGCAATGAAGGAGGTGTTGCATATTTCTGATACTACAAGTACCACAAAAAAAGGGTATTATGTGGGAGTGAAAAAACTACCTGTAGTTTTTCCTGAATCAGATAAAATAAAATGAAGTGTGTGATGATGCGTGGGGTTACCCCGATAGCAAATATTGGCGTTATACCCTTTCCCGCCAGAAATTAGGGCGCGTTGGGAAACACCCCTTAGGGTGATAAGGCGCTCACACGCTTATCAAGTGGCGTTACCGTCTCCAGATACGGCCGCCCTCAAGGAGCCAGCTGATAGGAAGCTGGAAAGATATCCTAAAAAGTATATACACACATACGGTGGTTATACTGCGACCAGCGATCGCCACCAGCCTGGAGATGCAGTGCTGGGTTGGCTTGGTCGGATTCCCTGACTGAAAATATTTTATTCATATAGAGCATTTAATAGGATGCATTCTATATATATGTACGTGAGATGCACAGAGGGATATTTGCTCTCTGGCATCAAGATAAGTACGTTGTCCATATCACCCAGAAGATGTCATGGACACGACAGTGGTCAGGTGATACAGATCCCATACGGCACATGGAAGTATTGCCGTATAAAGGGAAGGAGTTAGTCGGCAACAGCTGGGAAATCCAACCTTTTTACCCCAAGTTACATCTCAGCTGAAAAAGACACCGTCTTTTCAGCCTCAATCCTTCCTTTCCCATGAGGGCATGCAGGCAAAAGGCCAGTCATATCTGCCCAGACATAGAGGTAAGGGAAGTAGACTGCAGCAGGCAGTCCCTTCCCAGGAAAAGAAGCCCTCCACCGCGTCTGCCAAGTCCTCAGCATGACGCTGGGGCCATGCAAGCGGACTCAAGGTGGGGGGGTAGTCTCAAGAGTCTCAGCGCGCAGTGGGATCACTCGCAGGTTGACCCCTAGATAGTACAAGTATTATCCCAGGGGTACAGATTGGAGAGTCGAGACATCTTCTCCTCGCAGGTTTCTGAAGTCTGCTTTACCAACGGCTCCCTCCGACAGGGAGGCAGCATTGGAAACAATTCACAAGCTGTATATCCAGCAGGTGATAATCAAAGTACCCCTCCTACAACAAGGAAAAGGGTATTATTTTTCCACACTATATTGTGGTACTGACGCCAGACGGCTTGGTGAGACATAGTCTAAACTGAAATCTTTGAACACTTACATAAAAGGTTCAAATCAAGATGGAGTCACTCAGAGCAGTGATAGCGAACCGGAAAAAAGGGGACTATATGGTGTCCCTGGACATCAAGGATTACCTCCATGTCCAAATTTGCCCTTCTCAACAAGGGTACCTCTGGTTCGTGGTACAGAACTGTCAATATCAGTTTCAGACGATGCCGTTTGAATTATCCACGGCACCCCGGGCCTTTTACCAAGGTAATGGCCGAAAAGATGTTTCTTCAAAGAAAAAAGGCATCTAAATTATCCCTTACTTGGACGATATCCTGAAAAGGGCAAGTTCCAGAGAACAGTTGGAGGTCGGAAGAGCACTATCTAAAGTAGTTCTACGACAGCACGACTGGATTCTAAATATTCCAAGAATCGCAGCTGTTTTCCGACGATACGTCTGCTGTTCCTAGGAATGATTCTGGGCATAGTCCAGAAAAAGGTGTTCCTCCGGGAGGAAAAAGCCAAGGAGTTATTCGACCTAGTCAGAAACCTCCTAAAACCAGGCCAAGTATCAGTGCATCAATGCGCAGGAGTCCTGGGAAAAATGGTGGCTTCTTACGAAGCGATTCCATTCGGCAGATCTCAGGGGATTTGCTGGACGAATGGTCCGGATCGCATTTTCAGATGCATCAGCGGATAATCCTGTCTCCAAGGACAAGGGTGTCTCTTCTGTGGGGGCTGCAGAGTGCTCATCTTTTAGAGGGCAGCACACTCAGCATTCAGGACTGTGTTCTGGGGACCACGGATACCAGCCTGAGAGGCTGGGGAGTAGTCACACAGGGAAAAAAATTTCCAAGGAAGTGTGGTCAAGTCTGGAGACTTCTCTCCACATGAATATACTGGAGCTAAGGGCAATTTACAATGCTCTGAGCCTAGGAAGACTCCTGCTTCAAAGTCAACCGGTGCTGATCCAGTAGGACATCATCATGGCGGTCGCCCACGTTATCAGACGGGGCGACACAAGAAGCAGGAGGGCAATGACAGCAAGGATTCTTCGCTGGGCGGAAAATCATGTGATAACACTGTCAGCAGTGTTCATTCCGGGAGTGGGCAACTGGAAGATTTCCTCAGCATAAATGAATTCCACCCGGAAAAGTGGAAACTTAATCTGGAAGTTTCCACATGATTGTAAACCGTTGGGAAAGACCAAAGGTGGTTATGATGGCGTCCCACCTGAAGCGCCAGGTCAAGAGACACTCAGGCAATAGCTGGGACGCTCTGGTAACACCGTCGGTGTACCAGTCGGTGTATGTGTTCCATCCTCTGCTTTTCATACCCAATGTATTGAAAATGATAGGAAGGAGAGGAGTAAGAACTATACTCGTGGCTCCGGTTTGGCCAAGAAGGACTTGGTTCCCGGAACTTCAAGAGATACTAAGAAGGGTCTTGATTCGGCAAGAACCGTGTCTGTTCCGGGACTTACCGCAGCTGCGTTGACGCCAAGGCGGGTGAACGCCGGATCCTAAGGGAAAGAGGCATTCCGGAAGAGGTCATCCCTACCCTGGTCAGAGCCAGGAAGGAGGTGACCGCACAACATTATCACCACTTAGGTGAAAATATGTGCCAGGGTGTGAGTCCAGGAAGGCTCCACGGAAGAATTTCAACTAGGTTGATTTCTACATTTCCTGCAAACAGGAGTGTCTATGGGTCTCAAATTGGGTCCATTAAGGTTCAAATTTCGGCCTGTTGATTTTCTTCCAGAAAGAAATTGGCTTCAGTTCCTGAAGTCCAGAAGTTGTTAAGGGAGTACTGCATATACAGCCCCTTTGATGTCTCCAGTGGCACTGGGCGATCTCAACGTAGTTTTGGGATTCCTAAAAAAAATCACATTGGTTTAAACAACTCAAATCTGTGGATTTGATATATCTCACATGGAAAATGACCATGCTGTTGGTCCTGGCCTCGGCCAGGCGAGTGTCAGAATTGGCGGCTTTATCTCACAAAGCATATCTGATTGTCCATTCGGACAGAGCAAAGCTGCGGACTCGTCCCCAGTTTCTCCTTAAGGTGGTGTCAGCGTTTCACCTGAACCAGCTTATTGTGGTACCTGCGGCTACTAGGGACTTGGAGGACTCCAAGTTGCTGGATGTTATCAGGGCCCTGAAAATATAGTTTCCAGGTTGGCTGGAGTCAGGAAATCTGACTTGCTGTTTATCCTGTATGCACCCAACAATGCTGGGTGCTTCTGCTTCTAAGCAGTCGATTGCTCGTGGGATTGGTAGCACAATTCAACTTGCACATTCTGTGGCAGGCCTGCCACAGTCTAAATCTGTTAAGGCCCATTCCACAAGGAAGGTGGGCTCATCTTGGGCGGCTGCCCGAGGGGTCTCGGCATTACAATTTTGCCGAGCAGCTACGTGGTCGGGGGAGAACACGTTTGTAAAATTCTACAAATTTGATACCCTGGCAAAAGAGGACCTGGAGTTCTCTCATTCGGTGCTGCAGAGTCATCCGCACTCTCCCGCCCGTTTGGGAGCTTTGGTATAATCCCCATGGTCCTTTCAGGAACCCCAGCATCCACAAGGACGATAGAGAAAATAAGAATTTACTTACCGATAATTCTATTTCTCGGAGTCCGTAGTGGATGCTGGGCGCCCATCCCAAGTGCGGATTATCTGCAATACTTGTACATAGTTATTGCTAACTAAATCGGGTTATTGTTGTTGTGAGCCATCTTTTCAGAGGCTCCGCTGTTATCATGCTGTTAACTGGGTTCAGATCACAGGTTGTACAGTGTGATTGGTGTGGCTGGTATGAGTCTTACCCGGGATTCAAAATTCCTCCCTTATTGTGTACGCTCGTCCGGGCACAGTACCTAACTGGAGTCTGGAGGAGGGTCATAGGGGGAGGAGCCAGTGCACACCACCTGATCGGAAAGCTTTACTTTTTGTGCCCTGTCTCCTGCGGAGCCGCTATTCCCCATGGTCCTTTCAGGAACCCCAGCATCCACTACGGACTCCGAGAAATAGAATTATCGGTAAGTAAATTCTTATTTTCACACTGCTGGGCGGAGCTTGCATAAAAAGAACTATCAGTACCAGCATTCCTTAATAGCAGATAAATGCATTAACATTAGCTTTCACACTGCTGGGCGGAACTTGCAATAAAAGAACTATCAGTACCAGCATTCCTTAATTGCAGATAAATGCATTAACATTAGCTTTCACACTGCTGGGCGGAGCTTGCATAAAAAAGAACTATCAGTACCAGCATTCCTTAATAGCAGATAAATGCATTAACATTAGCTTTCACACTGCTGGGCGGAGCTTGCATAAAAAGAACTATCAGTACCAGCATTCCTTAATAGCAGATAAATGCATTAACATTAGCTTTTACACTGCTGGGCGGAGCTTGCATAAAAAAAACTATCAGTATCAGCAATTCTTAATAGCGGATAAATGCTTTAACATTAACTTTCACACTGCTGGGCGGAGCTTGCATAAAAAAGAACTATCAGTACCAGCATTCCTTAATAGCAGATAAATGCATTAACATTAGCTTTCACACTGCTGGGCGGAGCTTGCATAAAAAGAACTATCAGTACCAGCATTCCTTAATAGCAGATAAATGCATTAACATTTGCTTTCACACTGCTGGGCGGAGCTTGCATAAAAAGAACTATCAGTACCAGCATTCCTTAATAGCAGATAAATGCATTAACATTAGCTTTCACACTGCTGGGCGGAACTTGCAATAAAAGAACTATAAGTACCAGCATTCCTTAATAGCAGATAAATGCATTAACATTAGCTTTCACACTGCTGGGCGGAGCTTGCATAAAAAAGAACTATCAGTACCAGCATTCCTTAATAGCAGATAAATGCATTAACATTAGCTTTCACACTGCTGGGCGGAGCTTGCATAAAAAGAACTATCAGTACCAGCATTCCTTAATAGCAGATAAATGCATTAACATTAGCTTTCACACTGCTGGGCGGAGCTTGCATAAAAAGAACTATCAGTACCAGCATTCCTTAATAGCAGATAAATGCATTAACATTAGCTTTCACACTGCTGGGCGGAGCTTGCATAAAAAAGAACTATCAGTACCAGCATTCCTTAATAGCAGATAAATACATTCACAAATATATAAGGGCAGTCTACCCCCTTTTACAACATTCCAAAACAAATATGCGGGGCACAGCACTAGTGGGGAGCCTCTTCCCCTGGAATACAATATATTGCCCCCAGATTACAGAGTCTTTGCAGCAGAAGGGGTTAAGCCGGGCACATACAAATGAGGGGAGCGCAACTCCTAATTATCTAAACTTGCGGGGGAATTGTGATGAGGGGAGCCCACCCCTTTTATTATTAATTGTCTCACCGGGGCACTCATGAAGGGCAACCTACCCACTTAGTAAATATGTTCCCCAAATGCAGAGTTCATGCAGCGGAAGGGGTTAAATACCGGACACAGGGGATCTTAGGGGTGTCTACACCTTTTTTCAAATACTATGTCCCCTATTAGCAGAGTTTTTGCAGCGGAGGGCACAACAGGGGCAGAGTAGGGCAGCGGAAGGGCGATCAGGGTCTCACCACCTGCTGCGGCGCTTCTGCCACCTCCGATGCTCCGCTTCTTCATTCCTTCTGCCGGCGATGTCCTCTTCTGCTCCGGTCCCCGCCGTCCTCTCACTGGTCTCCAGCCGCAGGTCGCTTTTCTCCGTGCAGCAGGCTCCGGTCCGCGCCGTCATCTCCCACGCTGGGGTCTTCTCGGGTCCTCGCCGTACTCCAGCCGCCAGGGGTCCTCGCTGGGGTCTTCTTCCCGGGGTCGTCCTTCGCGGTGCCTGCGCGCTTCTCGCCACTCCAGCGGCCGCTTTTCTTCCTGATCCAGGGGATGGGGGTCTTCACTGCTCTGCTGAACGGGCTGCGGTTCCTCCGTTCCAACGCTCCAGTCTCTCGGCAGCGGCGGCTCTTCTCCGCACTCCATCCCCGCTGGCCCTGACGCGGCCAGCTCTTCCCCTCTGCAGCAGGGTCTCCAGTCGTCTTCAGCGCCGACGATCTCCATGGCGTGGCAGGCGGCTCCTCTTCTTCCCCAGGCAGGTCATCACGTCAAATCCCGGTGGCGGCTGAGCTGGGCAACAGGCTCACTTGAGCAGAGGCTCCTCACTTCAGGCTCCCGGATACTACATGGCTCCACTTCCCCAGGTACACTTTCCCATCCTCCAGGGTCTCTTTCTCCTGTGCTGTGAGGCTTCTTTTAAGGGTCCTGGTGCTCCTCCACCTCCCCTCTCCTCTATGATGACTGGCTCCCGGGGCCCCAGCAACAGACTACCCCCTGGTCACTCTGCCCTACAACCCAGGGGACCCAATCAGCTGGGGACATGTTTCCCAGACTTTTTATGTTGCTGGGTAAGAAGTGACAGGACCAGAGAATTGGCGGCAAAATCCCTGTCCCAATCTGACAGGGTCACATAAAGTTCAGCCCACGATCTACTCTGGGACTTGTAGTTCCACAATGTAAAAAAAAAAAAAATCACAAGGGGATCTCCATGGTGCAATAGCTTCAGGGTATTACACAAGTGTGAGGTCAAATTGATCAGTAATCCTGGGCCGCAGCTCCAGAGGCGGGATGGGCCTGCGTGTGGCCAGCTGTACAGTGGTGACATCGGATAACAGCCCATGTCCTCTCATGCTTTGCAGTGTTTAGTTGCAAAATTGGTGTTGGTGGTGGTGGTGGTGGGTGTTTGGTAGGCTAAAGCACTGGGGCTCGTTACAAATACTGGAGTCTATTTACTATGCCTTGGAGAGAGATATAGTGGACGGAGATAAGTACCAGCCAATCAGCTGCTAACTGTCATATTATAGTCTGGGTTTGAAAAATGACAGGAGCTGATTGGCTGGTACTTTATCTACATCCACTTTATCTCTCTCCAAGCCTTAGTACACAGTCCCCATTGTATGCAGTGGATGTGGGGGTGATGAAATGGTTAAAAAAATAGATACTTTTTTGCTGGTGAGCTACAGGGCCCAGATATCACACACTTACCAAGTTCTTGGCTGCCAGTTGGGAGGGGTATGGCGCAACCATGTGGGCAGTGCAGAGGCATGACAGCAGAATGGCATCATCAAGGCACAGTATATAAAGCCACGATTACATCATTGTAAAGTGGGGGAAGGGGCCATGATGATGGGAATCAGCAGGAATAGCATCATCAGCTCGCCTTGACTGGTCACTTCACACAGGAAGTGGGCATCAGCATGTGGAACTGAGGAGTTACTGAAGATATGCCTACACCTTGGTGCCTGCTATCCTGGAGTCTCCAAGACATTGCGGGAGAATAGGCAAGTACCATATGCTCAAAAAAAGGGGGAAAAAGTTCCTGCGCACTGGAAAGGGTATATAGCACACCTTATTTGGTGTGATTAAAACCTTAACCAATTTTTCTAATTATATGCAAGTTGATTTTTCTATCAGACAGATCTCTCCACGTTGATATGTATAAGTACAGATATTTCTCCTAAATTCTGGAGAAAATGTATAGACCACCTTATTCAGGGTTTTTAAATTTTAACATCCATCTTATTTATCGCAGAAAATGTACAATAAAAGAAAAAGTCTCGTGATAATATCATGAAATGTATAAAGTCCAATCAAAGTCCAATAATTCGGATCAATGAAAAAGCAATAAGTCCCTTATCTGGTATCCTCCTTAATGTTTGTAGTAAGTCGTCCCCACCGTATATGATTCCTTGTCTAGCTCCTCAGTTTAGGTACATGCAAAACAAATAATAGGGAATCATAGTGCAGACTTCTACAAATTTATTCAAAAAACAATATTTTACACTTAAAATGCGTACCACAAATGACCTTCCAGGAAGGCACAGTAAATAACGTACAAGGGTATTTGTGAAGCTCCCCCTATAGAGCTGTACCTTCACCAGGTCCTGGGCAGCCAAGAGCACCCAGGTGCTCTTGGCTGCCCAGGACCTGGTGAAGGTACAGCTCTATAGGGGGAGCTTCACAAATACCCTTGTACGCTATTTACTGTGCCTTCCTGGAAGGTCATTTGTGGTACGCATTTTAAGTGTAAAATATTGTTTTTTGAATACATTTGTAGAAGTCTGCACTATGATTCCCTATTATTTGTTTTGCATGTACCTAAACTGAGGAGCTAGACAAGGAATCATATACGGTGGGGACGACTTACTACAAACATTAAGGAGGATACCAGATAAGGGACTTATTGCTTTTTCATTGATCCGAATTATTGGACTTTGATTGGACTTTATACATTTCATGATATTATCACGAGACTTTTTCTTTTATTGTACATTTTCTGCGATAAATAAGATGGATGTTAAAATTTAAAAACCCTGAATAAGGTGGTCTATACATTTTCTCCAGAATTTAGGAGAAATATCTGTACTTATACATATCAACGTGGAGAGATCTGTCTGATAGAAAAATCAACTTGCATATAATTAGAAAAATTGGTTAAGGGTTTAATCACACCAAATAAGGTGTGCTATATACCCTTTCCAGTGCGCAGGAACTTTTTCCCCCCTTTTTTTGCATTGTTCTCTTGTGATTGGTGTAGTCACTTAAAAGTTCCAGCAGCCAGTTTACTAGCAAGGATCGCAGGTGGTACCATTGTCTCTTTCACAAGTACCATATGCTCGATCATGCGTTGGGATCATGTAACCGGCGGTTGGGATCCCGGCGGTCAGCATCATGATGCCGGGATCCTGGCCGCCAGATTGCCGGTGGGGGTACGAGTGCAACAGAGCTCCATGCGGGCTCGCCAAGGGTGTAGCTACCATAGGTGTGAGGAGTGCAGCTGCTATGGGACCCAGTGCTGAGAGTGGCCACCTTCCCTGTCACAGTTACATGTGTTATATACAGGGACGTAGCTACCATAGGTGTGAGGAGTGCAAATGCTATGGGACCCAGAGCTGAGAGTGGCCACCTTCCCTGTCACAGTTACATGTGTTATATACAGGGACGTAGCTACCATAGGTGCAGGGAGTGCAGCTGCTATGGGGCCCAGTGCTGAGAGTGGTCACCTTCCCTGTCACAGTTACATGTGTTATATACAGGGACGTAGCTACCATAGGTGCAGGGAGTGCAGCTGCTATGCAGAGCTGAGAGGGGCCACCTTCCCTGTCACAGTTACATGTGTTATATACAGGGACGTAGCTACCATAGGTGCAGGGAGTGCAGCTGCTATGCAGAGCTGAGAGGGGCCACCTTCCCTGTCACAGTTACATGTGTTATATACAAGGACGTAGCTACCATAGGTGCGAGGAGTGCAGCTGCTATGGGACCCAGTGCTGAGAGTGGCCACCTTCCCTGTCACAGTTACATGTGTTATATACAGGGACGTAGCTACCATAGGTGCAGGGAGTGCAGCTGCTATGGGACCCAGAGCTGAGAGTGGCCACCTTCCCTGTCACAGTTACATGTGTTATATACAGGGACGTAGCTACCATAGGTGCAGGGAGTGCAGCTGCTATGCAGAGCTGAGAGGGGCCACCTTCCCTGTCACAGTTACATGTGTTATATACAAGGACGTAGCTACCATAGGTGCAGGGAGTGCAGCTGCTATGCAGAGCTGAGAGGGGCCACCTTCCCTGTCACAGTTACATGTGTTATATACAAGGACGTAGCTACCATAGGGCAGGGAGTGCAGATGCTATGGGACCCAGAGCTGAGAGGGGCCACCTTCCCTGTCACAGTTACATGTGTTATGTCAAAGTCGGAAAAATATCATGCTGCACGTTGCCATATATTCACCTCATGCGCTTGCCCGCTGTACGTGCACATTCTCTCCCGTGCGTGCGGATACTCGCAGCTGCGTAATGGAGCTTCTACGGCCGTGCGCATTGGCGCGTGGTATGTGCATTTACGGTAGAGTTTGTGTGCGTCTAGCGGGCGACTCAATCGTTAAATAATAAAACCAAATAGTATGTTTTATAGATAATGTTCCCCTTAATAATGATTGTAGGTTTGTTTGATGTAACTGGTCGCTGGACAGAGAAATTCCTCTTTTCATGGTACGAAGGGTCAGACAGGGTTTGAGCAGTTGTGTTTGGTACCTAACTAAAGAACATTTTATTAGAAACAATCCGGTGCTGGTTAGGTAAAGATTAATCGCTCCTGCGTATAGTTATGGCCATTAGTATTTTCTGGACATTTACTATATTTGCGATTCATTATCCATGCGGCGGGAATTCTCAGATTCCCTCCCACCTGAGCAGTTTGATATAGTCACAGCCCACCTGTTCAAACTAACCTATGACCTTTTGTTATGATGCGAGGAGACATTCCTGTGTCCAATGAACAATGAGATTATAGGTCCCTTTATAGTACACTGTACGCAGTGTATATAAGATCAGCCAGCCTGGGCAGCTCACTCACTCTCCACAAACGGTTTTCATCTTGACTAACTTGGAGCTGGTACCAGAAGCTGCGCAGCGATCGTTCCCAGTGTGTGTAAGTAATTCTCTGTAACCATTCTAAATCTCTGTTTGTATTTGCCATATTCTCTCTCTCTCTCTGTTATTGTATAAGATTGTGACGATATTGTATATTTATGTGTAGTTAGCCTGCTTAGATATTGATGTTAGCCTGTAGTGTATGAACTGTTAACTGTTTTAACTTTTACATAGCTATATATTGTTAGTAAAGGTGTTGGAACCTTAGCAAGGTATTGTGTGTTTATTCCATTGATGAGAGTATTCAGAGTGTCTCGATCGCTCAAGAGGCTTTCATACAATAGAGGTTAATTAGCATTGCATTGTGCTCACATTACAAAACCAAGGTTTACAGTACAATCTCAGTCTTTCACTGTGTTGCATACAAGATTTACTGAGTGTCATCCCGTGAGCGTCTGCGCCGCTCGTGTTCTCCTCGTGGTCACGAGCGTAGCAAGTTGTGAGCGAGCGTGTCACATGTGCGTCTCGATCACGGCCGAGCGTATGCTACGCTAAGTGCGTACCCTTACGGTACCCCACACGCCAATTGCATACTGAGTCTCTTACCCATTTATAGTGAATGTTATTAGATAAATAGTTAGCTTTATCAATTGGCGGCTCGTCCGTGCTCCACATATCCGCACCAGCGAATACAGACTTTATCTGTCAGCAAGGGCGGGAAGGCAGTATCCCTTCGTATCGGGATACAGTAGTGCTGGCTAGATAAGCGTCTGTTTCGCTACGCTGTAGGAGTGCTGGTGGAATCCGGAACCGGAAGGTAAGAACAGTACGCTATTGTCTTTTAAAACTGTTTATTTCTGTTTTGCGTACACACGCACGCACGCACACACCTGTATTTCTTTTCATTTGTGTATTTTCACATATCACTTTCCTGTTTGCCATTTCACAATTGATAACGTGCTGAGAAAGATGTGTTGCTATTGGTAGTTAAAAGTAATATTAATACGTTAAGGAGTAATTTGTAAAACACGCGCACGGCTTGCCTAAGATACAAGGAAGTTCGGTGTGGTGTTCAGTAGATGATTACAGTTAAAGATCATCTACATTGATATAAACGTGTTAATTGTATTTCTGTGGATATACCTGGCCTGCGTACACGTGTCTCTAACAAAGGGCGGGACTAGCATACGCGACGCAAGGGCCGACGCACGGAGCGTATATTACGCAACGGAGCGTCTGGGTACGCCCACATAATACAAATCACACACGATAGTATTGTTTTAGTTAGGCGATAAGGAGGCAAACGCGATAATAGCGCAAACCAATCTCAGTGTCCAAAATTTTAAGCTAATAGATCCTTCTCTAGTTGCAACTCCTCGGGATTAGCCTGCGATACTGAATGAAAGGGATTTCTGCGCAGAAACAAAAGTAAAGAGTATATGAGGCGAAAGAATGTGTATACATATATAAGTTTCTAATTTTTGGGGTTGAACCACAGGAAATCATCGAGTTCTCGTGAGGAACATACGTGTCAGTGACGGCACGGTGGCTTGGGAGGCATCCCTTGTTAAACATTTAAAAAAAAAAGAGCATTAGAGTATAGCAGACCAGGAGGTCTACTGTAGCACAGACCAGGAGGTCCAGACAGACCAGGAGGTCTAGGTACAGCAGACTAGGAGGTCCGCTATAGATAAAGAGTAAAGGAGCACAACACCAGGAAGGGTTGGTGCGGTACCCATATAGGCCATTAAGCTCTGGCTGAAGGAATTCGCAGCCACAATTTTCGATTCCACTGGTCGCTCCGCACATAAGATTAGTTGCTTATGTGCAGAACGATTGTACCGCACGTAATTGTGTGCATTAGTTAGTAACTTGACCCAGTACCATTTGCGTACGCTAGAGGGGTCATAAACGCTATTTGTACATTCTAACGTGATTTGTGTAATTTTTTATTTTAAGGGAGGTTCGCTGGTCACTTGGGAACTATCCAACAACCAATAGTTACTGGGAAGGGTTAAGTGCTCTTCGGATCACACCCACATGTTCCAGTAAATAGAGGTTCAGGTCGCAGGGGCCCTAGGTCGAGTATGCCAGCGCTAGTGCAGTGTGTGGGCGTATTGGTCGACGTGGGCGAGTGAGTGGAGTACTCGGCAAACTTCCGCCGCCGGCCTACCCCGGACATCTTGGTTTTTGTAAGGGTTCGCTAGAGACCCTGATTTGAAGGTCAGAGGTAGTGAAAGCAACACCTGCAAAGATGGGGGCCAGTTGTTCAGGTAGGGGGCGATCAACCTCGGTTCGGGTTGACTTAGTAAACCAGCCAATAGAGTCGGCAAGGATAACGTGTGATACAGACCGGGAAGTCCGAAATGGATCACACACAAAGGTCAATGAATGGGAAAGAATGACTGTGCATGACGGGGAAAAGTTCCCACGGGTAGGCAGTTTTAGTCCCGAGGTGTTGCAAAATCTAAGGAGAAGGATATGTCTCATTAAATCTGCAAAGAGACGGATCCAACATTATGATTATTTACAGTTATGGCAACGGGAAGGTGAAATACAAGGAGGATTAGCTTACACAGCTGACTCTCACTGTGGTCAGAAAAATATGGCAACGGGAGAGAAGGTGGTTACAGAGAATGGCACACTGGTGTATGATAAAAATGCACTTAGCAACTGTATTATAGATGATAAGGATAAGTGTAACAAATGTAACAATTATAAAAGTAAAACTGTTAAATGTACAATTGTTAACCCGTGCAAGTTGCACTCCATGTTAAACTTCCCTCATGATTACCAGCAAGAAAGTGAGCCCAGCACGATGTCGGCACCTTTTCCAGCAGCCATCACACAAGACATCCAGGTGGACACGACCAATTCGGTAAAGGCAGTAATCAAACCCCCTTACGGAGGGTCAGGTGAGGTCGTGTCCACAGGTACGTACGGTGTTATATATCACGCACAAACAAATGTACCTCATATTGTAGAACCAACACAAGATGATGTAATTGAGTTTAATCCTGTCAGGGTGATCACAGTCCCCAATGGGAAGACTGACGCTCAGGGAACCATTCCCGTCAGGGACAGTGCAATGCGCCGTCCCTGGTCCCGGATGGAATTGAGGTCAATTATGTCTGAATTTCCTGATCCTAGGAAAGATATAGTTGCATGTCAAAGGTTCATCAAAGAACTAGGAAACTCCACAGAACCCACCAACAAAGGTTGGCGGACAGTGCTGAGGGCATGTTTGCCCTCCAGTGTTGACCCTGCGAAATTCATTACTGATTGTAAATTAGACACAGAAGTACCTCAAACGGAGGAACACAATCAGGAATGTATTAAGCAGATCAACCGACAGTTAGGAGTATATTTCCCAGCCGTTGTCGAGTGGAACAAAATCTTCTCCATGAGACAAAACAAAGGGGAAAGTACTTCTAATTATTTCCATCGGGCATTGCAGGACATGGTTAAGTATACAGGGATAGAAAACATCAAAACAAATGTGAAGCATAGAGAAGTAGCGGTTAAGGTATTAATGAATGGTTTAAAGGAAGTGTTGAGAACAAGGGTACAGACCACCAACCCAAACTGGAGAAATATCTCGGTGGCTGCATTAAGAAAGTCCGCTGTTGGGCATGAGCAAAACATCAGCAAGCACAGGGAAGCACAGAGAGGTAAGAGGCCTCAGATCCCTGTGGGTAAGTCAAAGGTGATAAGGTGTTATAATTGCCAGAAGGAAGGTCATTATGCACGAGATTGAAGAACCACAGAAGGTATATAAACCCCCTAGACAAAGACATGAGCAGAGTCATGACACACAAAATTGTAATCAGGGATCACATAGGAAGGAGTTTGGGCCGCACCTGTAATATGCAGTCGGGAAAGGTGATCATTAGGACTGATAGTAAGCCTGAGGTTACAGTTAATGATATTGGGAGGTCAGTTCCTTGTAAACACAGGAACGGCCGGGTAAACGTTGTAAAAATTTATTTGTAAATGTTTATTTTTCCCCATCTCTGACGTTCATTGGCAGAACTCAAACATCACATAGCTATTTGGTCCTTGCAGAAGTCTACCTAACCCCAGTGTGACCTACCGACATCGGTGTGTCCTGGCCAGGCACAAAAGGGTGGAGTGTGGGAATACTGGTGGGGAGAGGACTTCGCAAGGACACCAGTGGATGTGTTGGTGTGACAGCCTGATGGTGAACGGAAGATCTGACAATGTTTTTTTTTGTTGGTTAATGCAAAATGTGATGAATTGTTCTCTCTCTCGTTCGTTTTTTTCCCCTCTTCTTTCTCATGTTCTCATGCTTTAAAGATGGTATGTCACACATCAGTTGGACAAATGGTAATGCAAGATTTTTTTGCTCCTTACAGAAAGATCGCAGATTTGGAAGGAATATTGTATCACCAGAATGTTCGTTTGGAAGACTGAGAGACAGCACCTTTGAGATGACAGCAGAGCAAGAAGAACAACAAGACTAGAGGACAAAAGCATCATAACATTTTTTTCTTTCCCCTCAAAGTATTTTTTTTGTGCCCCCATTACAAATTTCTCTTTCTCCTCCTGTAAGATGGACTCGCCCCAAGAGACTGCAGTCCGTGTTTTCCTGTTGACCATGATGTTGACCAGAGCAGTCTGTTTCGGTGAGAGTACCAGTGAGGTCGAGAAAGGATCCGGAAGGGGTTTCTGATGACTGAGACGGAGGCGTAAATTTCCAATAGCAACACAATCACCAAGCAAAGGTGAGTACCAGAAAACGATCTAGCAGCCATGTTATTTGTAGACATTGTGAAGGATTGTTAGCTAAAGAGAACTGCATCTGTAGGCATTGTGACAATATAGTTGAGGATGGGTGCATAAAGAAATGTCAGTCCAGTTTTAATGTCTACATGGACCGGCATCCATTGAGTGACTATCACTCCTTAGTGGTAAAGTGTTAAATCAGACAGACTGTTGGGTATGCTCTCAAGTACCTCAAGGCCATAGCAAATCAGGACTAGTACCATTCCCTTTAACTGTAGGAGAGGTACTTGAGCTAAGTGGTGGGAGGCCGGTGGACAAGAGGTTTAATATCTCTAGTCCTCCTAGTTTGAAGCTCCACCAATATCATGTGGATAGGTCCTTAGTGTGCTTTAACATTTCCAATCCCCGAAAGCTGGGAAATTGGGAAGTGTCATGGAGTAATCAAACCATGACCTTTTCATACAGACCCGACAGAATGCCCATAGACACAGAACTTATACGCCAGATAGCCGACCATGGAAAATATTTCCGGTATAGGTACACTCTAGGAAGTAGGACCATGCGAGTTGGAGAAGTATCACCAGGATACTGTGCACAGATCGTACAAACTGATACGTGTACTAAACAGATGGGAGAATTAGGGTTAGGAGATTTCACATGGAAAATTTGTAACATGATAATGTCATACTCCGTCCCATATGTTCTCCCCGATGATGCATATTTCATATGCGGGAGGAAGGCGTATAAGTGGCTTGCCCCAAACTCAGAGGGATTGTGCTATATTGGAAAAGTACTGCCTGAAGTAATGACTGTAACCCATAACAAAATGAAAGATATTCACCGCAGTGCCCAAGCTCCTTATACTCATACTCATTACGAGCACGTCGTTAAACAGCACCTGATAGAGAGGACAGAGCATTCAGCCTCTGATCTGATCCATGAATCCACCGGGATTCAATTCCTACTCGCGTTAGATATCACTCGTACCGCCAGAGGAGTGATAAATTATAAATATATATCTGCGCTTGCAAATTTATTAGACAATATCACCGAAATGTTTGACGACACATTCAGGTACACTGGGAAAGAGTTACAAGCCTACAAAACAGAACTGGTTCAGCATAGGATGATTCTCAATTACCTCACAGCTGTGACAGGCGGGTATTGTGTTACCCTAGCAACTCAATATGGAATAAAGTGCTGCACGTACATTACAAACAGCACGGAGGACCCAGCCGAGGTCATAGACCAAAAGATGGATGACATTTTACAATTAAAGTGGGAGTTTCGAAGGAAACACAATCTCACACTCGCTGCTGTGGGTAATGAGCTGACCAGTTGGGTGTCATGGTTGAACCCACGAAATTGGTTCTCGGGCTTAGGAGAATGGGCCCAAGGTATTATTATGGATGTAGGGAAATTTCTTTTGTGTATTCTGGGAGTCGTCATATTGGTTGGCCTGATATTTAGATGCGTTCGGGTTTTAGCGAAGCGTAAAAGTAATACCAGGGTGATGAGTCTAAGAAGCGAAGACACTGTACTAACAACAACTAATTTGATGTCAACGATAGAGACAATGTTGTGATGAAAATGTGATTCCACGGTCCGTTTTTTTCACCCGTTTCTCCTTTGTTTTCCTCCAAGGTACAAAGACATCCGCTTGGAAGAAGAATTTGACAACCTCTTTTATACAGACCATTGATGAACTATGCTACAAGCCCCATTTTCCCTAGTGACTTTAAATTTTACGATAGCCCAAATATTTGAGTGACTAACTTTCTGGACAATGAAAAAAAAAACTTTTGCCGTCATTTATAGCAAAAGCATCAGGAGACTACAGTCAACATGTACATCGAGACAAGACTTCAGACAAGACCTCAATCGGCAAATGTATATTAAACTCACATAGTTTATGACTGCATTTACCATAATTGCTTCTTATCTTCATTTCTACAACCTTCAGGTAATGACACACATAGTCAATAGGGAATATAGGCACAGATATAAGCACTCACATATCCCCCCATTCATGTATCATCAACTAAAATGTGCTTCCCCATTTTGTTACAACTAAAAGCCGAAAAGAGCTCGGTAAAGTTTGACAGCCCATCCACAGACCCGTAATACGGGATAAGAAGGAATTCAAATGTATACTTCGCAATACCTCGAAGCTTGATTTAAAACACGTACGGCGCGATGATACATGACCCCTCAAACATGGATTCATACACACATGCTTCTACTATCTCACTAGGTCATACCTTTTTCCCACCTGCTCCTCTCCTCCCTTTACCCAATCATAAAATTGTATTTACATTATGACATATATTTTTCTTTTTTGAACTGTTTTAGGAAGTGGCAGTTATTGATGACTGCCAAAGGGTGGACTGTCAAAGTTGGAAAAATATCATGCTGCACGTTGCCATATATTCACCTCATGCGCTTGCCCGCTGCACGTGCACATTCTCTCCCGTGCGTGCGGATACTCGTAGCTGCGTAATGGAGCTTCTACGGCCGTGCGCATTGGCGCGTGGTATGTGCATTTACGGTAGAGTTTGTGTGCGTCTAGCGGGCGACTCAATCGTTAAATAATAAAACCAAATAGTATGTTTTATAGATAATGTTCCCCTTAATAATGATTGTAGGTTTGTTTGATGTAACTGGTCGCTGGACAGAGAAATTCCTCTTTTCATGGTACGAAGGGTCAGACAGGGTTTGAGCAGTTGTGTTTGGTACCTAACTAAAGAACATTTTATTAGAAACAATCCGGTGCTGGTTAGGTAAAGATTAATCGCTCCTGCGTATAGTTATGGCCATTAGTATTTTCTGGACATTTACTATATTTGCGATTCATTATCCATGCGGCGGGAATTCTCAGATTCCCTCCCACCTGAGCAGTTTGATATAGTCACAGCCCACCTGTTCAAACTAACCTATGACCTTTTGTTATGATGCGAGGAGACATTCCTGTGTCCAATGAACAATGAGATTATAGGTCCCTTTGTAGTACACTGTATGCAGTGTATATAAGATCAGCCAGCCTGGGTAGCTCACTCACTCTCCACAAACGGTTTTCATCTTGACTAACTTGGAGCTGGTACCAGAAGCTGCACAGCGATCGTTCCCAGTGTGTGTAAGTAATTCTCTGTAACCATTCTAAATCTCTGTTTGTATTTGCCATATTCTCTCTCTCTCTGTTATTGTATAAGATTGTGACGATATTGTATATTTATGTGTAGTTAGCCTGCTTAGATATTGATGTTAGCCTGTAGTGTATGAACTGTTAACTGTTTTAACTTTTACATAGCTATATATTGTTAGTAAAGGTGTTGGAACCTTAGCAAGGTATTGTGTGTTTATTCCATTGATGAGAGTATTCAGAGTGTCTCGATCGCTCAAGAGGCTTTCATACAATAAAGGTTAATTAGCATTGCATTGTGCTCACATTACAAAACCAAGGTTTACAGTACAATCTCAGTCTTTCACTGTGTTGCATACAAGGTTTACTGAGTGTCATCCCGTGAGCGTCTGCGCCGCTCGTGTTCTCCTCGTGGTCACGAGCGTACGCTACGCTAGTAGCGTAGCAAGTTGTGAGCGAGCGTGTCGCATGTGCGTCTCGATCACGGCCGAGCGTATGCTACGCTAAGTGCGGACCCTTACGGTACCCCACACGCCAATTGCGTACTGAGTCTCTTACCCATTTATAGTGAATGTTATTAGATAAATAGTTAGCTTTATCAGTTATATACAGGGACGTAGCTACCATAGGTGCAGGGAGTGCAGCTGCTATGCAGAGCTGAGAGAGGCCACCTTCCCTGTCACAGTTACATGTGTTATATACAAGGGTGTAGCTACCATAGGTGCAGGCAGTGCAGCTACCAGGGGCGACTGGCCCACCAGGACACCATGACAGATTCCGATGGGCCAGTCCCATATCCCCCTCAGCCAGGCCGATTCACACTCAGGCTGGGCTGGCTCACACTGCTTCCAGTACTTGTGGTTCATTGGAATGCAATCCGGAAGTTAGGCTAGCGGTCACTTCCAGGTGCTGCTAGCCATGAAAAGTGGTGATGCTGTTCTACCACTGGGGGACCTTGAGAAAGTTAACCAGCCCAGCAGCATCCTCTCCCTGGCCCCGGCCAAACGTCTCTTCAACGAGCCCGGCACAGGAGCAGCAGCAAAGCGATGGTCGGAGCCGGGTTCACTACACCCGCTGCCACCCCAGCTCCCGCAGTCTCACTGACTGAGCACTGAAGGGGACCCGGCAGAGAGGTTATTTTTAATTACATTATTTGCATTATCATGTTAATGTAAGGGTTAGGGCGTCCTCGGTCACAGTGTATGGTTTGGGGACTGGACAGGAACAGGATGTACTTTGGTGGTCATTCTGAGTTGTTCGCTCGCTGCCGATTTTCGCAGTGCAGCGATCAAGTGAAAAAACTGCAAAAATGTGCATGCACATGGTACGCAGCGCGCATGCGCTAAGTACTTTCACACGAAACTTTGTAGATTTACACAAGCTCGAGCGACGTTTTTTCATCGCTCGAGTGATCGTAGTGTGATTGACAGGAAGTGGGTGTTTCTGGGAGGAAACTGGACGTTTTCAGGGAGTGTGTTAAAAAATGCAGGTGTGCCAGGCAAAAACGCAGGAGTGGCTGGAGAAACGGGGGAGTGGCTGGCAGAACGCAGGGCGTGTTTTTGACGTCAAACCAGGAACTAAACGGACTGAGGTGATCGCAGTCTAGGAGTAGGTCTGGAGCTACTCAGAAACTGCAGGGAATTATTTAGTAGCAGTTCTGCTAATCTTTCGTTCGCTATTCTGCTAAACTAAGATACACTCCCAGAGGGCAGCTAGCGAGCGAACAACTCGGAATTAGAGCCTTTGTTCTCAGGATGCCAGCTGACCAGGCAGCACTCACAGCCAGCCCTGATACAATCTCTAATGCAACGTCCTTCAGCCCTATAGCTGCCCAATGTCTGTCCATGATGATGGGCCTATTTATGTGGTGTCTACGTATGTAATGCGGTGGCTACGTATGTAATGCGGTGGCTATGCATGTAATGTGGTGCTAGTCATATAATGGAGTGCTATACGAGTAGTGCGGTGCTATACCTGTAATGTTGTGCTATTCGTGTTATGTGGCGCTATTTGTGTAATGCAGTGCTATACGTGTAGTGGTATGCATGTAATGCGGTGCTATACGTGTAATGTTGTGCTATACGTGTAATGCAGTGCTATTTGTATAATGTGGTGCTATTCATGTAATAATGTGGTGGCTATGTATGTAATATGGTGGCTATGCATGTAATCAGGGGCGGATTGGCCACAGGGACAGATTCTGCTGCGCTGGTCCCGTGTCTGTGATTCACTACTTGTGTGTACTCCCTCCCTGTACTGTGCTGTATGTAGTGTGTGCTCCCTCCCTGTACTGTGCTGTATGTAGTGTGTGCTCCTCCACCCTGTACTGTGCTGTATGTAGTGTGTGCTCCCTCCCTGTACTGTGCTGTATGTAGTGTGTGCTCCTCCTCCCTGTACTGTGCTGTATGTAGTGTGTGCTCCTCCTCCCTGTACTGTGCTGTATGTAGTGTGTGCTCCCTCCCTGTACTGTGCTGTATGTAGTGTGTGCTCCTCCTCCCTGTACTGTGCTGTATGTAATGTGTGCTCCTCCTCTCTGTACTGTGCTGTATGTAGTGTGTGCTCCTCCTCCCTGTACTGTGCTGTATGTAGTGTGTACTCACTCCCTGTACTGTGCTGTATGTAGTGTGTGCTCCTCCTCTCTGTACTGTGCTGTATGTAGTGTGTGCTCCTCCTCTCTGTACTGTGCTGTATGTAGTGTGTGCTCTTCCTCCCTGTACTGTGCTGTATGTAGTGTGTGCTCCTCCTCCCTGTACTGTGCTGTATGTAGTGTGTGCTCCTCCTCCCTGTACTGTGCTGTATGTAATGTGTGCTCCCTCCCTGTACTGTGCTGTATGTAGTGTGTGCTCCCCCTCCCTGTACTGTGCTGTATGTAGTGTGTGCTCCCTCCCTGTACTGTGCTGTATGTAGTGTGTGCTTCCTCCCTGTACTGTGCTGTATGTAGTGTGTGCTCTCTCCCTGTACTGTGCTGTATGTAGTGTGTGCTCCCTCCCTGTACTGTGCTGTATGTAGTGTGTGCTCCCTCCCTGTACTGTGCTGTATGTAGTGTGTACTCACTCCCTGTACTGTGCTGTATGTAGTGTGTGCTCCCTCCCTGTACTGTGCTGTATGTAGTGTGTGCTCCCTCCCTGTACTGTGCTGTATGTAGTGTGTACTCACTCCCTGTACTGTGCTGTATGTAGTGTGTGCTCCTCCTCCCTGTACTGTGCTGTATGTAGTATGTGCTCCCTCCCTGTACTGTGCTGTATGTAGTGTGTGCTCCCTCCCTGTACTGTGCTGTATGTAGTGTGTGCTCTCTCCCTGTACTGTGCTGTATGTAGTGTGTGCTCCTCCTCCCTGTACTGTGCTGTATGTAGTGTGTACTCACTCCCTGTACTGTGCTGTATGTAGTATGTACTCCTCCTCCCTGTACTGTGCTGTATGTAGTGTGTGCTCCCTCCCTGTACTGTGCTGTATGTAGTATGTGCTCCTCCTCCCTGTACTGTGCTGTATGTAGTGTGTACTCACTCCCTGTACTGTGCTGTATGTAGTGTGTGCTCCCTCCCTGTACTGTGCTGTATGTAGTATGTGCTCCTCCTCCCTGTACTGTGCTGTATGTAGTATGTGCTCCCTCCCTGTACTGTGCTGTATGTAGTGTGTGCTCCTCCTCCCTGTACTGTGCTGTATGTAGTGTGTGCAGGGCCGAAACTAGGGGGGGGCTAGGGGGGCAGGCGACCTGGGCGCCAGATTGGAGGGGGCGCCGAGACCCCCTAACACCCGCCGCGGCACTTACTTTTAAACCCCCTTCTCCCGAGTGCCCAGCTCGGGGGGCGGGGTTTCGCGGAATGACGCGATTGCGTCGTGACGTCACGGCGCAAACGCGTCATTCCGCGAAACCCCGCCGGAGGAGGGAGAAGGGGGAGCCCGGAGCCGCGCAGACGAGGAGGGAGAGGCGGCTGAAGAGCGGCGAGAACCGCTTCAAATGTAAGTCAGCCCCTCTCCCTTCCTCTCTTTCTCTCTCCTTCCACCACCTGCCGCAATGTGTAAAATGGGGACCTGTGCCTGCCGCTATGTGTAAAATGGGGACCTGTGCCTGCCGCTATGTGTAAAATGGGGACCTGTGCCTGCCGCTATGTGTAAAATGGGGACCTGTGCCTGTGGCTATGTGTAAAATGGGGACACTTGCCAGCGTACTGTGTAAAATGGGGACCTGTGCCTGCCGCAATGTGTAAAATGGGGACCTGTGCCTGCCGCAATGTGTAAAATGGGGACACTTGCCAGCGTACTGTGTAAAATGGGGACCTGTGCCTGCCGCTATGTGTAAAATGGGGACACTTGCCAGCGTACTGTGTAAAATGGGGACCTGTGCCTGCCGCAATGTGTAAAATGGGGACACTTGCCAGCGTACTGTGTAAAATGGGGACCTGTGCCTGCCGCTATGTGTAAAATGGGGACACTTGCCAGCGTACTGTGTAAAATGGGGACCTGTGCCTGCCGCAATGTGTAAAATGGGGACCTGTGCCTGCCGCAATGTGTAAAATGGGGACACTTGCCAGCGTACTGTGTAAAATGGGGACCTGTGCCTGCCGCTATGTGTAAAATGGGGACACTTGCCAGCGTACTGTGTAAAATGGGGACCTGTGCCTGCCGCAATGTGTAAAATGGGACCTGTGCCTGCCGCAATGTGTAAAATGGGGACACTTGCCAGCGTACTGTGTAAAATGGGGACCTGTGCCTGCCGCAATGTGTAAAATGGGGACACTTGCCAGCGTACTGTGTAAAATGGGGACCTGTGCCTGCCGCAATGTGTAAAATGGGGACCAGTGCCTGCCGCAATGTGTAAAATGGGGACACTTGCCAGCGTACTGTGTAAAATGGGGACCTGTGCCTGCCGCTATGTGTAAAATGGGGACACTTGCCAGCGTACTGTGTAAAATGGGGACCTGTGCCTGCCGCAATGTGTAAAATGGGGACACTTGCCAGCGTACTGTGTAAAATGGGGACCTGTGCCTGCCGCTATGTGTAAAATGGGGACACTTGCCAGCGTACTGTGTAAAATGGGGACCTGTGCCTGCCGCAATGTGTAAAATGGGGACCTGTGCCTGCCGCAATGTGTAAAATGGGGACACTTGCCAGCGTACTGTGTAAAATGGGGACCTGTGCCTGCCGCTATGTGTAAAATGGGGACACTTGCCAGCGTACTGTGTAAAATGGGGACCTGTGCCTGCCGCAATGTGTAAAATGGGGACACTTTTTCCTGCCGCAATGTGTAAAATGGGGACACCTGTCTGCCGCAATGTGTAAAATGGGGACACTTGCCAGCGTACTGTGTAAAATGGGGACCTGTGCCTGCCGCAATGTGTAAAATGGGGACCAGTGCCTGCCGCAATGTGTAAAATGGGGACACTTGCCAGCGTACTGTGTAAAATGGGGACCTGTGCCTGCCGCTATGTGTAAAATGGGGACACTTGCCAGCGTACTGTGTAAAATGGGGACCTGTGCCTGCCGCAATGTGTAAAATGGGGACCTGTGCCTGCCGCAATGTGTAAAATGGGGACACTTGCCAGCGTACTGTGTAAAATGGGGACCTGTGCCTGCCGCTATGTGTAAAATGGGGACACTTGCCAGCGTACTGTGTAAAATGGGGACCTGTGCCTGCCGCAATGTGTAAAATGGGGACCTGTGCCTGCCGCAATGTGTAAAATGGGGACACTTGCCAGCGTACTGTGTAAAATGGGGACCTGTGCCTGCCGCTATGTGTAAAATGGGGACACTTGCCAGCGTACTGTGTAAAATGGGGACCTGTGCCTGCCGCAATGTGTAAAATGGGGACACTTTTTCCTGCCGCAATGTGTAAAATGGGGACGCCTGTCTGCCGCAATGTGTAAAATGGGGAATGGGGACACTTGCCTGTCGTACTGTGTAAAATGGGGACACTTTTTCCTGGATATGAAATTTATGTTAGAAAAGGCAGTTTTTCAGGTAAAAAAGTTCTGAAAGAGATATATATATATATATATATGTAGAAAGAAATCGGCGGCACTCCAGGATTTAGTCAAGCAAAACTTGTGTATTAAAGCATCACAAGATACAATACAAAACCGACGTTTCGGGGCCCGTAGCCCCTTCTTCAAGGTGTATGTGATGTGTGTTAAGAGCTTACCTTATAAGCCGTGAATAACCCGCCAACCGAACGTGAAGACGGACGCCTCCGGCCACTCTGTCCCCGTCGCGCTCCCTGGACTTCCGGGGTCCGCTGCGGATGACGTCACGCGTCCATGCGTCGGGTTGCTATGGTAGCAGCCGGCGTATAGGATCGCGCTGGCCGGGGCTGTCAAACAAATGAGTGAACGAAATTTTAAAAAGTGAAGCACCCGTGCATAACATGCCTGTGTTATAATACAATTTAAGGGATATTCCCTAGAGCATGGACATAGAAATGGGAACATTAAACAGGGTTAGAGTGTATGCAAAATATATAAGCTAAAAAACCTCTTATTCTCAGGAGCCGTAGTAGCCTAACAGGAGAAGGTGCTGATGGCCACGAGACCGGGTCGTGCTCCCACTCCCCAGATGTCAGTGGGACGGAATCCTATTATAGCATCACCGTGTGTGTAGGGTGTCTATAGGTTTAAAATGTGACTCCCATGGTAATGACATATAACCACATAATGGTATAATATATATTTCCACTAAATTGGGTTCTAATGGAAAATGTTCTACTGTCCATCATGGTACATTCATCGTATATTCAGTGCCACATTAGTGCAGGGAATTCCATGCAATGTTCTCATTTAAGCCCATAGGGCTTATTGTGTTAAGTTTGAAAATCCATCTTGCTTCTAACGTGAGGAGTTTACCCCCTCTGTCTCCTCCTCGGATAGTATCTGGTACTTGGTCTATAAGAATGTGCTTGAGCGAGTTCAATGGATGTCTCTTCTCAGCAAAGTGCCTGGCTACGGGTTGATCGATCTTCTTCCCCGACAGTGCTTGGCTGATGGCAGATCTGTGTAAAGCCATGCGTTCTCTTGCTGTCCTGATGGTCTTCCCCACATAGCCTTTGCCACATGGGCATATTATGAGATAGACTATGTATTTAGAAGTGCAGGTTAAAACTTGCCTAATTTGTCCCACCTTCTCGGACAGAGGAAACTTGAAGGAAGATCCTGTCAGCATGTGTGTACACGTGGTGCACCCTAGGCATCTATAGCATCCAGGTTTTTTGGTTAGAAAGTTGGAAGGGGAAATATCACTAAATCCTGTTATATCTGGGTGGACTATACTGTCCTTGATATTTTTTCCCCTCAGAAAACAAGCCATGGGTCTCTTGGACCTGAAGCATTTGAGATTTTCATCTGTTCGCACTATGGGCCAGAGGGCTCTCACTGCTCTCTGGACCACTGGGCTGGTGGTAGTGTATGTTGTTTTCCATGGAATTACCTGTTGGGTTGATTCCGCAGGCTCGACGGGTGGTGTGTGTCGGATGTCCATTAATAAAATCTCCTCCTTCTGTTGTTTTAATAAGGACCTGTCATATCCTCTTTGGGCAAATCTATGGATTAAGGAGTCGAGTTGGGTTGCCAACATCGTACTGTCGCTGTTAATCCTAGCTAATCTCAACATTTGAGATTTAGGTAGACCCTTGATTAACGGTCTCGGGTGGTGACTGTTGGCCCTCAAGAGATTGTTCTTGTCTGTTGGTTTTGTGTAAACTGACGTAGACACAACTTGATTGGAGCACGTGACATGGACATCCAGGTAGTCTGCCTCTGTGGTGCTGAATTTAAAAGTGAACTTGATGGGTGAATTGATGGAGTTAGTATGTCTCATCAATTGTATGAACTTCTCTTCACCACCTGTCCATAACATGAAGATGTCATCTATAAATCTGGTGTATAGTAGAATGTGCTCCGATATGTTGTCATCTAGGAAGAAGAACTTCTTCTCTTCCTGGAACATGAAAATATTAGCATAAGACGGGGCGACTGAACTCCCCATTGCGCAACCCGACCGTTGTTCATAGAATTTCCCGTTGAATAGGAAATAATTTCTCCGCAACGTCAATTCTAGTAGTTGTAGGAACAACCCATGTCCAATGCATTGGACATCTTCTTGTATCAGGAACCTCTTCATTGCCTCTAGTCCCTCAGCATGAGGGATACTTGTGTATAAATTACACACATCCATTACACATAGTAAGGTGTCTGGAGGGATGTGTTGGAGGCTTCTTAATGCGTTAAGGAATTCTGTTGTATCCTTGATGAAAGTGGGTTGCTTTTTAACAAGGGGTTGTAAGATGAAATCCAGAAACTGGGATATTGGCTGATATAAAGAATTTCTTGCAGAGATGATGGGGCGCCCGGGGTTTTTTTTCAGATCTTTGTGAATCTTCGGTGTGGTGAATAGAATTGGTACAACCGGAAATTGCTGTAAGAGGGCTTTATGACGTTTGTTGGAAATCTCTTGATCCTCTTTAGCTTTGTCCAGGATGTCATCCAATTCCCGTTTATATTGGGCAGTGGGATCCATTGTTAGTGTGGAATAAGTGTTTAGGTCTGCCAGTTGTCTATCAATTTCTCTGATATACTCAGATAAGTTCTGGATTACGATCCCCCCTCCTTTATCCGCTGGTCTGAATACCACATCAGTATAGCCACTGAGGTCTTTAAGGGCTGCTTTTTCTGCCCGTGACATGTTAAAGTGGATTTTGTCTGATGCTTTGGAGTATTTATCAACTGAGGTATCCAAAAGTCGTGTGAAGGTCTTAATAGAAGCGTTTGTTGAGGGGGGGTCAAAAGTGGAACGAGTTCTATTGTTGAGGAATTCAGAGAATATATTCGGTGTAGGATCAGGTGGTTTATCTTGATAGAATTCTTGTAGACGCAGTTTCCTAGAAAAACGGTGGGATTCTAGGTTCCATCTAAAATTGTCATGCTGGTTCGTTGGCACGAAGGAAAGTCCTTTGTTCAGGACCGCCATCTCGGTGTCACTGAAGGTCCGGGTGGACAAATTGAAAACTAAAGTTTCTTCTTGGCAGCTAGGTTTCTGGTGCCTTTTGTTCTGGCCACCCCTGCGGGTGGGAGATCTTTTGGGAGGCTTGATTTCATAGCCCCTTGTGCTTTTTCTAAAGGGACGTCGGTGGTCTGTGTGGGATCTTCTGAATCCCCCGCCGCGAATTCACTGTCGCTAGTGGTGGAGGTTTTTCTAAGCGATTGACCCTCTCTCCGCCTCCTCCAGCCGGGGTTAAACCTGGGCTGTCTCTGGCCTGGAGCAGACCTCTCTCCCCCCATGATCCATTTGTAAACTTTGTTCTCTTCATAGTCGGTTTTGACTAGATCCAATTTGTTATGTTTAAAGCGGATCAATTCTCGCTTATAACTGTCGCACTGGTTTTTCAGTTTGGGGATCCAGTCCTGAGTTTGATCCTGTTGGAGAATGGGTAAATGTACCCGTTCAAACTCTGCAATCTTGTCTCTGGTGTGTTTCAGCTCCCGACCCACCTCTTCTATGACTAAGAGTATGAGGTCCATACTGCACTTGTTTAAGATGCCGATCCATCTTGCACAGAAATCCGGGTTATGCCGGCCCAACGTGGGGATGTTTTTAACTCTGAAACCCCTGGGGATCATGTGATCTCTGTGGTAATCTGACAATGATATGCCGTGCAGTAAGAAATCGGTTTCTTTTTTCTTTAACTTTAGAAGTTGTTGGTAAATGTCCTTCGACTCCAGTATTGATTCTGTGGGGGGTAAGCACTCCTTGAATCGTAGCCGGTCAGCGTCCTCATCCGTAAAGCTATAAGTGTCCCCTTTATTGGTGATCACTCCCCTGTGGCCACTCTGGTCGATGCTCTGTTGCAAGGTGCTGGGTGCTTCCATACTGGTAAAGTGCACTGTGCCCAAATAAAGTGCTGAGTGAATTAGTGTCCAATGTTGAAAGCGAGAATCCACCTGGAGAAGTTCAATAAATTTGTAAGCGGTGCCTTGGCTCGGGAGAAGCAATGAAGCCTCAGATAATGTATACTATGGAATAGCCCGGCACTCACTGGATACAACGTGCAATGGGTCTGGGTGCCCTCCGTGATAATGCTGATATGTAGAAAGAAATCGGCGGCACTCCAGGATTTAGTCAAGCAAAACTTGTGTATTAAAGCATCACAAGATACAATACAAAACCGACGTTTCGGGGCCCGTAGCCCCTTCTTCAAGGTGTATGTGATGTGTGTTAAGAACTTACCTTATAAGCCGTGAATAACCCGCCAACCGAACGTGAAGACGGACGCCTCCGGCCACTCTGTCCCCGTCGCGCTCCCTGGACTTCCGGGGTCCGCTGCGGATGACGTCACGCGTCCATGCGTCGGGTTGCTATGGTAGCAGCCGGCGTATAGGATCGCGCTGGCCGGGGCTGTCAAACAAATGAGTGAACGAAATTTTAAATATGTGTAAAATGGGGACACTTGCCAGCGTACTGTGTAAAATGGGGACCTGTGCCTGCCGCAATGTGTAAAATGGGGACCTGTGCCTGCCGCAATGTGTAAAATGGGGACACTTGCCAGCGTACTGTGTAAAATGGGGACCTGTGCCTGCCGCTATGTGTAAAATGGGGACACTTGCCAGCGTACTGTGTAAAATGGGGACCTGTGCCTGCCGCAATGCGTAAAATGGGGACCTGTGCCTGCCGCAATGTGTAAAATGGGGACACTTGCCAGCGTACTGTGTAAAATGGGGACCTGTGCCTGCCGCTATGTGTAAAATGGGGACACTTGCCAGCGTACTGTGTAAAATGGGGACCTGTGCCTGCCGCAATGTGTAAAATGGGGACACTTTTTCCTGCCGCAATGTGTAAAATGGGGACACCTGTCTGCCGCAATGTGTAAAATGGGGAATGGGGACACTTGCCTGTCGTACTGTGTAAAATGGGGACACTTTTTCCTGGATATGAAATTTATGTTAGAAAAGGCAGTTTCTCAGGTAAAAAAGTTCTGAAAGAGATATATATATATATATATATATATATATATATATAATATTTTTATTCATTTATTTTTTCTTTTTTTAATTTTATTTTATTATTTTTATTTATTTATTGTAAAAATTTTTTTTTTTTTGCGGGGGGGGGGGGGGGGGGGGGTGGGTGTCAAATGACTACCTTGCCCCGGGTGACAAAAATCCTAGTTTCGGCCCTGGTGTGTGCTCCTCCACCCTGTACTATGCTGTATGTAGTGTGTGCTCCTCCTCCCTGTACTGTGCTGTATGTAGTGTGTGCTCCCTCCCTGTACTGTGCTGTATGTAGTGTGTGCTCCCTCCCTGTACTGTGCTGTATGTAGTGTGTGCTCCTCCTTCCTGTAATTTGAAACATATAAGGTTAAAAAAAGGGGTTTGTACATACCTCCCAACTGTCCCGATTTTCGCAGGACTGTCCCGTTTTTTGGGGACTGTCCTGCTGTCCCACCCGTGGGCAGCAGTGTCCCGCGGTGTGTGTTTGGGGGCAGTTGGGAGGCTCTGTCTCTCGCTGCCCTGCTTAGCAGAGCAGCGGTGAATAGACGCTGTGCGCATGCCCACAGTATCTATTCACTGGAGTCAGAGGGAGAGGGGGCATGCCAGAAGCTCACAGAGTGCTGGGTATGCCCCCTCAGTGATGAAAACTGGGGCCTCCTTCCGTGAAGCCACGTCCCCTTTTCATAGGCCACGCCCCCCATTCCGGGAGCATGTACGGCTTTGCCGTGCGGATGTCCCTCTTCCAATGATAACAAAGTTGGTAGGTATGGTTTGTAGAATGAAAAATCAATAAAATCAGAAGTAGATTAAAGGCATGACTGCAGTGTCAGTAGACACTGAAAGTGGGCATATCAGTCCTTGTATATTCAGGCTTACAGATGTGCATCAGGGAAGGATACTGTAGCAGTATATGCATAAAGGGGGTTATTCCGAGTTGATCGCTCACTGACGATTTTTGCAGCGCTGTGATCAGGTAAAAAAAATGGCAAAACTGCGTATGGTTATGCACTGCAATGCGCACGCGCGTCGTACGGGTACAAAGAGCATCGTTATTGTGCAATGCTTTTGGCGATGAATCCATTCGCACAGTCAATCGCATGGAGATTGACAGGAAGAGGGCGTTTGTGGGTGGCAACTAACCGTTTTCTGGGAGTGTTTGGGAAAACACAGGCGTGTCCAGGCGTATGCAGGGTGGGTATCTGACGTCAATTACGGGACCCCCGTCGCTAGAATCATCGCACAGGATAAGTAACTACAGGGCTGGTCTTGTTTTGCACAAAATGTGTTCGTGTCGCTCAGCTGCACATGCGATCGTACACTTGCAAAGTGAAAATACACTCCCACGTGGGTGATGACAATGCGTTTGCACGGCTGCTGAAAGTAGCTAGCGAGCGATCAACTCAGAATTAGGGCCACAGTCACAGGTAAACATTAGCATAACGTAAAGCAAAGGAGGCCTCAACTGTGTCTATCTCAGAATCAGAACCTCTGAGGAGTGACCCTGTCCTCTTGACAGGCCCCTCCCACTCAACAGACTGCTTCCATAAATTTCCCGGGCTGGTGTTCGATCCCAATCCGCTCCTGGCAGCTACTATGGGGCCCAGAGCCGAGAGAGGCCACCTTCCCTGTCACAGTTACATGTGTTATATATAGGGGTGTAGCTACCATAGGTACTGTGACTGCCTACCAGTGCAATGCCTCACCTACTGGTGTGATCTCCACCTCCTGTGACACGATCCTCCTGCTGGTGCTGTGACTGCCTATCAGTGTAATGCCTCACCTACTGGTGTGATCTCCACCTCCTGTGACAAGATCCTCCTGCTGGTGCTGTGACTGCCTACCAGTGCAATGCCCCACCTACTGGTGTGATCTCCACCTCCTTTGACACGATCCTCCTGCTGGTGCTGTGACTGCCTACCAGTGCAATGCCTCACCTACTGGTGTGATCTCCACCTCCTGTGACAAGATCCTCCTGCTGGTGCTGTGACTGCCTATCAGTGTAATGCCTCACCTACTGGTGTGATCTCCACCTCCTGTGACACGATCCTCCTGCTGGTGCTGTGACTGCCTACCAGTGCAATGCCTCACCTACTGGTGTGATCTCCACCTCCTGTGGCTCGATCCTCCTGCTGGTGCTGTGACTGCCTACCAGTGCAATGCCTCACCTGCTGTTGTGATCTCCACCTTCTGTGACACAACACATTCCTCCTGCTGGTGCTGTTGTTACTGCCTACCAGTGCAATGCCCCACTACTGGTGTGATCTCCACCTCCTGTGACAAGATCCTCCTGCTGGTGCTGTTGTTACTGCCTACCAGTGCAATGCCCCACTACTGGTGTGATCTCCACCTCCTGTGACAAGTTCCTCCTGCTGGTGCTGTGACTGCCTACCAGTACAATGCCTCACCCACCGGTGTGATCTCCACCTCCTGTGACACGATCCTACTGCTGGTGCTGTGATTGCCTACCATGCTGCATTAGCCTTGCTTACTACCACTGTGGGTAATGCTAACAGTTTGCTTAAGCCCAATTTGTGTTGGCCCCCGCTTATAGCTGACTTACTCCAACCTACATGAGGCCACTTTTCATATATTTCCAGGGCCACTTTACGTTCCCAATCCACCCCTGTCTGGCATGGAAGAAATGTGAATGATAAATCAATGTAAATGTACCAGGAGGTATTGACAAGCCTTTATAACATTATCTTATACTGTGAATTTCTTACCCTGTTTCAAGACAATTAATTAATTTAACTTGTTAATTAAGTGAAAGGAAGACATGATATTTTCCGGGAGATGTATCAAGCCGGGGAGAGAGATAAAGTTGAGTATTTGCCCAAATCATATGAAGCTTCTAACTACAGGTATTATTTCATGTACTGTGCTAGATAAGTGACAGAAGATGAGTGGGTTGTTTGGACATCTGTACTTTATCTCTCTCCAAGGCTTGATACATCTCCCCAAGAGTCCTGTATATAAAATATATGTCTGGCTGCTATACAGCAGGCCTGGAGCACCAGCAGGACTGTAGAGTAACAGTCATATCAGTAATAATTTGCGGACCCTGTGAAATTAACATTCAGTAAAGATGGGAGACTCAGTCAATGAATACATAAAACATTTTTTAGTTTATGTTAAAATATAAAAAGTTTATTAAGTGGAATATTTAATAAATAATATTTGCGAGACATCTCCAAAAACAGTTGGTTTTGGGGGCTGCCCACAAATATTAACCAGCCCCTGAATGTATGTATTGGGGACTGCAATGGATATTTGAGATATCTATTGCATTCCTCCTATTTTGAACACAAAAGCAGCCACCAAAAGTTTCTACGGCAGATGGTAAACTGTGAAACTCACCAAGCTCCAGAATGCAAAACATTTCTGAGCTTGGCCCGGCAGCTAATGCCATTTCTAAATGGCTTTTGTAGCCTGTGGGCTACATTATGCAATAATTCCCAGGAGAAGGATCCTTGGAATCCCTCTGCATTACTGTCTGCTCTCACATACGCAGTCTGATGATTGCACATGTGAACTAGCGCAGCCGGGGTCTAAACCCAGAAGTAAAGTGATCGCATTAGCAATTATTTTACTTCTTATACATTGCAGGGGAGGGCATGAGATTGGTACTCATTATGGCATAAAAGCTACACCTCTGGACTCACAAAGAGTCATCCTTCAGCACTCAGGAGAGGAAAACCCCCTTGGGGGGAAACCTCTGGGGAACCATGGCCTCAGGATCGCCCTTCCCTCTGGGCATTAAGAGGTGTACTAATAGAGGGGTCAGTATGCTATCCCAGTGCATGGTATCCCGGTGGATGTCATGCCGATGCTGGGATCCCAGTACAGAAAAGACCGACAGGGGTGAGTAAGGTGTGTTCTCCTCCCTAACTCTGCCTGTCCGCAGTCTAACCCTAACCTCCCCCTTTGTGCCTAACCCTCCCGCGGAGGTGCCTAACCTCCATCCCTGCTGCCTAATCCTAACCCTCCCTTCCCGCAGCCTAACCACTCCCAGGGGTGCGAACCCATCGCATAGCCTAACCCTAACTTCCCCCCACCCGCAGCCTAACCCTATCCTCCCCCCACCGCACCCTAATCCTAACTCCCCCGCCTGATGCCTAAAACCTAAACCCCCAACTGATGCCTAAACCTAACCCTCCCTTCCCCACAGCCTAACCACACCCGGAGGTGCCTAACACTAACCAACCCGCTGCCTAACCCTAACCTCCCCCCACCCACAGCCCAAAACCTAACCCCCCGCCTGATGCCTAAACCTAATCTCCCCATCTGATGCCTAAACCTAACCCTCCCTTACCCACAGCCTAACCACCCCCGGGGGTGCCTAACCCTAACCAACCCTTCCCACTGCCTAACCCTAACCTCCCCCCACCCACAGTCTAAACCTAACCCCCGCCTGATACCTAATCCTAATCTCCCCACCTGATGCCTAAACCTAACCCTCTCTCCCCCACAGCATAACCACCCCCGGGGGTCCCTAACTCACCCTACCCGCGGCCCAACCCTATTCCCCCCCCATCCACAGCCTAACCCCTCTGCCTGATGCCTAACCCTCTCCCTATCCCCCTAACTCTGCCTGTCCGCAGTCTAGCCCTAACCTCCCCCCTTTGTGCCTAACCCTCCCGCGGAGGTGCCTAATTATAACCTCCATCCCTGCTACCTAAACCTAACCCTCCCTCTCCTGCAGCCTAACCACTCCCGCGGGTGCCTAACCCACCCTACCCACAGCCTAACGCTAACCTCCCCCCACACGCAGCCTAAACCTAACCCAGCGCCTGATGCTAAACCTAACCCCCTGCCTGATGCCTAAACCTCCCGCTCTCACAGCCTACCCACCCCCAGGGGTGCCTAACCCACCCTACCCGCAGCCTAACCCTAACCTCCCCCCACCCACAGCCTAAACTTAACCCCCCCGCCTGACGCCTAAACCTAATCTCCACGCCTAAACCTAACCCTTCCTCCCACACAGCCTAACCACCACCAGGGGTGCCTAACCCTAAGCTCCCCCCACCCACAGCGCAAACTTAACCCCCCCCCCACCTAATGCCTAGACCTAACCCTCCCGTCTGATGCCTAAACCTAACCCTCCCCCGCAGCCTAACCTCCACCAGGGGTGCCTAACCCACCCTATCCGCAGCCTAACCCTAACATGCCCCCACCTGCAGCCTAACCCTAACCCCCCACCTGACGCCTAAACCTTACCCCCCTGACACGTAAATCTAATGCTCCCTCCCCCGCAGCCTAACCACACCCCCTACCCCCGTGCCTGATGCCTAAACCTAACCCCCCTTGCCCAGCCCTAAACCTATGATCATGGGGATATGGGCGTCGGTATCCTTGACCATTCGTAGTTCCATCGGGATCCCAGTGTCAGTATTCTGACTGCCGTAGACGTGACAGCCGGCATCTTTACCGCATCTCCTAATAGGTAATGCATATGTCCCAACATTTGTAGCATGTGTCCGCAGCTCTCCTCCCAGGGCAGCTATTCAGGGATCACCCACTGCATGTAGACGAAGAGGAAGAGATGAAAAATCATTGTTAGTGGATGAACAAGCAGAGAGACAAACTGTAAACAGTGGTGTGGTTGTGTAGAGAGAAAAATCTCTATGTAAATATGTTACTCTAACTACTGAGGACATGGAAAATACCTAAAATAAGGACAATTATCCCAAAGGGCCCATTGTTTTTATACAATTCACACATTGGGGAGATAAGTTCTCCCTTATAGTAATTAGTGGGTACCTTCAGAAAAGAAATTTAACCAGTAAATAATAAAAGCTATAAATTGCTAACATTTAGGGGTTAATCCAATTAGGTACGAGTTACCATTCCTGCGCCATTTCAACAGCATCTAAACTCACACCCTTTTGGCCAGATTCAGCCTATGGGGCTACCGGAAAGTGCGGCTGTTGTAAGACAAACTCGCACCTAATTAAACTGACCCCTTAGTTGTTAAATGTGATAAAATAGTAAAATGTAATGGTATAATTGTGGGCCTGATTCAGTTGTGGTTGTTGAAGCGATCGCTGCTGCAATCTTGCCGTTCACAATTGCATCGTGAGTCTGAGCAGTCGTAGGCTGAGCAAGTCTCCTAGACACAGGAGGCTCTCCAGCAGCAACACAGGTCACAATGGGTAATTTATGCACGCACATGGAACGGCGTTTGAACGGACCTGACACGCCTGTATACAGTTAGCTACCCCCATTACCACCTCAAACGCTGACTTCCTGTCAATCACTTTGCAATGGGATCCTCTATGTAAGCTTGATTTCATTTTGTGCGCAGTGCAGCTTACACGCATGCACAGTGAAAAAGCATTGAGCCACTTGGTGCAACAGCAGCTCTGCGACCGCATCTGAATCAGGCCCCCTGAGTGGTAAAGAGAAGGATTCTGGGGAAAGGACTATGGGGGTCATTCCGAGTTGATCGCTAGCTGAAAATGTTCGCTGCGCAGCGATGAAGCAAAAAACCGTCACTTCTGCGCATGCGTATGCGGAGCAATGCGCATGCTCGACTTACTTACACAACGGCTGATGCAGTTTTACACAAGGTCTAGCGAAGCTTTTCAGTCGCACTGCTGGCCGCAGAGTGATTGACATGAAGTGGGCGTTTCTGGGTGTCAACTGACCGTTTTCAGGGAGTGTTCGAAAAAACACAGGAGTGCCAGGAAAAACACAGGCGTGGCTGGGAGAACGCATGGCGTGTTTGTGACATCAAATCCGGAACTGAACAGTCTGAAGTGATCGCAAGCTAGGAGTAGGTCTGGAGCTACTCTAAAACTGCACAATTTTTTTTTGGAGTCGCTCTGCTATCCTTTCGTTCGCATTTCTGCTAAGCTAAAATACACTCCCAGAGGGTGGCGGCATAGCGTTTTCACAACTGCTAAAAACTGCTAGCGAGAGAACAACTCGGAATGACCACCTATGTCTCCTTTATTATATGTAAAGATAGGGAAACAGTCACACATCATTTATACCATTCTGTACTATTTCATCATTTGGTTATTCTATGGGGGATATGTATTAAGTCCGGCAGAGTGATAAAGTGGAGAGAGGTAAAGTACCAGCCAATCAGCTCCTAACTGCCATGTTACAAACTGTGGGCGGGATGTATTAACATACATCGCCGCACCTCGCCGGTTACCGCAGCGATGTTGATCGCATATGTACTAACATATGCGATCAACATCGCGATGCGGTGACGGAGGCCCCCCGCGATACCTGTTAGGTGGTCTGCGGGGGGTCTCCGTCACCTCCATGGGGTCCCCACACAGGCTAGATGCCGGGACGCAGCAGCAGGCTGCCCCCAGCGCCTCCTCCTCCCCCCTGCAGCTAGAAGGACGTCCGGCTGCGTTGCTAGGGGGAGGAGGAGATTACCTTCCGGGTCCGGGGCATCATGGAGGAAGGTAAGCTGGGGGGGAGGGGGGGAGGCGTCTGCAGCGGTGTCGACGGTGTCGGCGGGTTGCGGCGGTCGGCGAAAAGAAGCCCATAGGCTTCTATAGGGTATCGCCTTCCAGAGATGGCGATACCCTGGACGCCGAAAACGCGGAGGTAGGGTGTTAGTAAATATGAAAATGCGGTAAAACCCCCGTTTTCGGGGGTTTTACCGCATTTTTGCTTTAGTACATCCCGCCCTGTGTTTGAAAAATGACAACTAGGAGCTGATTGGTTGTTAGTTTATCTCTCTCCACTTTATCACTCTCCCAGGCTTTGTACACCTGCCCCCAGTTCATTGATATACTGTAAATGTCAGCCTATCTCCCTATTTGCAGGAAACTTTTTTAGCATAGCAGGGCTGCACAAGCGATCGCAGCCCTGCTATGCTAAAATATACTCCACCATGGGGGTCATTCCGAGTTGTTCGCTCGCTAGCAGATTTTAGCAGCATTGCACACGCTAGGCTGCCGCCCTCTGGGAGTGTATCTTAGCTTAGCAGAATAGCGAACGAAAGATTAGCAGAATTGCGAATAGAAAATTCTTAGCAGTTTCTGAGTAGCTCCAGACCTACTCACAGATTGCGATCAGCTCAGGCCGTTTCGTTCCTGGTTTGACGTCACAAACACGCCCTGCGTTCGGCCAGCCACTCCCCCGTTTCTCCAGACACTCCCGTGTTTTTTCCTGGCACGCCTGCGTTTTTCTGCACACTCCCAGAAAACGTCCAGTTGCCGCCCAGAAACACCCACTTCCTGTCAATCACACTCCGATCACTTCAACAAAGAAAATTCTTCGTTCGGACGTGAGTAAATCTACTAAGTTTTGTGCTAAAATACTTACCGCATGCGCACTGCGTACCATGCGCATGCGCATTTTTGCCTTAATCGCTCCGTTGCGAAAATCGTCAACGAGCGAACAACTCGAAATGACCCCCATAGGCGGAGATTAGTTGATCGCACCAGCAGCAAAAAGTTGCTTGCTGTGATCAACTCGGAATGAGGGCCTATGTTTTGACTGTGCTCTCAATACCCCCCACCACACACACAATTACACAAGTATGGTAACTTACCTCCTGCATGCTATTCTCCAGTCACTAATTCCTCTGCGACCCCTCCCGTCGTCTTCAATTGACACTTTGCAGATCTCTTTGCCGGTCACCCGACACTCTGCAAATCTCTTTGCCAGAACTTTGCCAAATGATGATCTAAATAACCAGAAATCCTGGTCAAACATACTATGTGTATAATTACAGTTATATTCACATGGTCGACCATGTTATGGTCGACAGTCATTAGGTCGACCACTATTGGTCGACATTGACATGGTCGACATGGACACATGGTCAAAACATGAAAATGGTCGACACATGAAAAGGTTGACATGAGTTTTTTTACTTTTTTTTTCTTTTGGGGAACTTTTCCATACTTTACGATCCACATGGACTACGATTGGAACGGTAAAGTGTGCCGAGCGAAGCGGTAGCGGAGCAAAGGCACCATGCCTGAAGCATGGCGAGCGAAGCGAGCCATGCGAAGGGACGCGGTGCACTAATTGGGGTTCCCAGTCACTTTACGCAAAAAACGACACCAAAAAAAGAAGAAAAAAACTCATGTCGACCTTTTCATATGTCGACCTTTCATGTGTCGACCATTTTCATGTGTCGACCATGTGTCCATGTCGACCATGTCAATGTCGACCAATAGTGGTCGACCTAATGACTGTTGACCATAACATGGTCGACCATTCATACCGGAACCGTATAATTATACTACTATATTTTGTTACGTACTTTCATTTTTATTCATTTGCAATTTATCTATTTTATTGACTTTTTATCCAAAACCCAAGATCCTTTCTCATAGAGACCAAGTTATCTGCCCCAGGTTTTATCTTCCCTAGTGCTAGGATCATGGTAGTATCATACACTGGGCCTAATTCAGACCTGATTGCAGCAGCAAATTTGTTCTCTAATGGACAAAACCATGTGCACTGCAGGTGGGGCAGATGTAACATGTGCAGAGAGAGTATGGTAACTTACCTCCTGCATGTTATACTCCAGTCATTGCTACCTCTGCGACCCCTCCTGTCGTCTTCAACTGGCACTTTGCAGATCTCTTTGCCGGTCACCCGACACTCTGCAAATCTCTTTGCCAGATGATCTAAAAAACAAAAGACTATCATTAAGCATAGTACTAGTTTAAGTACAATAAAATGTCCATGAGTCAACCAGTTTCCCAAGTTTCCTTAAACCAAACAAGATACTTTCAAAGTTATCAATATCCCATTTATCTATTTTATTAACTTTTTCATCCCAAAGCCACGATCCTGCCTCATAGAGACCAAGGTTATCTGCATCCCCTGTATGTGTGCTTATCCTCCATACTGCCCTCTTTATTCCTGTAACGCTACATTTTTATTCCTAAATATGTCGTTCCTTCCTGCACTTCTTCTATTTATGTGTCCTTGTACCTGTATTCCCTGTTCTATCTATCTTGTCTTGCCTTTCAGCGGACTATACTGCACTCTGTCTTCCTTACCTCTCTCCATCATACCCTGCTATGTAGGACTCACCTCCTCCTACCTGTCTTCCTGCGTGGAAACTGGAAATGTTAGCAGCTCTAGATAGAATGTTACAGGAAGAAGCATTGTGATGTCACGGGCTAGTGATGTCACAGGCTAGGTGTGATGTCACAGTAACCAACAGCAAAGCTACAGTTACAGCTATCTTACATAAACATTTTCTACATCAATTACAATTGGATATACATGAGTTTCTAGTTAAAAAAAAATGAGACTAGTGTAGAAAATGAAGTATAAGGCAATGTTGTATAGAGTGCCTCAATATATAGGTAAAGGGAAAACATAAGTGACAGGAATTTCTAGACTAAATCACTGCTTATATTTTATAAGGAAATAAACCTCTTTATCTAAGAGACTGAATTAATCATTTTCCGTTATGTGTGAGTGTGTATATATATATATATATATATTATATATATATATATATATACAGAGAGAGATAGCTATACTAACTATACTATCCCATCAAACCAGGAAACTCGTGAATTATACAGTTCTGTGGCTGGCTGACCTCAAGTCTGCATTTCACCTGGTTTAATCAGCCACAGAACCTGTGTAACTCATAAGCGTATAAAGAGGAGAAGAAATAAGAGTTGTCTTTTTTTGTGGCGCACTAGGAATGTATTATTCAATACCAGCGTATATAAAATTGTAAGGCGGGCCCCCAAGGTGACATTCACAGGGAATAGGTAATGACATCCACTCGACTTGTTCACACCCGCTGGACGTGTTGGAAAGAGGTTGAGTGGACAGTGAACTTGACTGTGCCCTGTGGCACCACGTGGCACCATTGTACTGACAGCCGGACTGCTGAGAACAGAACCTGGAGGGTACATAACTTTTTGGTTTTCAGTTAATCTCATGACACTCCACCCAAAGCTACTCTTCTGGTTATCCTATCAGCTAGGACCAGTGGCGGAACTAGCAAGTGGTGGCCACAGGTGCAATAAATTGCCCCCTCTCATCCCGTCCAAGTCCACTCCCCTCCCCCCAACTCCAAATTAGAGATTCTTTGCATGCTTCCGTATAAGATATATATATATATATATATATATACACACACACACATATACACGGTGGTGCATGTATACATTTTTTTTAGTTGTGCTGTGTGCTCGCGCCGAAGGCTTATGCACTGCAAAAAATGGGTGTGGTCACATGGAGCATGGCCAATGAAAATAGGGGGCGTAATACACATGACCCAAATAGTGCAGTGCCAGATATGCCCCCCACGGTGCTAGATATGCACCAACGGTGCCAGATACACATATGCCCCCACATTGCCAGATACACATGCCCCAACAGTACTTGCCCCCACAGTGCCAGATACACATATTCCCCCACGGTGTCAGATATGCCCTCATAGTGCCAGATATGCCCCCACATTGCCAAATACGCATGCCCTCACAGTGCCAGATACACATATTCCCCCACATTGCCAGATACACATGCCCCCACCGTGCCAGATATGCCCTCATAGTACCAGATATGCCCCCACAGTGCTTGATATTCCCCCACAGTGCCAGTTTAGATATTTTTACCTGCACATTACCTGGTGGTTTCATTCGCATTGCCAGGGGTTTTACATGTTGTGTCATGCTTGTTCCCAGTGGTTTTATGCTCTGGGATCCATGCTCGTTGGCACGGGGAATGTTTGTTGCCTAGGGAACGCTCATTGCTTAGAAGTAGCTAGGAATGGCCACTGACCATCGATGTTCTCCATCAATGGTGAGCATCGATGGATAAACCACCGATGGCCATCCCTAGCATTTGCATTTGCTGGTAGGCACTAGCCCGCCATCACTATAATGCTCTCCCCTTCCATCCTCCCTCACCTCTGTACTTCGCTCGGCTGGCGGTGATTTCAGGAATGACGCTATCGCGTCATTCACTGGGTCGGCTGAGCAGCGTAAGGAGGAGGGAGAGGGGCCCACCGCTGTCAAAGGGCCAAAGCCAGCCGCATTTCACCTCTTCACTGGCATGCCACTGAAGAGGTGAAATGCCGCTGGCTTTGGGCCCCTTGACAGCGGTGGGCTCCAGTGCAAGGCACTGCTTGCACAGGCGGTAGTTCCACCACTGACTAGGACAACAATGAAGGTGACTCCATAACATTTCTTCCATTGTTTTTCCATATCACAGAAACATTGCATGTGTGTTACAGGTGACCATTCTAATCATCTCTCCTTCACTTCACAGTAATGTCATTGTTAGTGATACATTATTTGGATCAAGCATCAAAAGGAAACTTAGGTATAAGAGTCTGGCCGTCATATCACTTATTACATGACGACCTTGTGCCTGCGCTGTACTGTATGTAGACGGAGCATTTGGTTTTTTGCTAATGACTTACATAGACTCCATAAGAGGGCATGCCGATATAGCATATTGTTGAATGTTAACATGTATAATCTTAAATTCCATCTATAAATGTTCTGTTGCGAGACTTCCAATATGCTCAGAATATTGCTACTGTGACAGATGATTTAGTATATACTAGCTGGAGTACCCGGCATTGCCCAGGATTTTAAGAAAGTCTGTTTACAAAAATAAATGTAAATATTAAACACACAGTATAAATAACATTGTAGATAGCTGAATACCCGTGCTGCTGGCCCACCCCTAGGGGTGCTAGTGGTGTGTTACCCTCACAGTGTTTGTTCCCAGAGTGTAAGTCATATGTGTAGCAAGTTTGGTTTAAATTGCTCCAGGCATTCCAGAGTTATGCTGACTTCTGAAAAACTCTGTGCTGCTGCCTCACCCCTAGGGGTGTCTAACCCCCACAGTGTTTGTTCCCAGCTTGCAAGTCATATGTGAACCAAGTTTGTTGTAAATTGGTCCAGGCATTAGGGAGTTATGCTGTCTCCTGACATACTCTGTGCTGCTGTCCCACCCCTGGGGGTGTTTTACCACCACAGTGTTTGTTCTCAGCTTGCAAGTCATATGTGAACCAAGTTTGTTGTAAATTAGTACAGGCATATTCAGGAGTTATTCTGTCTCCTGACATACTCTGTGCTGCTGTCCTAACCCCTAGGGGTGTCTAAGCCCCACAGAGTTTGTTTGCAGATTATAAATTAGATGTGTACCAAGTGTGGTGTAAATTGCTCCAGGCCTTCCACAGTTATGCTGTCTGCTGACATACTCTGTGCTGCTGTCTGCCCCCCTAGGGGTGCTAGGGATTTCTAATTGTTTTAGCTGCCTTCGCCGTGTTTTAATATGCTTGTATATAAAATTTTATGATTGTCACTTGTAAATTGTGGATTTGTATAGAAAGACAGAATGACGGATTTCGCTTTTATATAGTAGATACACTTAGAGTTACTTTGATATGTGACTGTCATACTTGGCAACATTTTATAACAAGTTCCAGGGATGCTTGGTGGCTGAGCCCAGTGCATGGTGGAATGTCATGTGCGGATCTGTCTAGGAGGTCCTTGGTGCACTACAACTCCCATCGTGTCATGTTTATTGGACTTCATTATAATGTGATGATTTGTTTTTAATTCATGTTACTCATGTTCCATACATTTTCATTTATACCACTTAATGTGCACATAACACAGTGTTTATAGGGCCTAATTCAGGCCTAATCGCTCGCTAGCCTTTTTTGCAGCGCTGCCATCAGGTCAGAACTGCGCATGAGTATGCACCGCAATGTGCAGGCACGTCGCACAGGTACAATGCGGTTCGTTGCTCTGCGATGGGTTGTGCAAAGAATCCATTCGCATGGGCGATGGCAAGGAGATTGACAGGAAGAAGGGATTTGTGGGTGTCAACTGACCGTTTTCTGGGAGTGGTTGGAAAAACGCAGGCGTTCCCAAGCGTTTGCAGGGCGGGTGTCTGGCGTGAATTCCGGTCCCGGACAGGTTGAAGTGATCGCAGTGGCCGAGTAAGTTCTGGGCTACTCAGAAACTGCACAAAATCTTTTTGTACCGCTCGGCTGCACATGTGATTGCACACATGCACAGCTAAAATACACTCCCCGGTGGGCGGAGACTATGTGAACGCAGGACTGCAAAAAAACAGCTAGCGAGCAATCAGGTCTGAATTGGCCCCATAGATCCTCCAGAAACCCCATGGGGCTGTTTTACTGGTCCATGTCAGGTTTGGCCAACCAAGTGTGAGGTCAAATTGATCAATAATAACTGCCTCTGGGCCGCAGCTCCAGAGGTGGGATGGGCCTGCGTGTGGCCAGCTGTACAGTGGTGACATTGGATAACAGCCCATGTCCTCTCATGCTTTGCAGTGTTTAGTTGCAAAATTGGTGTTGGTGGTGGTGGTGGTGGGTGTTTGGTAGGCTAAAGCACTGGGGCTCGTTACAAATACTGGAGTCTATTTACTATGCCTTGGAGAGAGATATAGTGGACGGAGATAAGTACCAGCCAATCAGCTGCTAACTGTCATATTATAGTCTGGGTTTGAAAAATGACAGGAGCTGATTGGCTGGTACTTTATCTACATCCACTTTATCTCTCTCCAAGCCTTAGTACACAGTCCCCATTGTATGCAGTGGATGTGGGGGTGATGAAATGGTTAAAAAAATAGATACTTTTTTGCTGGTGAGGTACAGGGCCCAGATATCACACACTTACCAAGTTCTTGGCTGCCAGTTGGGAGGGGTATGGCGCAACCATGTGGGCAGTGCAGAGGCATGACAGCAGAATGGCATCATCAAGGCACAGTATATAAAGCCACGATTACATCATTGTAAAGTGGGGGAAGGGGCCATGATGATGGGAATCAGCAGGAATAGCATCATCAGCTCGCCTGGACTGGTCACTTCACACAGGAAGTGGGCATCAGCATGTGGAACTGAGGAGTTACTGAAGATATGCCTACACCTTGGTGCCTGCTATCCTGGAGTCTCCAAGACATTGCGGGAGAATAGGCAAGTACCATATGCTCAAAAAAAGGGGGAAAAAGTTCCTGCGCACTGGAAAGGGTATATAGCACACCTTATTTGGTGTGATTAAAACCTTAACCAATTTTTCTAATTATATGCAAGTTGATTTTTCTATCAGACAGATCTCTCCACGTTGATATGTATAAGTACAGATATTTCTCCTAAATTCTGGAGAAAATGTATAGACCACCTTATTCAGGGTTTTTAAATTTTAACATCCATCTTATTTATCGCAGAAAATGTACAATAAAAGAAAAAGTCTCGTGATAATATCATGAAATGTATAAAGTCCAATCAAAGTCCAATAATTCGGATCAATGAAAAAGCAATAAGTCCCTTATCTGGTATCCTCCTTAATGTTTGTAGTAAGTCGTCCCCACCATATATGATTCCTTGTCTAGCTCCTCAGTTTAGGTACATGCAAAACAAATAATAGGGAATCATAGTGCAGACTTCTACAAATGTATTCAAAAAACAATATTTTACACTTAAAATGCGTACCACAAATGACCTTCCAGGAAGGCACAGTAAATAGCGTACAAGGGTATTTGTGAAGCTCCCCCTATAGAGCTGTACCTTCACCAGGTCCTGGGCAGCCAAGAGCACCTGGGTGGTCATTTGTGGTACGCATTTTAAGTGTAAAATATTGTTTTTTGAATAAATTTGTAGAAGTCTGCACTATGATTCCCTATTATTTGTTTTGCATGTACCTAAACTGAGGAGCTAGACAAGGGTGCTCTTTTATTGTACATTTTCTGCGATAAATAAGATGGATGTTAAAATTTAAAAACCCTGAATAAGGTGGTCTATACATTTTCTCCAGAATTTAGGAGAAATATCTGTACTTATACATATCAACGTGGAGAGATCTGTCTGATAGAAAAATCAACTTGCATATAATTAGAAAAATTGGTTAAGGGTTTAATCACACCAAATAAGGTGTGCTATATACCCTTTCCAGTGCGCAGGAACTTTTTCCCCCCTTTTTTTGCATTGTTCTCTTGTGATTGGTGTAGTCACTTAAAAGTTCCAGCAGCCAGTTTACTAGCAAGGATCGCAGGTGGTACCATTGTCTCTTTCACAAGTACCATATGCTCGATCATGCGTTGGGATCATGTAACCGGCGGTTGGGATCCCGGCGGTCAGCATCATGATGCCGGGATCCTGGCCGCCAGATTGCCGGTGGGGGTACGAGTGCAACAGAGCTCCATGCGGGCTCGCCAAGGGTGTAGCTACCATAGGTGTGAGGAGTGCAGCTGCTATGGGACCCAGTGCTGAGAGTGGCCACCTTCCCTGTCACAGTTACATGTGTTATATACAGGGACGTAGCTACCATAGGTGTGAGGAGTGCAAATGCTATGGGACCCAGAGCTGAGAGTGGCCACCTTCCCTGTCACAGTTACATGTGTTATATACAGGGACGTAGCTACCATAGGTGCAGGGAGTGCAGCTGCTATGGGGCCCAGTGCTGAGAGTGGTCACCTTCCCTGTCACAGTTACATGTGTTATATACAGGGACGTAGCTACCATAGGTGCAGGGAGTGCAGCTGCTATGCAGAGCTGAGAGGGGCCACCTTCCCTGTCACAGTTACATGTGTTATATACAGGGACGTAGCTACCATAGGTGCAGGGAGTGCAGCTGCTATGCAGAGCTGAGAGGGGCCACCTTCCCTGTCACAGTTACATGTGTTATATACAAGGACGTAGCTACCATAGGTGCGAGGAGTGCAGCTGCTATGGGACCCAGTGCTGAGAGTGGCCACCTTCCCTGTCACAGTTACATGTGTTATATACAGGGACGTAGCTACCATAGGTGCAGGGAGTGCAGCTGCTATGGGACCCAGAGCTGAGAGTGGCCACCTTCCCTGTCACAGTTACATGTGTTATATACAGGGACGTAGCTACCATAGGTGCAGGGAGTGCAGCTGCTATGGGACCCAGAGCTGAGAGTGGCCACCTTCCCTGTCACAGTTACATGTGTTATATACAGGGACGTAGCTACCATAGGTGCAGGGAGTGCAGCTGCTATGCAGAGCTGAGAGGGGCCACCTTCCCTGTCACAGTTACATGTGTTATATACAAGGACGTAGCTAACATAGGTGCAGGGAGTGCAGCTGCTATGCAGAGCTGAGAGGGGCCACCTTCCCTGTCACAGTTACATGTGTTATATACAAGGACGTAGCTACCATAGGTGCAGGGAGTGCAGATGCTATGGGACCCAGAGCTGAGAGGGGCCACCTTCCCTGTCACAGTTACATGTGTTATGTCAAAGTCGGAAAAATATCATGCTGCACGTTGCCATATATTCACCTCATGCGCTTGCCCGCTGTACGTGCACATTCTCTCCCGTGCGTGCGGATACTCGCAGCTGCGTAATGGAGCTTCTACGGCCGTGCGCATTGGCGCGTGGTATGTGCATTTACGATAGAGTTTGTGTGCGTCTAGCGGGCGACTCAATCGTTAAATAATAAAACCAACTAGTATGTTTTATAGATAATGTTCCCCTTAATAATGATTGTAGGTTTGTTTGATGTAACTGGTCGCTGGACAGAGAAATTCCTCTTTTCATGGTACGAAGGGTCAGACAGGGTTTGAGCAGTTGTGTTTGGTACCTAACTAAAGAACATTTTATTAGAAACAATCCGGTGCTGGTTAGGTAAAGATTAATCGCTCCTGCGTATAGTTATGGCCATTAGTATTTTCTGGACATTTACTATATTTGCGATTCATTATCCATGCGGCGGGAATTCTCAGATTCCCTCCCACCTGAGCAGTTTGATATAGTCACAGCCCACCTGTTCAAACTAACCTATGACCTTTTGTTATGATGCGAGGAGACATTCCTGTGTCCAATGAACAATGAGATTATAGGTCCCTTTGTAGTACACTGTACGCAGTGTATATAAGATCAGCCAGCCTGGGCAGCTCACTCACTCTCCACAAACGGTTTTCATCTTGACTAACTTGGAGCTGGTACCAGAAGCTGCGCAGCGATCGTTCCCAGTGTGTGTAAGTAATTCTCTGTAACCATTCTAAATCTCTGTTTGTATTTGCCATATTCTCTCTCTCTCTCTGTTATTGTATAAGATTGTGACGATATTGTATATTTATGTGTAGTTAGCCTGCTTAGATATTGATGTTAGCCTGTAGTGTATGAACTGTTAACTGTTTTAACTTTTACATAGCTATATATTGTTAGTAAAGGTGTTGGAACCTTAGCAAGGTATTGTGTGTTTATTCCATTGATGAGAGTATTCAGAGTGTCTCGATCGCTCAAGAGGCTTTCATACAATAGAGGTTAATTAGCATTGCATTGTGCTCACATTACAAAACCAAGGTTTACAGTACAATCTCAGTCTTTCACTGTGTTGCATACAAGATTTACTGAGTGTCATCCCGTGAGCGTCTGCGCCGCTCGTGTTCTCCTCGTGGTCACGAGCGTAGCAAGTTGTGAGCGAGCGTGTCACATGTGCGTCTCGATCACGGCCGAGCGTATGCTACGCTAAGTGCGTACCCTTACGGTACCCCACACGCCAATTGCATACTGAGTCTCTTACCCATTTATAGTGAATGTTATTAGATAAATAGTTAGCTTTATCAATTGGCGGCTCGTCCGTGCTCCACATATCCGCACCAGCGAATACAGACTTTATCTGTCAGCAAGGGCGGGAAGGCAGTATCCCTTCGTATCGGGATACAGTAGTGCTGGCTAGATAAGCGTCTGTTTCGCTACGCTGTAGGAGTGCTGGTGGAATCCGGAACCGGAAGGTAAGAACAGTACACTATTGTCTTTTAAAACTGTTTATTTCTGTTTTGCGTACACACGCACGCATGCACACACCTGTATTTCTTTTCATTTGTGTATTTTCACATATCACTTTCCTGTTTGCCATTTCACAATTGATAACGTGCTGAGAAAGATGTGTTGCTATTGGTAGTTAAAAGTAATATTAATACGTTAAGGAGTAATTTGTAAAACACGCGCACGGCTTGCCTAAGATACAAGGAAGTTCGGTGTGGTGTTCAGTAGATGATTACAGTTAAAGATCATCTACATTGATATAAACGTGTTAATTGTATTTCTGTGGATATACCTGGCCTGCGTACACGTGTCTCTAACAAAGGGCGGGACTAGCATACGCGACGCAAGGGCCGACGCACGGAGCGTATATTACGCAACGGAGCGTCTGGGTACGCCCACATAATACAAATCACACACGATAGTATTGTTTTAGTTAGGCGATAAGGAGGCAAACGCGATAATAGCGCAAGCCAATCTCAGTGTCCAAAATTTTAAGCTAATAGATCCTTCTCTAGTTGCAACTCCTCGGGATTAGCCTGCGATACTGAATGAAAGGGATTTCTGCGCAGAAACAAAAGTAAAGAGTATATGAGGCGAAAGAATGTGTATACATATATAAGTTTCTAATTTTTGGGGTTGAACCACAGGAAATCATCGAGTTCTCGTGAGGAACATACGTGTCAGTGACGGCACGGTGGCTTGGGAGGCATCCCTTGTTAAACATTTAAAAAAAAAAGAGCATTAGAGTATAGCAGACCAGGAGGTCTACTGTAGCACAGACCAGGAGGTCCAGACAGACCAGGAGGTCTAGGTACAGCAGACTAGGAGGTCCGCTATAGATAAAGAGTAAAGGAGCACAACACCAGGAAGGGTTGGTGCGGTACCCATATAGGCCATTAAGCTCTGGCTGAAGGAATTCGCAGCCACAATTTTCGATTCCACTGGTCGCTCCGCACATAAGATTAGTTGCTTATGTGCAGAACGATTGTACCGCACGTAATTGTGTGCATTAGTTAGTAACTTGACCCAGTACCATTTGCGTACGCTAGAGGGGTCATAAACGCTATTTGTACATTCTAACGTGATTTGTGTAATTTTTTATTTTAAGGGAGGTTCGCTGGTCACTTGGGAACTATCCAACAACCAATAGTTACTGGGAAGGGTTAAGTGCTCTTCGGATCACACCCACATGTTCCAGTAAATAGAGGTTCAGGTCGCAGGGGCCCTAGGTCGAGTATGCCAGCGCTAGTGCAGTGTGTGGGCGTATTGGTCGACGTGGGCGAGTGAGTGGAGTACTCGGTAAACTTCCGCCGCCGGCCTACCCCGGACATCTTGGTTTTTGTAAGGGTTCGCTAGAGACCCTGATTTGAAGGTCAGAGGTAGTGAAAGCAACACCTGCAAAGATGGGGGCCAGTTGTTCAGGTAGGGGGCGATCAACCTCGGTTCGGGTTGACTTAGTAAACCGGCCAATAGAGTCGGCAAGGATAACGTGTGATACAGACCGGGAAGTCCGAAATGGATCACACACAAAGGTCAATGAATGGGAAAGAATGACTGTGCATGACGGGGAAAAGTTCCCACGGGTAGGCAGTTTTAGTCCCGAGGTGTTGCAAAATCTAAGGAGAAGGATATGTCTCATTAAATCTGCAAAGAGACGGATCCAACATTATGATTATTTACAGTTATGGCAACGGGAAGGTGAAATACAAGGAGGATTAGCTTACACAGCTGACTCTCACTGTGGTCAGAAAAATATGGCAACGGGAGAGAAGGTGGTTACAGAGAATGGCACACTGGTGTATGATAAAAATGCACTTAGCAACTGTATTATAGATGATAAGGATAAGTGTAACAAATGTAACAATTATAAAAGTAAAACTGTTAAATGTACAATTGTTAACCCGTGCAAGTTGCACTCCATGTTAAACTTCCCTCATGATTACCAGCAAGAAAGTGAGCCCAGCACGATGTCGGCACCTTTTCCAGCAGCCATCACACAAGACATCCAGGTGGACACGACCAATTCGGTAAAGGCAGTAATCAAACCCCCTTACGGAGGGTCAGGTGAGGTCGTGTCCACAGGTACGTACGGTGTTATATATCACGCACAAACAAATGTACCTCATATTGTAGAACCAACACAAGATGATGTAATTGAGTTTAATCCTGTCAGGGTGATCACAGTCCCCAATGGGAAGACTGACGCTCAGGGAACCATTCCCGTCAGGGACAGTGCAATGCGCCGTCCCTGGTCCCGGATGGAATTGAGGTCAATTATGTCTGAATTTCCTGATCCTAGGAAAGATATAGTTGCATGTCAAAGGTTCATCAAAGAACTAGGAAACTCCACAGAACCCACCAACAAAGGTTGGCGGACAGTGCTGAGGGCATGTTTGCCCTCCAGTGTTGACCCTGCGAAATTCATTACTGATTGTAAATTAGACACAGAAGTACCTCAAACGGAGGAACACAATCAGGAATGTATTAAGCAGATCAACCGACAGTTAGGAGTATATTTCCCAGCCGTTGTCGAGTGGAACAAAATCTTCTCCATGAGACAAAACAAAGGGGAAAGTACTTCTAATTATTTCCATCGGGCATTGCAGGACATGGTTAAGTATACAGGGATAGAAAACATCAAAACAAATGTGAAGCATAGAGAAGTAGCGGTTAAGGTATTAATGAATGGTTTAAAGGAAGTGTTGAGAACAAGGGTACAGACCACCAACCCAAACTGGAGAAATATCTCGGTGGCTGCATTAAGAAAGTCCGCTGTTGGGCATGAGCAAAACATCAGCAAGCACAGGGAAGCACAGAGAGGTAAGAGGCCTCAGATCCCTGTGGGTAAGTCAAAGGTGATAAGGTGTTATAATTGCCAGAAGGAAGGTCATTATGCACGAGATTGAAGAACCACAGAAGGTATATAAACCCCCTAGACAAAGACATGAGCAGAGTCATGACACACAAAATTGTAATCAGGGATCACATAGGAAGGAGTTTGGGCCGCACCTGTAATATGCAGTCGGGAAAGGTGATCATTAGGACTGATAGTAAGCCTGAGGTTACAGTTAATGATATTGGGAGGTCAGTTCCTTGTAAACACAGGAACGGCCGGGTAAACGTTGTAAAAATTTATTTGTAAATGTTTCTTTTTCCCCATCTCTGACGTTCATTGGCAGAACTCAAACATCACATAGCTATTTGGTCCTTGCAGAAGTCTACCTAACCCCAGTGTGACCTACCGACATCGGTGTGTCCTGGCCAGGCACAAAAGGGTGGAGTGTGGGAATACTGGTGGGGAGAGGACTTCGCAAGGACACCAGTGGATGTGTTGGTGTGACAGCCTGATGGTGAACGGAAGATCTGACAATGTTTTTTTTTGTTGGTTAATGCAAAATGTGATGAATTGTTCTCTCTGTCGTTCGTTTTTTTCCCCTCTTCTTTCTCATGTTCTCATGCTTTAAAGATGGTATGTCACACATCAGTTGGACAAATGGTAATGCAAGATTTTTTTGCTCCTTACAGAAAGATCGCAGATTTGGAAGGAATATTGTATCACCAGAATGTTCGTTTGGAAGACTGAGAGACAGCACCTTTGAGATGACAGCAGAGCAAGAAGAACAACAAGACTAGAGGACAAAAGCATCATAACATTTTTTTCTTTCCCCTCAAAGTATTTTTTTTGTGCCCCCATTACAAATTTCTCTTTCTCCTCCTGTAAGATGGACTCGCCCCAAGAGACTGCAGTCCGTGTTTTCCTGTTGACCATGATGTTGACCAGAGCAGTCTGTTTCGGTGAGAGTACCAGTGAGGTCGAGAAAGGATCCGGAAGGGGTTTCTGATGACTGAGACGGAGGCGTAAATTTCCAATAGCAACACAATCACCAAGCAAAGGCGAGTACCAGAAAACGATCTAGCAGCCATGTTATTTGTAGACATTGTGAAGGATTGTTAGCTAAAGAGAACTGCATCTGTAGGCATTGTGACAATATAGTTGAGGATGGGTGCATAAAGAAATGTCAGTCCAGTTTTAATGTCTACATGGACCGGCATCCATTGAGTGACTATCACTCCTTAGTGGTAAAGTGTTAAATCAGACAGACTGTTGGGTATGCTCTCAAGTACCTCAAGGCCATAGCAAATCAGGACTAGTACCATTCCCTTTAACTGTAGGAGAGGTACTTGAGCTAAGTGGTGGGAGGCCGGTGGACAAGAGGTTTAATATCTCTAGTCCTCCTAGTTTGAAGCTCCACCAATATCATGTGGATAGGTCCTTAGTGTGCTTTAACATTTCCAATCCCCGAAAGCCGGGAAATTGGGAAGTGTCATGGAGTAATCAAACCATGACCTTTTCATACAGACCCGACAGAATGCCCATAGACACAGAACTTATACGCCAGATAGCCGACCATGGAAAATATTTCCGGTATAGGTACACTCTAGGAAGTAGGACCATGCGAGTTGGAGAAGTATCACCAGGATACTGTGCACAGATCGTACAAACTGATACGTGTACTAAACAGATGGGAGAATTAGGGTTAGGAAATTTCACATGGAAAATTTGTAACATGATAATGTCATACTCCGTCCCATATGTTCTCCCCGATGATGCATATTTCATATGCGGGAGGAAGGCGTATAAGTGGCTTGCCCCAAACTCAGAGGGATTGTGCTATATTGGAAAAGTACTGCCTGAAGTAATGACTGTAACCCATAACAAAATGAAAGATATTCACCGCAGTGCCCAAGCTCCTTATACTCATACTCATTACGAGCACGTCGTTAAACGGCACCTGATAGAGAGGACAGAGCATTCAGCCTCTGATCTGATCCATGAATCCACCGGGATTCAATTCCTACTCGCGTTAGATATCACTCGTACCGCCAGAGGAGTGATAAATTATAAATATATATCTGCGCTTGCAAATTTATTAGACAATATCACCGAAATGTATGACGACACATTCAGGTACACTGGGAAAGAGTTACAAGCCTACAAAACAGAACTGGTTCAGCATAGGATGATTCTCAATTACCTCACAGCTGTGACAGGCGGGTATTGTGTTACCCTAGCAACTCAATATGGAATAAAGTGCTGCACGTACATTACAAACAGCACGGAGGACCCAGCCGAGGTCATAGACCAAAAGATGGATGACATTTTACAATTAAAGTGGGAGTTTCGAAGGAAACACAATCTCACACTCGCTGCTGTGGGTAATGAGCTGACCAGTTGGGTGTCATGGTTGAACCCACGAAATTGGTTCTCGGGCTTAGGAGAATGGGCCCAAGGTATTATTATGGATGTAGGGAAATTTCTTTTGTGTATTCTGGGAGTCGTCATATTGGTTGGCCTGATATTTAGATGCGTTCGGGTTTTAGCGAAGCGTAAAAGTAATACCAGGGTGATGAGTCTAAGGAGCGAAGACACTGTACTAACAACAACTAATTTGATGTATGACCCAACGATAGAGACAATGTTGTGATGAAAATGTGATTCCACGGTCCGTTTTTTTCACCCGTTTCTCCTTTGTTTTCCTCCAAGGTACAAAGACATCCGCTTGGAAGAAGAATTTGACAACCTCTTTTATACAGACCATTGATGAACTATGCTACAAGCCCCATTTTCCCTAGTGACTTTAAATTTTACGATAGCCCAAATATTTGAGTGACTAACTTTCTGGACAATGAAAAAAAAAAACTTTTGCCGTCATTTATAGCAAAAGCATCAGGAGACTACAGTCAACATGTACATCGAGACAAGACTTCAGACAAGACCTCAATCGGCAAATGTATATTAAACTCACATAGTTTATGACTGCATTTACCATAATTGCTTCTTATCTTCATTTCTACAACCTTCAGGTAATGACACACATAGTCAATAGGGAATATAGGCACAGATATCAGCACTCACATATCCCCCCATTCATGTATCATCAACTAAAATGTGTTTCCCCATTTTGTTACAACTAAAAGCCGAAAAGAGCTCGGTAAAGTTTGACAGCCCATCCACAGACCCGTAATACGGGATAAGAAGGAATTCAAATGTATGCTTCGCAATACCTCGAAGCTTGATTTAAAACACGTACGGCGCGATGATACATGACCCCTCAAACATGGATTCATACACACATGCTTCTACTATCTCACTAGGTCATACCTTTTTCCCACCTGCTCCTCTCCTCCCTTTACCCAATCATAAAATTGTATTTACATTATGACATATATTTTTCTTTTTTGAACTGTTTTAGGAAGTGGCAGTTATTGATGACTGCCAAAGGGTGGACTGTCAAAGTCGGAAAAATATCATGCTGCACGTTGCCATATATTCACCTCATGCGCTTGCCCGCTGCACGTGCACATTCTCTCCCGTGCGTGCGGATACTCGTAGCTGCGTAATGGAGCTTCTACGGCCGTGCGCATTGGCGCGTGGTATGTGCATTTACGGTAGAGTTTGTGTGCGTCTAGCGGGCGACTCAATCGTTAAATAATAAAACCAAATAGTATGTTTTATAGATAATGTTCCCCTTAATAATGATTGTAGGTTTGTTTGATGTAACTGGTCGCTGGACAGAGAAATTCCTCTTTTCATGGTACGAAGGGTCAGACAGGGTTTGAGCAGTTGTGTTTGGTACCTAACTAAAGAACATTTTATTAGAAACAATCCGGTGCTGGTTAGGTAAAGATTAATCGCTCCTGCGTATAGTTATGGCCATTAGTATTTTCTGGACATTTACTATATTTGCGATTCATTATCCATGCGGCGGGAATTCTCAGATTCCCTCCCACCTGAGCAGTTTGATATAGTCACAGCCCACCTGTTCAAACTAACCTATGACCTTTTGTTATGATGCGAGGAGACATTCCTGTGTCCAATGAACAATGAGATTATAGGTCCCTTTGTAGTACACTGTATGCAGTGTATATAAGATCAGCCAGCCTGGGCAGCTCACTCACTCTCCACAAACGGTTTTCATCTTGACTAACTTGGAGCTGGTACCAGAAGCTGCACAGCGATCGTTCCCAGTGTGTGTAAGTAATTCTCTGTAACCATTCTAAATCTCTGTTTGTATTTGCCATATTCTCTCTCTCTCTGTTATTGTATAAGATTGTGACGATATTGTATATTTATGTGTAGTTAGCCTGCTTAGATATTGATGTTAGCCTGTAGTGTATGAACTGTTAACTGTTTTAACTTTTACATAGCTATATATTGTTAGTAAAGGTGTTGGAACCTTAGCAAGGTATTGTGTGTTTATTCCATTGATGAGAGTATTCAGAGTGTCTCGATCGCTCAAGAGGCTTTCATACAATAAAGGTTAATTAGCATTGCATTGTGCTCACATTACAAAACCAAGGTTTACAGTACAATCTCAGTCTTTCACTGTGTTGCATACAAGGTTTACTGAGTGTCATCCCGTGAGCGTCTGCGCCGCTCGTGTTCTCCTCGTGGTCACGAGCGTACGCTACGCTAGTAGCGTAGCAAGTTGTGAGCGAGCGTGTCGCATGTGCGTCTCGATCACGGCCGAGCGTATGCTACGCTAAGTGCGGACCCTTACGGTACCCCACACGCCAATTGCGTACTGAGTCTCTTACCCATTTATAGTGAATGTTATTAGATAAATAGTTAGCTTTATCAGTTATATACAGGGACGTAGCTACCATAGGTGCAGGGCGTGCAGCTGCTATGCAGAGCTGAGAGAGGCCACCTTCCCTGTCACAGTTACATGTGTTATATACAAGGGTGTAGCTACCATAGGTGCAGGCAGTGCAGCTACCAGGGGCGACTGGCCCACCAGGACACCATGACAGATTCCGATGGGCCAGTCCCATATCCCCCTCAGCCAGGCCGATTCACACTCAGGCTGGGCTGGCTCACACTGCTTCCAGTACTTGTGGTTCATTGGAATGCAATCCGGAAGTTAGGCTAGCGGTCACTTCCAGGTGCTGCTAGCCATGAAAAGTGGTGATGCTGTTCTACCACTGGGGGACCTTGAGAAAGTTAACCAGCCCAGCAGCATCCTCTCCCTGGCCCCGGCCAAACGTCTCTTCAACGAGCCCGGCACAGGAGCAGCAGCAAAGCGATGGTCGGAGCCGGGTTCACTACACCCGCTGCCACCCCAGCTCCCGCAGTCTCACTGACTGAGCACTGAAGGGGACCTGGCAGAGAGGTTATTTTTAATTACATTATTTGCATTATCATGTTAATGTAAGGGTTAGGGCGTCCTCGGTCACAGTGTATGGTTTGGGGACTGGACAGGAACAGGATGTACTTTGGTGGTCATTCTGAGTTGTTCGCTCGCTGCCGATTTTCGCAGTGCAGCGATCAAGTGAAAAAACTGCAAAAATGTGCATGCACATGGTACGCAGCGCGCATGCGCTAAGTACTTTCCCACGAAACTTTGTAGATTTACACAAGCTCGAGCGACGTTTTTCATCGCTCGAGTGATCGTAGTGTGATTGACAGGAAGTGGGTGTTTCTGGGAGGAAACTGGCCGTTTTCAGGGAGTGTGTTAAAAAATGCAGGTGTGCCAGGCAAAAACGCAGGAGTGGCTGGAGAAACGGGGGAGTGGCTGGCAGAACGCAGGGCGTGTTTTTGACGTCAAACCAGGAACTAAACGGACTGAGGTGATCGCAGTCTAGGAGTAGGTCTGGAGCTACTCAGAAACTGCAGGGAATTATTTAGTAGCAGTTCTGCTAATCTTTCGTTCGCTATTCTGCTAAACTAAGATACACTCCCAGAGGGCAGCTAGCGAGCGAACAACTCGGAATGAGAGCCTTTGTTCTCAGGATGCCAGCTGACCAGGCAGCACTCACAGCCAGCCCTGGGACAATCTCTAATGCAACGTCCTTCAGCCCTATAGCTGCCCAATGTCTGTCCATGATGATGGGCCTATTTATGTGGTGTCTACGTATGTAATGCGGTGGCTACGTATGTAATGCGGTGGCTATGCATGTAATGTGGTGCTAGTCATATAATGGAGTGCTATACGAGTAGTGCGGTGCTATACCTGTAATGTTGTGCTATTCGTGTTATGTGGCGCTATTTGTGTAATGCAGTGCTATACGTGTAGTGGTATGCATGTAATGCGGTGCTATACGTGTAATGTTGTGCTATACGTGTAATGCAGTGCTATTTGTATAATGTGGTGCTATTCATGTAATAATGTGGTGGCTATGTATGTAATATGGTGGCTATGCATGTAATCAGGGGCGGATTGGCCACAGGGACAGATTCTGCTGCGCTGGTCCCGTGTCTGTGATTCACTACTTGTGTGTACTCCCTCCCTGTACTGTGCTGTATGTAGTGTGTGCTCCCTCCCTGTACTGTGCTGTATGTAGTGTGTGCTCCTCCACCCTGTACTGTGCTGTATGTAGTGTGTGCTCCCTCCCTGTACTGTGCTGTATGTAGTGTGTGCTCCTCCTCCCTGTACTGTGCTGTATGTAGTGTGTGCTCCTCCTCCCTGTACTGTGCTGTATGTAGTGTGTGCTCCCTCCCTGTACTGTGCTGTATGTAGTGTGTGCTCCTCCTCCCTGTACTGTGCTGTATGTAGTGTGTGCTCCTCCTCTCTGTACTGTGCTGTATGTAGTGTGTGCTCCTCCTCCCTGTACTGTGCTGTATGTAGTGTGTACTCACTCCCTGTACTGTGCTGTATGTAGTGTGTGCTCCTCCTCTCTGTACTGTGCTGTATGTAGTGTGTGCTCCTCCTCTCTGTACTGTGCTGTATGTAGTGTGTGCTCTTCCTCCCTGTACTGTGCTGTATGTAGTGTGTGCTCCTCCTCCCTGTACTGTGCTGTATGTAGTGTGTGCTCCTCCTCCCTGTACTGTGCTGTATGTAATGTGTGCTCCCTCCCTGTACTGTGCTGTATGTAGTGTGTGCTCCCCCTCCCTGTACTGTGCTGTATGTAGTGTGTGCTCCCTCCCTGTACTGTGCTGTATGTAGTGTGTGCTTCCTCCCTGTACTGTGCTGTATGTAGTGTGTGCTCTCTCCCTGTACTGTGCTGTATGTAGTGTGTGCTCCCTCCCTGTACTGTGCTGTATGTAGTGTGTGCTCCCTCCCTGTACTGTGCTGTATGTAGTGTGTACTCACTCCCTGTACTGTGCTGTATGTAGTGTGTGCTCCCTCCCTGTACTGTGCTGTATGTAGTGTGTGCTCCCTCCCTGTACTGTGCTGTATGTAGTGTGTACTCACTCCCTGTACTGTGCTGTATGTAGTGTGTGCTCCTCCTCCCTGTACTGTGCTGTATGTAGTATGTGCTCCCTCCCTGTACTGTGCTGTATGTAGTGTGTGCTCCCTCCCTGTACTGTGCTGTATGTAGTGTGTGCTCTCTCCCTGTACTGTGCTGTATGTAGTGTGTGCTCCCTCCCTGTACTGTGCTGTATGTAGTATGTGCTCCTCCTCCCTGTACTGTGCTGTATGTAGTGTGTACTCACTCCCTGTACTGTGCTGTATGTAGTATGTACTCCTCCTCCCTGTACTGTGCTGTATGTAGTGTGTGCTCCCTCCCTGTACTGTGCTGTATGTAGTATGTGCTCCTCCTCCCTGTACTGTGCTGTATGTAGTGTGTACTCACTCCCTGTACTGTGCTGTATGTAGTGTGTGCTCCCTCCCTGTACTGTGCTGTATGTAGTATGTGCTCCTCCTCCCTGTACTGTGCTGTATGTAGTATGTGCTCCCTCCCTGTACTGTGCTGTATGTAGTGTGTGCTCCTCCTCCCTGTACTGTGCTGTATGTAGTGTGTGCAGGGCCGAAACTAGGGGGGGGCTAGGGGGGCAGGCGACCTGGGCGCCAGATTGGAGGGGGCGCCGAGACCCCCTAACACCCGCCGCGGCACTTACTTTTAAACCCCCTTCTCCCGAGTGCCCAGCTCGGGGGGCGGGGTTTCGCGGAATGACGCGATTGCGTCGTGACGTCACGGCGCAAACGCGTCATTCCAAGAAACCCCGCCGGAGGAGGGAGAAGGGGGAGCCCGGAGCCGCGCAGACGAGGAGGGAGAGGCGGCTGAAGAGCGGCGAGAACCGCTTCAAATGTAAGTCAGCCCCTCTCCCTTCCTCTCTTTCTCTCTCCCTCCACCACCTGCCGCAATGTGTAAAATGGGGACCTGTGCCTGCCGCTATGTGTAAAATGGGGACCTGTGCCTGCCGCTATGTGTAAAATGGGGACCTGTGCTTGCCGCTATGTGTAAAATGGGGACCTGTGCCTGCCGCTATGTGTAAAATGGGGACACTTGCCAGCGTACTGTGTAAAATGGGGACCTGTGCCTGCCGCAATGTGTAAAATGGGGACCTGTGCCTGCCGCAATGTGTAAAATGGGGACACTTGCCAGCGTACTGTGTAAAATGGGGACCTGTGCCTGCCGCTATGTGTAAAATGGGGACACTTGCCAGCGTACTGTGTAAAATGGGGACCTGTGCCTGCCGCAATGTGTAAAATGGGGACACTTGCCAGCGTACTGTGTAAAATGGGGACCTGTGCCTGCCGCTATGTGTAAAATGGGGACACTTGCCAGCGTACTGTGTAAAATGGGGACCTGTGCCTGCCGCTATGTGTAAAATGGGGACACTTGCCAGCGTACTGTGTAAAATGGGGACCTGTGCCTGCCGCAATGTGTAAAATGGGGACCTGTGCCTGCCGCTATGTGTAAAATGGGGACACTTGCCAGCGTACTGTGTAAAATGGGGACCTGTGCCTGCCGCTATGTGTAAAATGGGGACACTTGCCAGCGTACTGTGTAAAATGGGGACCTGTGCCTGCCGCAATGTGTAAAATGGGGACCTGTGCCTGCCGCAATGTGTAAAATGGGGACCTGTGCCTGCCGCAATGTGTAAAATGGGGACACTTGCCAGCGTACTGTGTAAAATGGGGACCTGTGCCTGCCGCTATGTGTAAAATGGGGACACTTGCCAGCGTACTGTGTAAAATGGGGACCTGTGCCTGCCGCAATGTGTAAAATGGGGACACTTGCCAGCGTACTGTGTAAAATGGGGACCTGTGCCTGCCGCAATGTGTAAAATGGGGACCTGTGCCTGCCGCAATGTGTAAAATGGGGACACTTGCCAGCGTACTGTGTAAAATGGGGACCTGTGCCTGCCGCTATGTGTAAAATGGGGACACTTGCCAGCGTACTGTGTAAAATGGGGACCTGTGCCTGCCGCAATGTGTAAAATGGGGACACTTTTTCCTGCCGCAATGTGTAAAATGGGGACCTGTGCCTGCCGCTATGTGTAAAATGGGGACACTTGCCAGCGTACTGTGTAAAATGGGGACCTGTGCCTGCCGCTATGTGTAAAATGGGGACACTTGCCAGCGTACTGTGTAAAATGGGGACCTGTGCCTGCCGCAATGTGTAAAATGGAGACCTGTGCCTGCCGCAATGTGTAAAATGGGGACACTTGCCAGCGTACTGTGTAAAATGGGGACCTGTGCCTGCCGCTATGTGTAAAATGGGGACACTTGCCAGCGTACTGTGTAAAATGGGGACCTGTGCCTGCCGCAATGTGTAAAATGGGGACACTTTTTCCTGCCGCAATGTGTGAAATGGGGACACCTGTCTGCCGCAATGTGTAAAATGGGGAATGGGGACACTTGCCTGTCGTACTGTGCAAAATGGGGACACTTTTTCCTGGATATGAAATTTATGTTAGAAAAGGCAGTTTTTCAGGTAAAAAAGTTCTGAAAGAGATATATATATATATATATATATATATATATATATATAATATTTTTATTCATTTATTTGTTATTTTTTTAATTTAATTTTATTATTTTTATTTATTTATTGTAAAATATTTTTTATTTTTTTTGCGGGGGGGGGGGGGGGGGGGGGGGGGGGGAGGGTGTCAAATGACTACCTTGCCCCGGGTGACAAAAATCCTAGTTTCGGCCCTGGTGTGTGCTCCTCCACCCTGTGCTATGCTGTATGTAGTGTGTGCTCCTCCTCCCTGTACTGTGCTGTATGTAGTGTGTGCTCCCTCCCTGTACTGTGCTGTATGTAGTGTGTGCTCCCTCCCTGTACTGTGCTGTATGTAGTGTGTGCTCCTCCTTCCTGTAATTTGAAACATATAAGGTTAAAAAAAGGGGTTTGTACATACCTCCCAACTGTCCCGATTTTCGCAGGACTGTCCCGTTTTTTGGGGACTGTCCTGCTGTCCCACCCGTGGGCAGCAGTGTCCCGCGGTGTGTGTTTGGGGGCAGTTGGGAGGCTCTGTCTCTCGCTGCCCTGCTTAGCAGAGCAGCGGTGAATAGACGCTGTGCGCATGCCCACAGTATCTATTCACTGGAGTCAGAGGGAGAGGGGGCATGCCAGAAGCTCACAGAGTGCTGGGTATGCCCCCTCAGTGATGAAAACGGGGGCCTCCTTCCGTGAAGCCACGTCCCCTTTTCATAGGCCACGCCCCCCATTCCGGGAGCATGTACGGCTTTGCCGTGCGGGTGTCCCTCTTCCAATGATAACAAAGTTGGTAGGTATGGTTTGTAGAATGAAAAATCAATAAAATCAGAAGTAGATTAAAGGCATGACTGCAGTGTCAGTAGACACTGAAAGTGGGCATATCAGTCCTTGTATATTCAGACTTACAGATGTGCATCAGGGAAGGATACTGTAGCAGTATATGCATAAAGGGGGTTATTCCGAGTTGATCGCTCAGTGACGATTTTTGCAGCGCTGTGATCAGGTAAAAAAAATGGCAAAACTGCGTATGGTTATGCACTGCAATGCGCACGCGCGTCGTACGGGTACAAAGAGCATCGTTATTGTGCAATGCTTTTGGCGATGAATCCATTCGCACAGTCAATCGCATGGAGATTGACAGGAAGAGGGCGTTTGTGGGTGGCAACTAACCGTTTTCTGGGAGTGTTTGGGAAAACGCAGGCGTGTCCAGGCGTATGCAGGGTGGGTATCTGACGTCAATTACGGGACCCCCGTCGCTAGAATCATCGCACAGGATAAGTAACTACAGGGCTGGTCTTGTTTTGCACAAAATGTGTTCGTGTCGCTCAGCTGCACATGCGATCGTACACTTGCAAAGTGAAAATACACTCCCACGTGGGTGATGACAATGCGTTTGCACGGCTGCTGAAAGTAGCTAGCGAGCGATCAACTCAGAATTAGGACCACAGTCACAGGTAAACATTACCATAACGTAAAGCAAAGGAGGCCTCAACTGTGTCTATCTCAGAATCAGAACCTCTGAGGAGTGACCCTGTCCTCTTGACAGGCCCCTCACACTCAACAGACTGCTTCCATAAATTTCCCGGGCTGGTGTTCGATCCCAATCCGCTCCTGGCAGCTACTATGGGGCCCAGAGCCGAGAGAGGCCACCTTCCCTGTCACAGTTACATGTGTTATATATAGGGGTGTAGCTACCATAGGTACTGTGACTGCCTACCAGTGCAATGCCTCACCTACTGGTGTGATCTCCACCTCCTGTGACAAGATCCTCCTGCTGGTGCTGTGACTGCCTATCAGTGTAATGCCTCACCTACTGGTGTGATCTCCACCTACTTTGACACGATCCTCCTGTTGGTGCTGTGACTTCCTACCAGTACAATGCCTCACCTACTGTTGTGATCTCCACCTCCTGTGACACGATCCTCCTGCTGGTGCTGTGACTGCCTACCAGTGCAATGCCTCACCTACTGGTGTGATCTCCACCTCCTGTGGCTCGATCCTCCTGCTGGTGCTGTGACTGCCTACCAGTGCAATGCCTCACCTGCTGTTGTGATCTCCACCTTCTGTGACACAACACATTCCTCCTGCTGGTGCTGTTGTTACTGCCTACCAGTGCAATGCCCCACTACTGGTGTGATCTCCACCTCCTGTGACAAGATCCTCCTGCTGGTGCTGTTGTTACTGCCTACCAGTGCAATGCCCCACTACTGGTGTGATCTCCACCTCCTGTGACAAGATCCTCCTGCTGGTGCTGTGACTGCCTACCAGTGCAATGCCTCACCTACTGGTGTGATCTCCACCTCCTGTGACACGATCCTCCTGCTGGTGCTGTGACTGCCTACCAGTGCAATGCCCAGGGCCGGTGCAAGGTTTCTCGGCACCCTAGGCAAGACTTCAGCCTCCCCCCACCCCCCCACCATCACACCTATCAGCCACCACAGGATAAAATAAAACACATTGGCATCCACAGGAACAAATAATAACAAACACAATGACCCCTTTCAGGAAAAAAAGAAAAAAAGAAGATTTTACTTACCGATAAATCTATTTCTCGTAGTCCGTAGTGGATGCTGGGACTCCGTAAGGACCATGGGGATATAGCGGCTCCGCAGGAGACAGGGCACAAAATAAAAGCTTAAGGATCAGGTGGTGTGCACTGGCTCCTCCCCCTATGACCCTCCTCCAAGCCTCAGTTAGGATACTGTGCCCGGACGAGCGTACATAATAAGGAAGGATATTGAATCCCGGGTAAGACTCATACCAGCCACACCAATCACACCGTACAACTTGTGATCTGAACCCAGTTAACAGTATGATAAACGCAAAGGAGCCTCTGAAAAGATGGCTCACAACAATAATAACCCGAATTTTTGTAACAATAACTATATACAAGTATTGCAGACAATCCGCACTAGGGATGGGCGCCCAGCATCCACTACGGACTACGAGAAATAGATTTATCGGTAAGTAAAATCTTATTTTCTCTGACGTCCTAGTGGATGCTGGGACTCCGTAAGGACCATGGGGATTATACCAAAGCTCCCAAACGGGCGGGAGAGTGCGGATGACTCTGCAGCACCGAATGAGAGAACTCCAGGTCCTCCTCAGCCAGGGTATCAAATTTGTAGAATTTAGCAAACGTGTTTGCCCCTGACCAAGTAGCTGCTCGGCAAAGTTGTAAAGCCGAGACCCCTCGGGCAGCCGCCCAAGATGAGCCCACCTTCCTTGTGGAATGGGCTTTTACTGATTTTGGCTGTGGCAATCCTGCCACAGAATGTGCAAGCTGAATTGTACTACAAATCCAACGAGCAATCGTCTGCTTAGAAGCAGGAGCACCCAGCTTGTTGGGTGCATACAGGATAAACAGCGAGTCAGATTTTCTGACTCCAGCCGTCCTGGAAACATATATTTTCAAGGCCCTGACAACGTCAAGCAACTTAGAGTCCTCTAAGTCCCTGGTAGCCGCAGGTACCACAATAGGTTGGTTCATGTGAAATGCAGAAACCACCTTAGGTAGAAATTGAGGACGAGTCCTCAATTCCGCCCTGTCAGAATGAAATATCAAGTAAGGGCTTTTATATGATAAAGCCGCCAATTCTGACACACGCCTGGCTGAAGCCAAGGCTAACAGCATCGACACCTTCCATGTGAGATATTTTAAGTCCACAGTGGAAAGTGGTTCAAACCAATGTGACTTTAGAAAACTCAACACCACATTGAGATCCCAAGGTGCCACTGGAGGCACAAAAGGAGGCTGTATGTGCAGCACCCCTTTTACAAATGTCTGAACTTCAGGTACTGAAGCCAGTTCTTTCTGGAAGAAAATCGACAGGGCCGAAATTTGAACCTTAATGGACCCTAATTTTAGGCCCATAGACAGTCCTGTTTGCAGGAAATGAAGGAAACGACCCAGTTGAAATTCCTCTGTAGGGGCCTTCTTGGCCTCACACCACGCAACATATTTACGCCAAATGCGGTGATAATGTTTTGCGGTTACGTCCTTCCTGGCTTTGACCAGAGTAGGGATGACTTCTTCTGGAATGCCTTTTTCCCTCAGGATCCAGCGTTCAACCGCCATGCCGTCAAACGCAGCCGCGGTAAGTCTTGGAACAGACAAGGCCCCTGCAGTAGCAGGTCCTTTCTTAGAAGTAGAGGCCACGGTTCGTCCGTGAGCATCTCTTGAAGTTCCGGGTACCAAGTCCGTCTTGGCCAATCCGGAACCACGAGTATAGTTCTTACTCCTCTCCTTCTTATGATTCTCAGTACTTTTGGTATGAGAGGCAGAGGAGGGAACACATACACTGACTGGTACACCCACGGCGTTACCAGAGCGTCCACTGCTATTGCCTGAGGGTCCCTTGACCTGGCGCAATATCTGTCCAGTTTTTTGTTTAGACGTGACGCCATCATGTCCACCTTTGGTTTTTCCCAACGGTTTACAATCAGGTGGAAGACTTCTGGGTGAAGTCCCCACTCTCCCGGGTGAAGGTCGTGTCTGCTGAGGAAGTCTGCTTCCCAGTTGTCCACTCCCGGAATGAATACTGCTGACAGTGCTATCACATGATTTTCCGCCCAGCGAAGAATCCTTGCAGCTTCTGCCATTGCCCTCCTGCTTCTCGTGCCGCCCTGTCTGTTTACGTGGGCGACTGACGTGATGTTGTCCGATTGGATCAACACCGCCTGACCCTGAAGCAGAGGTTTTGCTTGACTTAGGGCATTGTAAATGGCCCTTAGTTCCAGAATGTTTATATGAAGAGACGTTTCCAAGCTTGACCACAGGCCCTGGAAATTCCTTCCCTGTGTGACTGCTCCCCAGCCTCTCAGGCTGGCATCCGTGGTTACCAGGATCCAATCCTGAATGCCAAATCTGCGGCCCTCTAGTAGATGAGCACTCTGCAGCCACCACAGGAGAGACACCCTTGTCCTTGGCGACAGGGTTATCCGCTGATGCATCTGCAGATGCGATCCGGACCATTTGTCCAGTAGATCCCACTGAAATGTTCTTGCATGGAATCTTCCGAATGGAATCGCTTCGTAAGAAGCCACCATTTTCCCCAGGACCCTCGTGCACTGATGCACTGAGACCTGTCCTGGTTTTAGGAGGTTCCTGACTAGCTCGGATAACTCCCTGGCCTTCTCCTCCGGGAGAAACACCTTCTTCTGGACTGTGTCCAGAATCATTCCTAGGAACAGTAGACGTGTCGTTGGAATCAGCTGCGATTTTGGAATATTTAGAATCCACCCGTGCTGACGTAACACTACCTGAGATAGTGCTACTCCGACTTCTAACTGTTCCCTGGATCTTGCCCTTATCAGGAGATCGTCCAAGTAAGGGATAATTGAAATGCCTTTTCTTCGTAGAAGAATCATCATTTCGGCCATTACCTTGGTAAAGACCCGAGGTGCCGTGGACAATCCAAACGGCAGCGTCTGAAACTGATAATGACAGTTTTGTACTACAAACCTGAGGTACCCTTGGTGAGAAGGGTATATCGGGACGTGGAGATAAGCATCTTTGATGTCCAGAGACACCATATAGTCCCCTTCTTCCAGGTTCGCTATCACTGCTCTGAGTGACTCCATCTTGAATTTGAACCTTTTTATGTAAGTGTTCAAGGATTTCAGATTTAAAATTGGTCTCACCGAGCCGTCCGGCTTCGGTACTACAAACAGCGTGGAATAATACCCCTTTCCTTGTTGCAGGAGGGGTACCTTGATTATCACCTGCTGGGAATACAGCTTGTGAATGGCTTCTAGAACTGCCTCCCTGTCGGAGGGAGACTTTGGTAAAGCAGACTTCAGGAAACGATGAGGGGGAAACGCCTCGAATTCCAGTTTGTACCCCTGCGATACTACCTGTAGAATCCAGGGATCCACTTGCGAGTGAGCCCACTGCGCGTTGAAATTTTTGAGACGGGCCCCCACCATATCTGAGTCTGCTTGTAAAGCCCCAGCGTCATGCTGAAGACTTGGCAGAAGCAGGGGAGGGCTTCTGCTCTTGGGAAGCGGCTGCATGGTGCAGTCTTTTTCCTCTTCCTCTGCCCCGGGGCAGAAAGGAGTGGCCTTTTGCTCGCTTGTACTTATGGGAACGAAAGGACTGAGATTGAAAAGACGGTGTCTTTTTCTGCTGATGTGGAGTGACCTGGGGTAAAAAGGTGGATTTTCCAGCCGTTGCCGTGGCCACCAGGTCCGATAGACCAGCCCCAAATAACTCCTCCCCTTTATACGGCAATACTTCCATGTGCCGTTTGGAATCCGCATCCCCTGACCACTGTCGCGTCCACAACGCTCTTCTGGCAGAGATGGACATAGCACTTACTCTTGATGCCAGGGTGCAAATATCCCTCTGTGCATCACGCATATATAATAATGCATCCTTTAAATGTTCTATAGTTAACAAAATATTGTCCCTATCCAGGGTATCAATATTCTCAGTCAGGGAATCCGACCATGCGACTCCAGCACTGCACATCCAGGCTGAGGCGATTGCTGGTCGCAGTATAACACCAGTATGTGTGTATATACTTTTTAGGATATTTTCCAGCCTTCTATCAGCTGGTTCTTTGAGGGTAGCCGTATCAGGAGACGGTAACGCTACTTGTTTAGATAAACGTGTGAGCGCCTTATCTACCCTAGGGGGTGTTTCCCAACGCGCCCTAACCTCTGGCGGGAAAGGATATAATGTAGAGATGAGCGCCTGAAATTTTTCGGGTTTTGTGTTTTGGTTTTGGGTTCGGTTCCGCGGCCGTGTTTTGGGTTCGAACGCGTTTTGGCAAAACCTCACCGAATTTTTTTTGTCGGATTCGGGTGTGTTTTGGATTCGGGTGTTTTTTTCCAAAAACACTAAAAAACAGCTTAAATCATAGAATTTGGGGGTCATTTTGATCCCAAAGTATTATTAACCTCAAAAACCATAATTTACACTCATTTTCAGTCTATTCTGAATACCTCACACCTCACAATATTATTTTTAGTCCTAAAATTTGCACCGAGGTCGCTGTGTGAGTAAGATAAGCGACCCTAGTGGCCGACACAAACACCGGGCCCATCTAGGAGTGGCACTGCAGTGTCACGCAGGATGTCCCTTCCAAAAAACCCTCCCCAAACAGCACATGACGCAAAGAAAAAAAGAGGCGCAATGAGGTAGCTGTGTGAGTAAGATTAGCGACCCTAGTGGCCGACACAAACACCGGGCCCATCTAGGAGTGGCACTGCAGTGTCACGCAGGATGGCCCTTCCAAAAAACCCTCCCCAAACAGCACATGACGCAAAGAAAAAAAGAGGCGCAATGAGGTAGCTGTGTGAGTAAGATTAGCGACCCTAGTGGCCGACACAAACACCGGGCCCATCTAGGAGTGGCACTGCAGTGTCACGCAGGATGTCCCTTCCAAAAAACCCTCCCCAAACAGCACATGACGCAAAGAAAAAAAGAGGCGCAATGAGGTAGCTGACTGTGTGAGTAAGATTAGCGACCCTAGTGGCCGTCACAAACACCGGGCCCATCTAGGAGTGGCACTGCAGTGTCACGCAGGATGTCCCTTCCAAAAAAACCCTCCCCAATCAGCACATGATGCAAAGAAAAAGAAAAGAAAAAAGAGGTGCAAGATGGAATTGTCCTTGGGCCCTCCCACCCACCCTTATGTTGTATAAACAAAACAGGACATGCACACTTTAACCAACCCATCATTTCAGTGACAGGGTCTGCCACACGACTGTGACTGATATGACGGGTTGGTTTGGACCCCCCCCAAAAAAGAAGCAATTAATCTCTCCTTGCACAAACTGGCTCTACAGAGGCAAGATGTCCACCTCATCTTCACCCTCCGATATATCACCGTGTACATCCCCCTCCTCACAGATTATCAATTCGTCCCCACTGGAATCCACCATCTCAGCTCCCTGTGTACTTTGTGGAGGCAATTAATGCTGGTCAATGTCTCCGCGGAGGAATTGATTATAATTCATTTTAATGAACATCATCTTCTCCACATTTTCTGGATGTAACCTCGTACGCCGATTGCTGACAAGGTGAGCGGCGGCACTAAACACTCTTTCGGAGTACACACTTGTGGGAGGGCAACTTAGGTAGAATAAAGCCAGTTTGTGCAAGGGCCTCCAAATTGCCTCTTTTTCCTGCCAGTATAAGTACGGACTGTGTGACGTGCCTACTTGGATGCGGTCACTCATATAATCCTCCACCATTCTATCAATGTTGAGAGAATCATATGCAGTGACAGTAGACGACATGTCCGTAATCGTTGTCAGGTCCTTCAGTCCGGACCAGATGTCAGCATCAGCAGTCGCTCCAGACTGCCCTGCATCACCGCCAGCGGGTGGGCTCGGAATTCTGAGCCTTTTCCTCGCACCCCCAGTTGCGGGAGAATGTGAAGGAGGAGATGTTGACAGGTCGCGTTCCGCTTGACTTGACAATTTTGTCACCAGCAGGTCTTTCAACCCCAGCAGACCTGTGTCTGCCGGAAAGAGAGATCCAAGGTAGGCTTTAAATCTAGGATCGAGCACGGTGGCCAAAATGTAGTGCTCTGATTTCAACAGATTGACCACCCGTGAATCCTTGTTAAGCGAATTAAGGGCTGCATCCACAAGTCCCACATGCCTAGCGGAATCGCTCCGTGTTAGCTCCTTCTTCAATGCCTCCAGCTTCTTCTGCAAAAGCCTGATGAGGGGAATGACCTGACTCAGGCTGGCAGTGTCTGAACTGACTTCACGTGTGGGAAGTTCAAAGGGCATCAGAACCTTGCACAACGTTGAAATCATTCTCCACTGCACTTGAGACAGGTGCATTCCATCTCCTATATCGTGCTCAATTGTATAGGCTTGAATGGCCTTTTGCTGCTCCTCCAACCTCTGAAGCATATAGAGGGTTGAATTCCACCTCGTTACCACTTCTTGCTTCAGATGATGGCAGGGCAGGTTCAGTAGTTTTTGGTGGTGCTCCAGTCTTCTGTACGTGGTGCCTGTACGCCGAAAGTGTCCCGCAATTTTTCTGGCCACCGACAGCATCTCTTGCACGCCCCTGTCGTTTTTTAAAAAATTCTGCACCACCAAATTCAAGGTATGTGCAAAACATGGGACGTGCTGGAATTTGCCCATATTTAATGCACACACAATATTGCTGGCGTTGTCCGATGCCACAAATCCACAGGAGAGTCCAATTGGGGTAAGCCATTCCGCGATGATCTTCCTCAGTTGCCGTAAGAGGTTTTCAGCTGTGTGCGTATTCTGGAAAGCGGTGATACAAAGCGTAGCCTGCCTAGGAAAGAGTTGGCGTTTGCGAGATGCTGCTACTGGTGCCGCCGCTGCTGTTCTTGCGGCGGGAGTCCATACATCTACCCAGTGGGCTGTCACAGTCATATAGTCCTGACCCTGCCCTGCTCCACTTGTCCACATGTCCGTGGTTAAGTGGACATTGGGTACAACTGCATTTTTTAGGAGACTGGTGAGTCTTTTTCTGACGTCCGTGTACATTCTCGGTATCGCCTGCCTAGAGAAGTGGAACCTAGATGGTATTTGGTAACGGGGGCACACTGCCTCAATAAATTGTCTAGTTCCCTGTGAACTAACGGCGGATACCGGACGCACGTCTAACACCAACATAGTTGTCAAGGACTCAGTTATCCGCTTTGCAGTAGGATGACTGCTGTGATATTTCATCTTCCTCGCAAAGGACTGTTGAACAGTCAATTGCTTACTGGAAGTAGTACAAGTGGGCTTACGACTTCCCCTCTGGGATGACCATCGACTCCCAGCGGCAACAACAGCAGCGCCAGCAGCAGTAGGCGTTACACGCAAGGATGCATCGGAGGAATCCCAGGCAGGAGAGGACTCGTCAGACTTGCCAGTGACATGGCCTGCAGGACTATTGGCATTCCTGGGGAAGGAGGAAATTGACACTGAGGGAGTTGGTGGGGTGGTTTGCGTGAGCTTGGTTACAAGAGGAAGGGATTTACTGGTCAGTGGACTGCTTCCGCTGTCACCCAAAGTTTTTGAACTTGTCACTGACTTATTATGAATGCGCTGCAGGTGACGTATAAGGGAGGATGTTCCGAGGTGGTTAACGTCCTTACCCCTACTTATTACAGCTTGACAAAGGGAACACACGGCTTGACACCTGTTGTCCGCATTTCTGGTGAAATACCTCCACACCGAAGAGCTGATTTTTTTGGTATTTTCACCTGGCATGTCAACGGCCATATTCCTCCCACGGACAACAGGTGTCTCCCCGGGTGCCTGACTTAAACAAACCACCTCACCATCAGAATCCTCCTGGTCAATTTCCTCCCCAGCGCCAGCAACACCCATATCCTCCTCATCCTGGTGTACTTCAACACTGACATCTTCAATCTGACTATCAGGAACTGGACTGCGGGTGCTCCTTCCAGCACTTGCAGGGGGCGTGCAAATGGTGGAAGGCGCATGCTCTTCACGTCCAGTGTTGGGAAGGTCAGGCATCGCAACCGACACAATTGGACTCTCCTTGTGGATTTGGGATTTCAAAGAACGCACAGTTCTTTGCGGTGCTTTTGCCAGCTTGAGTCTTTTCAGTTTTCTAGCGAGAGGCTGAGTGCTTCCATCCTCATGTGAAGCTGAACCACTAGCCATGAACATAGGCCAGGGCCTCAGCCGTTCCTTGCCACTCCGTGTGGTAAATGGCATATTGGCAAGTTTACGCTTCTCCTCCGACAATTTTATTTTAGGTTTTGGAGTCCTTTTTTTACTGATATTTGGTGTTTTGGTTTTGACATGCTCTGTACTATGCCATTGGGCATCGGCCTTGGCAGACGACGTTGCTGGCATTTCATCGTCTCGGCCATGACTAGTGGCAGCAGCTTCAGCACGAGGTGGAAGTGGATCTTGATCTTTCCCTAATTTTGGAACCTCAACATTTTTGTTCTCCATATTTTAATAGGCACAACTAAAAGGCACCTCAGGTAAACAATGGAGATGGATGGATTGGATACTAGTATACAATTATGGACGGGCTGCCGAGTGCCGACACAGAGGTAGCCACAGCCGTGAACTACCGCACTGTACTGTGTCTGCTGCTAATATATAGACTGGTTGATAAAGAGATAGTATACTCGTAACTAGTATGTATGTATAAAGAAAGAAAAAAAAACCACGGTTAGGTGGTATATACAATTATGGACGGGCTGCCGAGTGCCGACACAGAGGTAGCCACAGCCGTGAACTACCGCACTGTACTGTGTCTGCTGCTAATATATAGACTGGTTGATAAAGAGATAGTATACTCGTAACTAGTATGTATGTATAAAGAAAGAAAAAAAACCCACGGTTAGGTGGTATATACAATTATGGACGGGCTGCCGAGTGCCGACACAGAGGTAGCCACAGCCGTGAACTACCGCACTGTACTGTGTCTGCTGCTAATATATAGACTGGTTGATAAAGAGATAGTATACTCGTAACTAGTATGTATGTATAAAGAAAGAAAAAAAAAACACGGTTAGGTGGTATATACAATTATGGACGGGCTGCCGAGTGCCGACACAGAGGTAGCCACAGCCGTGAACTACCGCACTGTACTGTGTCTGCTGCTAATATATAGACTGGTTGATAAAGAGATAGTATACTCGTAACTAGTATGTATGTATAAAGAAAGAAAAAAAAACCACGGTTAGGTGGTATATACAATTATGGACGGGCTGCCGAGTGCCGACACAGAGGTAGCCACAGCCGTGAACTACCGCACTGTACTGTGTCTGCTGCTAATATATAGACTGGTTGATAAAGAGATAGTATACTCGTAACTAGTATGTATGTATAAAGAAAGAAAAAAAAACCACGGTTAGGTCACTGGTATATACAATTATGGACGGGCTGCCGAGTGCCGACACAGAGGTAGCCACAGCCGTGAACTACCGCACTGTACTGTGTCTGCTGCTAATATATAGACTGGTTGATAAAGAGATAGTATACTCGTAACTAGTATGTATGTATAAAGAAAGAAAAAAAAACCACGGTTAGGTGGTATATACAATTATGGACGGGCTGCCGAGTGCCGACACAGAGGTAGCCACAGCCGTGAACTACCGCACTGTACTGTGTCTGCTGCTAATATATAGACTGGTTGATAAAGAGATAGTATACTCGTAACTAGTATGTATGTATAAAGAAAGAAAAAAAAACCACGGTTAGGTCACTGGTATATACAATTATGGACGGGCTGCCGAGTGCCGACACAGAGGTAGCCACAGCCGTGAACTACCGCACTGTACTGTGTCTGCTGCTAATATATAGACTGGTTGATAAAGAGATAGTATACTCGTAACTAGTATGTATGTATAAAGAAAGAAAAAAAAACCACGGTTAGGTGGTATATACAATTATGGACGGGCTGCCGAGTGCCGACACAGAGGTAGCCACAGCCGTGAACTACCGCACTGTACTGTGTCTGCTGCTAATATATAGACTGGTTGATAAAGAGATAGTATACTCGTAACTAGTATGTATGTATAAAGAAAGAAAAAAAAACCACGGTTAGGTGGTATATACAATTATGGACGGGCTGCCGAGTGCCGACACAGAGGTAGCCACAGCCGTGAACTACCGCACTGTACTGTGTCTGCTGCTAATATATAGACTGGTTGATAAAGAGATAGTATACTCGTAACTAGTATGTATGTATAAAGAAAGAAAAAAAAACCACGGTTAGGTCACTGGTATATACAATTATGGACGGGCTGCCGAGTGCCGACACAGAGGTAGCCACAGCCGTGAACTACCGCACTGTACTGTGTCTGCTGCTAATATATAGACTGGTTGATAAAGAGATAGTATACTCGTAACTAGTATGTATGTATAAAGAAAGAAAAAAAAACCACGGTTAGGTCACTGGTATATACAATTATGGACGGGCTGCCGAGTGCCGACACAGAGGTAGCCACAGCCGTGAACTACCGCACTGTACTGTGTCTGCTGCTAATATAGACTGGTTGATAAAGAGATAGTATACTACTAATATTATATACTGGTGGTCAGGTCACTGGTCACTAGTCACACTGGCAGTGGCACTCCTGCAGCAAAAGTGTGCACTGTTTAATTTTAATATAATATTATGTACTCCTGGCTCCTGCTATAACCTATAACTGGCACTGCAGTAGTGCTCCCCAGTCTCCCCCACAATTATAAGCTGTGTGAGCTGAGCAGTCAGACAGATATATAATATATATAGATGATGCAGCACACTGGCCTGAGCCTGAGCAGTGCACACAGATATGGTATGTGACTGAGTCACTGTGTGCTGTGTATCGCTTTTTTCAGGCAGAGAACGGATTATAAATAAAAGTGGTGGTCACTGGTCACTATCAGCAAAACTCTGCACTGTACACTACTGAGTACTCCTAATGCTCCCCAAAATTAGTAAATCAAGTGTCTCTCTAATCTATTCTAATTCTAAACGGAGAGGACGCCAGCCACGTCCTCTCCCTATCAATCTCAATGCACGTGTGAAAATGGCGGCGACGCGCGGCTCCTTATATAGAATCCGAGTCTCGCGATAGAATCCGAGCCTCGCGAGAATCCGACAGCGTCATGATGACGTTCGGGCGCGCTCGGGTTAACCGAGCAAGGCGGGAAGATCCGAGTCGCTCGGACCCGTGAAAAAAAACATGAAGTTCTGGCGGGTTCGGATTCAGAGAAACCGAACCCGCTCATCTCTAATATAATGCTAATAATTTTTTAGAAATTAGCTGTTTTTTATCGGGAGAAACCCACGCTTTTTCACACACCTCATTTATTTCCTCTGACTCAGGAAAAAATATTGGTAGTTTTTTCTCACCCCACATAATACCCTTCTTTGTGGTACTTGTAGTGTCAGAAAGGTTCAATGCCTCTTTCATTGCCGTGATCATGTAACGTGTGGCCCTACTGGACATTACGTTTGTCTCGTCACCGTCGACACTAGACTCAGTATCTGTGTCAGGGTCTGTGTCGACCCACTGAGGTAACGGGCGTTTTAGCGCCCCTGACGGTGTCTGAGACGCCTGGACAGGCACTAACTGATTTGCCGGCTGTCTCATGTCGTCAACAGTTTTTTGCAAATTGCTGACATTATCACTTAATTGTTTAAATACAATCATCCAGTCAGGTGTCGACTCCCTAGGGGGTGACATCACCAACGCAGGCAACTGCTCCGCCTCCACATAATTTTCCTCCTCATACATGTCGACACACGCGTACCGACACACAGCACACACACACCGGGAATGCTCTGATAGAGGACAGGACCCCACTTAGCCCTTTGGAGAGACAGAGGGAGAGTCTGCCAGCACACACCCAGCGCTATATATATATACAGGGATAACCTTATATAAGTGTTATTCCCTTATAGCTGCTGTTAATTATTGTTATTTGCTGCCAACAATGCCCCCCCTTCTCTTTTTTACCCTGATTCTGAAGCAGGACTGCAGGGGAGAGTCAGGGAGCCGTCCTTCCAGCGGAGCTGTGAGGGAAAATGGCGCTTGTGTGCTGAGGAGATAGGCTCCGCCCCTTCACGACGTCCTTATCTCCCGCTTTTTTGTGTAAAATGGCAGGGGATTAAAATACATCCATATAGCCCAGGAGCTATATGTGATGTATTCTGTTTTGCCACCTAAGGTATTCTGTTATATTGCGTCTCAGGGCGCTCCCCCCCCAGCGCCCTGCACCCTCAGTGACCGGAGTGTGAAGTGTGCTGAGAGCAATGGCGCACAGCTGCCGTGCTGTGCGCTACCTTAGTCTGAAGACAGGATGTCTTCTGCCGCCGATTTCACCGGACCTCTTCGTCTCTTCTGGCTCTGTAAGGGGGACGGCGGCGCGGCTCCGGTGACCCATCCAGGCTGAACCTGTGATCGTCCCTCTGGAGCTAGTGTCCAGTAGCCTAAGAAACCCGATCCACTCTGCACTCAGGTGAGTCCGTTTCTTCTCCCCTTAGTCCCACGATGCAGTGAGCCTGTTGCCAGCAGGACTCACTGAAAATAAAAAAACCTAACTAAACTTTTATTCTAAGCAGCTCAGGAGAGCCACCTAGATTGCACCCTTCTCGGCCGGGCACAAAAATCTAACTGAGGCTTGGAGGAGGGTCATAGGGGGAGGAGCCAGTGCACACCACCTGATCCTTAAGCTTTTATTTTGTGCCCTGTCTCCTGCGGAGCCGCTATATCCCCATGGTCCTTACGGAGTCCCAGCATCCACTAGGACGTCAGAGAAAACACATTGGCTTCCACAGGGTAAAAGAAACACACATTTGCCCTGACATAAAAACCAAAACACAATGCTCCCCAGTACATAACTTGCATATAGCCCTTTATTATTGTCAGAACAGCAAATTAATGTGCTCCTGCTAAGTACAAAGGGAAAACGTGATGGCTTCTCCAACATATGTGCAAGGCCCTATCTTAGTATCAAAATTATTATTATTATTATTTACTTATATAGTGCCACTAATTTGTACACAGAACAACAGAATTCATATCTCTCCCTGTTCCACTGGAATGGGAGTGATACTCTCTAAAATGCAAACACACACAGACAAATCCACATAACCTGACCATATGTTTTTGGAGTGTGGGTGGAAACAGGAATACCCAGAGGAAACCCATAGAAACATAAAAAGAACATGCAAACTCTACACAGACAGGCCATGACCAGGAATTGAACTCATGACCTGAGTGCTGTGAGGCAGTAATGCTTACCCTATGCTACTGTTCCGCCAATTGGATAATAACGTATCAAAAATGTTGCAGACTGTATAGAGAATACACCCTACAGCAGTTTGGGAAAGGGATCCTGACGCTTAGGATGCCGGTAGTCAGAAGAATGACAGCAGCATCCTGCTGCTTATAGGTGGTCATTCCGAGTTGATCGCTCGCTAGCAGTTTTTAGCAGCCGTGCAAACGCTATGCCGCCGCCCACTGGGAGTGTATTTTAGCTTAGCAGAAGTGCGAACTAAAGGATCGCAGAGCGGCAGCAAAAACAAATTGTGCCGTTTCAGAGTAGCTTCAGACCTACTCAGCGCTTGCGATCACTTCAGACCATTCAGTTCCGGATTTGACGTCACAAACACACCCTGCGTTCTCCCAGCCACGCCTGCGTTTTTCCTGGAACGCCTGCGTTTTTTCGAACACTACCTGGAAACGGTCAGTTGACACCCAGAAACGCCCACTTCATGTCAATCACTCTGAGGCCGCCATTGCGACTGAAAATCAACGCTAGACCTTGTGTGAAACTACATCGGCCATTGTGAAAGTACTTTGTGCATACGCATGCGCAGAAGTGCTGTTTTTTCACTTAATCGCAGCGCAGTGAACATTTTAATCTAGCGATCAACTCGGAATGACCCCCATAATCCCAACCCCTCGTAGGAAAGTATGCTAACCCCTTCCCTCCCCTACCTGCCGCCTAACCCTCCCTTCCTGCAGTCTAACTTTAATTTCCCCCCCTGCAACCTAACCCTACCATGGTGCCTAACCCTAACCCCCTCCCCCCACAGCCTAACTGTAACCCTCCCCGGCATACTTACATTCAGTATGCTGACTCTTGGGATTCCGGCATCGGGATTCTGATTGTTGGTGGGCAGCTTATTTTTAGTGTGTGCAGTTAGATTTCAGTACTAATAAATGGTAAAAAAAATAGAACACGACAAACTGACAAATACGTTTTCTGAGCAGCAGGTACGGATGTCTTGTTCAGCCATACACTATATATCTTGTGATATACTATGTTGGTTCATTGACAGTTTTTATGTTGCAAATATAGGTGAAATGTGGCACCCCCAGCCAATGTGGAACTGCAAGTCCCAGCATATCCTGCCAAAAAAGAAGCAGGGCATACTGGACAATGTAGTTTCACACCAGCTACAGCTGACGCATGGAAAAAAAACTCCACTACTTACTTGCAAGGAGGAGTAACCGTCAGACGGAGAAGCAATCAGTCGGCATCCATCACAGCCTATGGACCTACAGGTCTTCCGTAGGTCTGTAGGACAAAGTAAAAAAAAGTCTATAGTAGTATCACATGCTGGTGCTGGTCCCACAGTGACAGTTGGATCAGGCTGCAGATGCATAAACCACTGGTCCACTTTCTGTAGATGAGGCGGACCAGGACATAAATGACGGAGCGGCCTGGGGCATATCCCCCCCCCTCCCTCCAGTGCAGCACGCCTGTTGCTGTGAGGGGGGGGGGGGGGGCTCAGTGCTCGGTGCTGCCACTGAATCTGCCTATACTCTCAGCAACTGCAGGCCTTTTGTGATACAGTATGTGTGCAGGGAACTTCTTTAACTGGGTGTACTACGGTATGACAGTGCTAGGGATCCCAGCGCCCAGCATACCGTCGCTGGGATCCTGACCGCTGGTATACCGGCAGCGGGGCGAGCACAAAAGAGCCCCTTGCGGGCACAGTGGCGCTTGTTATTCTCCCTCCAGGGGGATCGTGGACACCCCAAGAGGGAAAATAGTTGACGGTATGCCGGCTGTCGGGATTCCGGCGTCGGTATGCTGAGCGCTGGGATCCCGACAGCCGGCATATCAAATGCCACACCTTTAACAGAGTGTGAGGTATAGCATTACAGGTACTGGATGTTTCCCAGTGAGCCCTGTAACACATACACAACTACTCACACTGAGGCCCACACACACTCATACTGACACACACACACACACACACACACACACACACACACACACACACACACACACACACACTGACACTCATACTGAGACACACACACAGTGACACTCATACTGAGACACACACACACTGACACTCATACTGGGACGGACACACAGTGGCACTCATACTGAGACACACAGTGACACTCACACTGAGACACACACACTGACACTCATACTAAGGTAGAGGCACATGTACACTCATACTGAGAAACACAATGACACTCAGGGGCGGATCCAGAACAAAATGACGGGGGGGGGGGGGGCACCATGACAGAGGAAATGAGGGGGAGGTACTTTAGTGCGCACATAAGACGCACGTGCTCCAGAAAAGTGGGTTTGGCCTTGCAACAATGGTTGTGGCTTCAAAGAGAATGCCATATCCATGAGGCAGTGGGTGACGCCACAGAATGTGAGATTGTTTGTGACATAGTGGATGACGGGGAGAGATAGTGGGTGACAGGGAGAGGCAGACAGGAGGGAGAAGTGATGGGGTGAAATAGTGGGAGAAAGAAAGGCAGTGGGTGACAGGGAGAATGTGACGGGGAGAGGTAGTGGGTGATGTCAGGTAGAGAGTAAAAGGCAATGGGTGACAGGAGAGAAAAGTGATGGGGAGAGATAGTTGGAGACAGAAAGGCAGTAGGTGACAGGGAGAATGTGACGGGGAGAGGCAGTGGGTGATGTCAGGTTGAGAGTAGAAGGCAATGGGTAACGGGAGAAAAGTGATGGGGAGAGATAGCTGGAGACAGAAAGGCAGTAGGTGACAGGCAGTGGGATCTATATATGGGACACCGGCCTAGATGGAAATGGGGCAGAGAGATGGTGGTGGGAGGGGGAAACACTAGGCTGTAGAAGGGGATACACTGGGCTGAATGAGGGGATGTCCTTGCTGAGTGGCAGTGAGATGGGGGCAGGGGGCTGGGAGAGGGGAGACACTGGGCAGACAGGGTGGTAGATACTGGGATAAGGGAGTTAGTGAGATGGTGGGGGACACTGGGCTGGATTGGGGGGCCCAGGGCACTATGAGTGGGGAGGCACTTGGCAGGATGGGAAGGGGGCAGTGAAAGGGGTAACACTGGGCTGGTGAGGAGGGATCAGTATGTCTAGACTCACTGGGGGGTTCTAGATGGGAGAGCAGTGAGATGGGAACAGTGGGCTGGTTGGGGAGGGAAGGGGAAACATTGGGCTGGCAGGATGGGAGACACTGGGGCTAGGGGCAGTAAAGGTGGGGGCACCAGGCTGGAGAAGGGAGCAGACACTGAGAGAGCACTGTTTCTGTCTGGCCCTGCACATGCGAGTGCAGCACCGCACACTCACTCAGTAGCCCTTCCCGTGTCCCTGCACCCTACCTGCTTCCTCGGTCCCCAGCTCAGCTCAATCACCCCTGCACTGCCAACTCTGTGCAGGGATCTGTCTCCTGGTGGCGGGTCCGGCTGGCTCCATCAGGCGGCAGCTTGCTCCATCTAACAGGCGGCGGCATTGACGGCTTTCACTCCCCCGCAATCAGCGTACCGCGGAGCCCCTCTTCCCCCGTGTACTAGTGCAGCCAGGGAGAGGGTGACACTAAAGTCCGAATTAGGCCCAGCCCGCGGATCAGAATGCAGAAGGCGGAGCTGGGCTGTTCGTTCCTAGGTAAGCTGCTACAGGAAGGAGGGACCGACAGCCGGCGGCCTCATTGTGCAGTGCAGCATTAAAAAAAAAACACCTCCTAAATGACAGGGGGAGCACGTGCCTTGGTGCCCCCCCCCCCCCCCCCCCCTGAATCCGCGTATGATGACACTAATACTAAGTCAGAGACACACACACACACACACACACACACACACACACTGATACTGAGACACACACTCATACTGAGACACACACTCATACTGAGACACACACACGCTCATACTGAGACACATACTGAGACGACAAACTCATACTGAGGCACACACTGATACTGAGACACACACACACACACACACACACACACACACACACACACACACACACACACACACAGTAGTTACCTCCAGCTTACAGTATATCACAGGAGCAAGTCTGAAAGAACAGGCAGCAGAGCCATAGAAAGACCGCCGAGGACCTAGCATACTCGGGGGGCGTGGCCTAATCACTGAGGTGTGGCCACGCCCCTTTTATAAAAAAAACCACCAAAAAAACCCCATCAAGCAGCAGGCTATGGAGCCGGCCCGGCAGATGGGGGACACGGGACTGGCCGAGGGGGAAACCAACTCTCTGCTCCCACTGCATAGCGGTGCGGCAGTGAATTGTCTAGCTGCCTGTCAGTCAAATTAGCATCGTTGCAGGACTACCCGCAGCGCTGCTATGTGTCTCCATGCCGCCGGGTGCCTTGCTGCTGCTATTTCATGGGGGCTAGTAAAGGGCGAAGGGGGGAGAGCGGGTTGGCGGCTAACAGTCAAAACGACCAGGGCTCCTGACAGCCTCAGCATACCGCCCCCTCAGGTCCTGGCGCCCATTGGCAGCTGCCTAAAGCTGCCTAATGGAAGCGCCGGCCCTGGCAATGCCCCACCTACTGGTGTGATCTCCACCTCCTGTGACAAGATCCTCCTGCTGGTGCTGTGACTGCCTACCAGTGCAATGCCTCAGCTACTGGTGTGATCTCCGCCTCCTGTGACACGATCCTCCTGTTGGTGATGTGACTGCCTACCAGTGCAATGCCTCACCTACTGGTGTGATCTCCACCTCCTGTGACACGATCCTACTGCTGGTGCTGTGATTGCCTACCATGCTGCATTAGCCTTGCTTACTACCACTGTGGGTAATGCTAACAGTTTGCTTAAGCCCAATTTGTGTTGGCCCCCGCTTATAGCTGACTTACTCCAACCTACATGAGGCCACTTTTCATATATTTTCAGGGCTACTTTATGTTCCCAATCCACCCCTGTCTGGCATGGAAGAAATGTGAATGATAAATCAATGTAAATGTACCAGGAGGTATTGACAAGCCTTTATAACATTATCTTATACTGTGAATTTCTTACCCTGTTTCAAGACAATTAATTAATTTAACTTGTTAATTAAGTGAAAGGAAGACATGATATTTTCCGGGAGATGTATCAAGCCGGGGAGAGAGATAAAGTTGAGTATTTGCCCAAATCATATGAAGCTTCTAACTACAGGTATTATTTCATGTACTGTGCTAAATAAGTGACAGAAGATGAGTGGGTTGTTTGGACATCTGTACTTTATCTCTCTCCGAGGCTTGATACATCTCCCCAAGAGTCCTGTATATAAAATATATGTCTGGCTGCTATACAGCAGGCCAGGAGCACCAGCAGGACTGTAGAGTAACAGTCATATCAGTAATAATTTGCGGACCCTGTGAAATTAACATTCAGTAAAGATGGGAGACTCAGTCAATGAATACATAAAACATTTTTTAGTTTATGTTAAAATATAAAAAGTTTATTAAGTGGAATATTTAATAAATAATATTTGCGAGACATCTCCAAAAACAGTTGGTTTTGGTGGCTGCCCACAAATATTAACCAGCCCCTGAATGTATGTATTGGGGACTGCAATGGATATTTGAGATATCTATTGCATTCCTCCTATTTTGAACACAAAAGCAGCCACCAAAAGTTTCTACGGCAGATGGTAAACTGTGAAACTCACCAAGCTCCAGAATGCAAAGCATTTCTGAGCTTGGCCCGGCAGCTAATGCCATTTCTAAATGGCTTTTGTAGCCTGTGGGCTACATTATGCAATAATTCCCAGGAGAAGGATCCTTGGAATCCCTCTGCATTACTGTCTGCTCTCACATACGCAGTCTGATGATTGCACATGTGAACTAGCGCAGCCGGGGTCTAAACCCAGAAGTAAAGTGATCGCATTAGCAATTATTTTACTTCTTATACATTGCAGGGGAGGGCATGAGATTGGTACTCATTATGGCATAAAAGCTACACCTCTGGACTCACAAAGAGTCATCCTTCAGCACTCAGGAGAGGAAAACCCCCTTGGGGGGAAACCTCTGGGGAACCATGGCCTCAGGATCGCCCTTCCCTCTGGGCATTAAGAGGTGTACTAATAGAGGGGTCAGTATGCTATCCCAGTGCATGGTATCCCGATGGATGTCATGCCGATGCTGGGATCCCAGTACAGAAAAGACCGACAGGGGTGAGTAAGGTGTGTTCTCCTCCCTAACTCTGCCTGTCCGCAGTCTAACCCTAACCTCCTTCTTTGTGCCTAACCCTCCCGCGGAGGTGCCTAATCCTAACCTCCATCCCTGCTGCCTAATCCTAACCCTCCCTTCCCCGCAGCCTAACCACTCCCAGGGGTGCGAACCCATCGCATAGCCTAACCCTAACTTCCCCCCACCCGCAGCCTAACCCTATCCTCCCCCCACCGCACCCTAATCCTAACTCCCCCGCCTGATGCCTAAAACCTAAACCCCCACCTGATGCCTAAACCTAACCCTCCCTTCCCCACAGCCTAACCACCCCCGGGGGTGCCTAACACTAACCAACCCGCTGCCTAACCCTAACCTCCCCCCACCCACAGCCCAAAACCTAACCCCCCGCCTGATGCCTAAACCTAATCTCCCCATCTGATGCCTAAACCTAACCCTCCCTTACCCACAGCCTAACCACCCCGGGGGTGCCTAACCCTAACCAACCCTTCCCACTGCCTAACCCTAACCTCCCCTCACCCACAGTCTAAACCTAACCCCCGCCTGATACCTAATCCTAATCTCCCCACCTGATGCCTAAACCTAACCCTCTCTCCCCCACAGCATAACCACCCCCGGGGGTCCCTAACTCACCCTACCCGCGGCCTAACCCTATTCCCCCCCCATCCACAGCCTAACCCCTCTGCCTGATGCCTAACCCTCTCCCTATCCCCCTAACTCTGCCTGTCCGCAGTCTAGCCCTAACCTCCCCCCTTTGTGCCTAACCCTCCCGCGGAGGTGCCTAATTATAACCTCCATCCCTGCTACCTAAACCTAACCCTCCCTCTCCTGCAGCCTAACCACTCCCGCGGGTGCCTAACCCACCCTACCCACAGACTAACGCTAACCTCCCCCCACACGCAGCCTAAACCTAACCCAGCACCTGATGCTAAACCTAACCCCCTGCCTGATGCCTAAACCTCCCGCTCTCACAGCCTACCCACCCCCAGGGGTGCCTAACCCACCCTACCCGCAGCCTAACCCTAACCTCCCCCCACCCACAGCCTAAACTTAACCCCCCCGCCTGACGCCTAAACCTAATCTCCACGCCTAAACCTAACCCTTCCTCCCACACAGCCTAACCACCACCAGGGGTGCCTAACCCTAAGCTCCCCCCACCCACAGCGCAAACTTAACCCCCCCCCCACCTAATGCCTAAACCTAACCCTCCCGTCTGATGCCTAAACCTAACCCTCCCCCGCAGCCTAACCTCCACCAGGGGTGCCTAACCCACCCTATCCGCAGCCTAACCCTAACATGCCCCCACCTGCAGCCTAACCCTAACCCCCCACCTAACGCCTAAACCTTACCCCCCTGACACGTAAATCTAATGCTCCCTCCCCCGCAGCCTAACCACACCCCCTACCCCCGTGCCTGATGCCTAAACCTAACCCCCCTTGCCCAGCCCTAAACCTATGATCATGGGGATATGGGCGTCGGTATCCTTGACCATTCGTAGTTCCATCGGGATCCCAGTGTCAGTATTCTGACTGCCGTAGACGTGACAGCCGGCATCTTTACCGCATCTCCTAATAGGTAATGCATATGTCCCAACATTTAGAGCATGTGTCCGCAGCTCTCCTCCCAGGGCAGCTATTCAGGGATCACCCACTGCGTGTAGACGAAGAGGAAGAGATGAAAAATCATTGTTAGTGGATGAACAAGCAGAGAGACAAACTGCAAACAGTGGTGTGGTTGTGTAGAGAGAAAAATCTCTATGTAAATATGTTACTCTAACTACTGAGGACATGGAAAATGCCTAAAATAAGGACAATTATCCCAAAGGGCCCATTGTTTTTATACAATTCACACATTGGGGAGATAAGTTCTCCCTTATAGTAATTAGTGGGTACCTTCAGAAAAGAAATTTAACCAGTAAATAATAAAAGCTATAAATTGCTAACATTTAGGGGTTAATCCAATTAGGTACGAGTTACCATTCCTGCGCCATTTCAACAGCATCTAAACTCACACCCTTTTGGCCAGATTCAGCCTATGGGGCTACCGGAAAGTGCGGCTGTTGTAAGACAAACTCGCACCTAATTAAACTGACCCCTTAGTTGTTAAATGTGATAAAATAGTAAAATGTAATGGTGTAATTGTGGGCCTGATTCAGTTGTGGTTGTTGAAGCGATCGCTGCTGCAATCTTGCCGTTCTCAATTGCATCGTGAGTCTGAGCAGTCGTAGGCTGAGCAAGTCTCCTAGACACAGGAGGCTCTCCAGCAGCAACACAGGTCACAATGGGTAATTTATGCATGCACATGGAACGGCGTTTGAACGGACCTGACACGCCTGTATACAGTTAGCTACCCCCATTACCACCTCAAACGTTGACTTCCTGTCAATCACTTTGCAATGGGATCCTCTATGTAAGCTTGATTTCATTTTGTGCGCAGTGTAGCTTACACGCATGCACAGTGAAAAAGCATTGAGCCACTTGGTGCAACAGCAGCTCTGCGACCGCATCTGAATCAGGCCCCCTGAGTGGTAAAGAGAAGGATTCTGGGGAAAGGACTATGGGGGTCATTCCGAGTTGATCGCTAGCTGAAAATGTTCGCTGCGCAGCGATGAAGCAAAAAACCGTCACTTCTGCGCATGCGTATGCGGAGCAATGCGCATGCTCGACTTACTTACACAACGGCTGATGCAGTTTTACACAAGGTCTAGCGAAGCTTTTCAGTCGCACTGCTGGCCGCAGAGTGATTGACATGAAGTGGGCGTTTCTGGGTGTCAACTGACCGTTTTCAGGGAGTGTTCGAAAAAACACAGGAGTGCCAGGAAAAACACAGGCGTGGCTGGGAGAACGCAGGGCGTGTTTGTGACATCAAATCCGGAACTGAACAGTCTGAAGTGATCGCAAGCTAGGAGTAGGTCTGGAGCTACTCTAAAACTGCACAATTTTTTTTTGGAGTCGCTCTGCTATCCTTTCGTTCGCATTTTTGCTAAGCTAAAATACACTCCCAGAGGGTGGCGGCATAGCGTTTTCACAACTGCTAAAAACTGCTAGCGAGAGAACAACTCGGAATGACCACCTATGTCTCCTTTATTATATGTAAAGATAGGGAAACAGTCACACATCATTTATACCATTCTGTACCATTTCATCATTTGGTTATTCTATGGGGGATATGTATTAAGTCCGGCAGAGTGATAAAGTGGAGAGAGGTAAAGTACCAGCCAATCAGCTCCTAACTGCCATGTTACAGACTGTGGGCGGGATGTATTAACATACATCGCCGCACCTCGCCGGTTACCGCAGCGATGTTGATCGCGTATGTATGTACTAACATATGCGATCAACATCGCGATGCGGTGACGGAGGCCCCCCGCGATACCTGTTAGGTGGTCAGCGGGGGGTCTCCGTCACCTCCATGGGGTCCCCACACAGGCTAGATGCCGGGAAGCAGCAGCAGGCTGCCCCCGGCGCCTCCTCCTCCCCCCTGCAGCTAGAAGGACATCCGGCTGCGTTGCTAGGGGGAGGAGGAGATTACCTTCCGGGTCCGGGGCATCATGGAGGAAGGTAAGCTGGGGGGGAGGGGGGTCGGCGTCTGCAGCGGTGTCGACGGTGTCGGCGGGTTGCGGCGGTCGGCGAAAAGAAGCCCATAGGCTTCTATAGGGTATCGCCTTCCAGAGATGGCGATACCCTGGACGCCGAAAACGCGGAGGTAGGGTGTTAGTAAATATGAAAATGCGGTAAAACCCCCGTTTTCGGGGGTTTTACCGCATTTTTGCTTTAGTACATCCCGCCCTGTGTTTGAAAAATGACAACTAGGAGCTGATTGGTTGTTAGTTTATCTCTCTCCACTTTATCACTCTCCCAGGCTTTGTACACCTGCCCCCAGTTCATTGATATACTGTAAATGTCAGCCATATCACTATCTCCCCCGATCTGTATTGTTCTTCCCCCGATCTGTATGTTCTGTATCATGCTCTCCCCACCCTTCCTGTTTTTCTGTATTACAGTATGTACTACATCTCACAACCCCCAAAAGTGTATGTCCTTCCACCATATGTCCTATAGAGTACGCCACAATTTCTATGTTTTTTGTATTGTGCTCCCTCACCATCTGTATGTGGTATACCAAGTTGCCCCTTACGCATGTTTTGTATTGTCCACTCTCCCCAACCATAGACCCTATGGGGGTCTTTCCGACCTGATCGCAGCATACTTTCGTTCGCACAGCTGAGACTGGGTCACTACTGCACATGCGCAGGGGCCGTCATGTGCACGTGCGTTGTTGCGAGCAATGACGCTGACTACAAAGAAAGCAGTGGCAGCGGTGACCACAAGAAGATTGACTGCAGGAAGGCATTCCGGGGCGGCAACTCACCGTTTGGAGCCATTTTCGGGGAGTGGTAAGGAAAACGCAGGCGTGTCCAGGTGAACGGAGGGCGGATGTCTGACGTCAAAGCCGTGCCTATCATCGCTGGATCCGTCGCACAGGGTAAGTATGTCCACGGCTGGTCTTGTTTTGCAGGAAACTTTTTTAGCATAGCAGGGCTGCACAAGCGATCGCAGCCCTGCTATGCTAAAATATACTCCACCATGGGGGTCATTCCGAGTTGTTCGCTCGCTAGCAGATTTTAGCAGCATTGCACACGCTAGGCCGCCGCCCTCTGGGAGTGTATCTTAGCTTAGCAGAATAGCGAACGAAAGATTAGCAGAATTGCGAATAGAAAATTCTTAGCAGTTTCTGAGTAGCTCCAGACCTACTCACAGATTGCGATCAGCTCAGGCCGTTTCGTTCCTGGTTTGACGTCACAAACACGCCCTGCGTTCGGCCAGCCACTCCCCCGTTTCTCCAGACACTCCCGTGTTTTTTCCTGGCACGCCTGCGTTTTTCCGCACACTCCCAGAAAATGTCCAGTTGCCGCCCAGAAACACCCACTTCCTGTCAATCACACTCCGATCACTTCAACAAAGAAAATTCTTCGTTCGGACGTGAGTAAATCTACTAAGTTTTGTGCTAAAATACTTACCGCATGCGCACTGCGTACCATGCGCATGCGCATTTTTGCCTTAATCGCTCCGTTGTGAAAATCGTCAACGAGCGAACAACTCGGAATGACCCCCATAGGCGGAGATTAGTTGATCGCACCAGCAGCAAAAAGTTGCTTGCTGTGATCAACTCGGAATGAGGGCCTATGTTTTGACTGTGCTCTCAATACCCCCCACCACACACACAATTACACAAGTATGGTAACTTACCTCCTGCATGCTATTCTCCAGTCACTAATTCCTCTGCGACCCCTCCCGTCGTCTTCAATTGACATTTTGCAGATCTCTTTGCCGGTCACCCGACACTCTGCAAATCTCTTTGCCAGAACTTTGCCAAATGATGATCTAAATAACCAGAAATCCTGGTCAAACATACTATGTGTATAATTACAGTTATATTCACATGGTCGACCATGTTATGGTCGACAGTCATTAGGTCGACCACTATTGGTCGACATTGACATGGTCGACATGGACACATGGTCGACACATGAAAATGGTCGACACATGAAAAGGTTGACATGAGTTTTTTAACTTTTTTTTTCTTTTGGGGAACTTTTCCATACTTTACGATCCACATGGACTACGATTGGAACGGTAAAGTGTGCCGAGCGAAGCGGTAGCGGAGCGAAGGCACCATGCCCGAAGCATGGCGAGCGAAGCGAGCCATGCGAGGGGACGCGGTGCACTAATTGGGGTTCCCAGTCACTTTACGCAAAAAACGACACCAAAAAAAGTTAAAAAAACTCATGTCGACCTTTTCATATGTCGACCTTTCATGTGTCGACCATTTTCATGTGTCGACCATGTGTCCATGTCGACCATGTCAATGTCGACCAATAGTGGTCGACCTAATGACTGTTGACCATAACATGGTCGACCATTCATACCGGAACCGTATAATTATACTACTATATTTTGTTACGTACTTTCATTTTTATTCATTTGCAATTTATCTATTTTATTGACTTTTTATCCAAAACCCAAGATCCTTTCTCATAGAGACCAAGTTATCTGCCCCAGGTTTTATCTTCCCTAGTGCTAGGATCATGGTAGTATCATACACTGGGCCTAATTCAGACTGATTGCAGCAGCAAATTTGTTCTCTAATGGACAAAACCATGTGCACTGCAGGTGGGGCAGATGTAACATGTGCAGAGAGAGTATGGTAACTTACCTCCTGCATGTTATACTCCAGTCATTGCTACCTCTGCGACCCCTCCTGTCGTCTTCAACTGGCACTTTGCAGATCTCTTTGCCGGTCACCCGACACTCTGCAAATCTCTTTGCCAGATGATCTAAAAAACAAAAGACTATCATTAAGCATAGTACTAGTTTAAGTACAATAAAATGTCCATGAGTCAACCAGTTTCCCAAGTTTCCTTAAACCAAACAAGATACTTTCAAAGTTATCAATATCCCATTTATCTATTTTATTAACTTTTTCATCCCAAAGCCACGATCCTGCCTCATAGAGACCCAGGTTATCTGCATCCTCTGTATGTGTGCTTATCCTCCATACTGCCCTCTTTATTCCTGTAACGCTACATTTTTATTCCTAAATATGTCGTTCCTTCCTGCACTTCTTCTATTTATGTGTCCTTGTACCTGTATTCCCTATTCTGTCTATCTTGTCTTGCCTTTCAGCGGACTATACTGCACTCTGTCTTCCTTACCCCCCTCCATTATACCCTGCTATGTAGGACTCACCTCCTCCTACCTGTCTTCCTGCGTGGAAACTGGAAATGTTAGCAGCTCTAGATAGAATGTTACAGGAAGAAGCATTGTGATGTCACGGGCTAGTGATGTCACAGGCTAGGTGTGATGTCACAGTAACCAACAGCAAAGCTACAGAGTTACAGCTATCTTACATAAACATTTTCTACATCAATTACAATTGGATATACATGAGTTTCTAGTTAAAAAAAAATGAGACTAGTGTAGAAAATGAAGTATAAGGCAATGTTGTATAGAGTGCCTCAATATATAGGTAAAGGGAAAACATAAGTGACAGGAATTTCTAGACTAAATCACTGCTTATATTTTATAAGGAAATAAACCTCTTTATCTAAGAGACTGAATTAATCATTTTCCGTTATGTGTGAGTGTGTATATATATATATATATATATATTATATATATATATATATACAGAGAGAGATAGCTATACTAACTATACTATCCCATCAAACCAGGAAACTCGTGAATTATACAGTTCTGTGGCTGGCTGACCTCAAGTCTGCATTTCACCTGGTTTAATCAGCCACAGAACCTGTGTAACTCATAAGCGTATAAAGAGGAGAAGAAATAAGAGTTGTCTTTTTTTGTGGCGCACTAGGAATGTATTATTCAATACCAGCGTATATAAAATTGTAAGGCGGGCCCCCAAGGTGACATTCACAGGGAATAGGTAATGACATCCACTCGACTTGTTCACACCCGCTGGACGCGTTGGAAAGAGGTTGAGTGGACTGTGAACTTGACTGTGCCCTGTGGCACCACGTGGCACCATTGTACTGACAGCCGGACTGCTGAGAACAGAACCTGGAGGGTACATAACTTTTTGGTTTTCAGTTAATCTCATGACACTCCACCCAAAGCTACTCTTCTGGTTATCCTATCAGCTAGGACCAGTGGCGGAACTAGCAAGTGGTGGCCACAGGTGCAATAAATTGCCCCCTCTCATCCCGTCCAAGTCCACCCCCCTCCCCCCAACTCCAAATTAGAGATTCTTTGCATGCTTCCGTATAAGAGATATATATATATATATATATATACACACACACACACATATACACGGTGGTGCATGTATACATTTTTTTTAGTTGTGCTGTGTGCTCGCGCCGAAGGCTTATGCACTGCAAAAAATGGGTGTGGTCACATGGAGCATGGCCAATGAAAATAGGGGGCGTAATACACATGACCCAAATAGTGCAGTGCCAGATATGCCCCCCACGGTGCTAGATATGCACCAACGGTGCCAGATACACATATGCCCCCACATTGCCAGATACACATGCCCCAACAGTACTTGCCCCCACAGTGCCAGATACACATATTCCCCCACGGTGTCAGATATGCCCTCATAGTGCCAGATATGCCCCCACATTGCCAAATACGCATGCCCTCACAGTGCCAGATACACATATTCCCCCACATTGCCAGATACACATGCCCCCACCGTGCCAGATATGCCCTCATAGTACCAGATATGCCCCCACAGTGCTTGATATTCCCCCACAGTGCCAGTTTAGATATTTTTACCTGCACATTACCTGGTGGTTTCATTCGCATTGCCAGGGGTTTTACATGTTGTGTCATGCTTGTTCCCAGTGGTTTTATGCTCTGGGATCCATGCTCGTTGGCACAGGGAATGTTTGTTGCCTAGGGAACGCTCATTGCTTAGAAGTAGCTAGGAATGGCCACTGACCATCGATGTTCTCCATCAATGGTGAGCATCGATGGATAAACCACCGATGGCCATCCCTAGCATTTGCATTTGCTGGTGGGCACTAGCCCGCCATCACTATAATGCTCTCCCCTTCCATCCTCCCTCACCTCTGTACTTCGCTCGGCTGGCGGTGATTTCAGGAATGACGCTATCGCGTCATTCACTGGGTCGGCTGAGCAGCGTAAGGAGGAGGGAGAGGGGCCCACCGCTGTCAAAGGGCCAAAGCCAGCCGCATTTCACCTCTTCACTGGCATGCCACTGAAGAGGTGAAATGCCGCTGGCTTTGGGCCCCTTGACAGCGGTGGGCTCCAGTGCAAGGCACTGCTTGCACAGGCGGTAGTTCCACCACTGACTAGGACAACAATGAAGGTGACTCCATAACATTTCTTCCATTGTTTTTCCATATCACAGAAACATTGCATGTGTGTTACAGGTGACCATTCTAATCATCTCTCCTTCACTTCACAGTAATGACATTGTTAGTGATACATTATTTGGATCAAGCATCAAAAGGAAACTTAGGTATAAGAGTCTGGCCGTCATATCACTTATTACATGACGACCTTGTGCCTGCGCTGTACTGTATGTAGACGGAGCATTTGGTTTTGCTAATGACTTACATAGACTCCATAAGAGGGCATGCCGATATAGCATATTGTTGAATGTTAACATGTATAATCTTAAATTCCATCTATAAATGTTCTGTTGCGAGACTTCCAATATGCTCAGAATATTGCTACTGTGACAGATGATTTAGTATATACTAGCTGGAGTACCCGGCATTGCCCAGGATTTTAAGAAAGTCTGTTTACAAAAATAAATGTAAATATTAAACACACAGTATAAATAACATTGTAGATAGCTGAATACCCGTGCTGCTGGCCCACCCCTAGGGGTGCTAGTGGTGTGTTACCCTCACAGTGTTTGTTCCCAGAGTGTAAGTCATATGTGTAGCAAGTTTGGTTTAAATTGCTCCAGGCATTCCAGAGTTATGCTGACTGCTGAAAAACTCTGTGCTGCTGCCTCACCCCTAGGGGTGTCTAACCCCCACAGTGTTTGTTCCCAGCTTGCAAGTCATATGTGAACCAAGTTTGTTGTAAATTGGTCCAGGCATTAGGGAGTTATGCTGTCTCCTGACATACTCTGTGCTGCTGTCCCACCCCTGGGGGTGTTTTACCACCACAGTGTTTGTTCTCAGCTTGCAAGTCATATGTGAACCAAGTTTGTTGTAAATTAGTACAGGCATATTCAGGAGTTATTCTGTCTCCTGACATACTCTGTGCTGCTGTCCCACCCCTAGGGGTGTCTAAGCCCCACAGAGTTTGTTTGCAGATTATAAATCAGATGTGTACCAAGTTTGGTGTAAATTGCTCCAGGCCTTCCACAGTTATAATAATAATAATAATAATTTTATTTATATAGCGCTCTTTCTCCAATAGGACTCAAGGCGCTTAACAGATACATAGCATAATATAGTACAGAAAATAATGAAGTACATTTTCATAAAATACAGAAGCATGAAGATACTAAAAGGGACACTATGGAAATGCTTTAGTAAACAGAAAAGTCTTGAGTCTACTTTTGAAGGATTCTATAGTTGGGGCCTCTCGCACTGTGCGGGGAAGTGAGTTCCATAGAGTCGGAGCCGCATGACTAAAAGCTCGACCCCCAGATGAATTACGGTAGATTCTAGGTACTGCTAAAAGTCCTTCATCTACAGATCGCAGTAATCGAGTGGGGCAGTATGGGGTCAGAAGCTGTTTCAGGTACCTTGGGCCTTGGTCATGTAATGCTTTGAAACTCAGTAAGCCAATCTTGAAGATGATTCGCCATCTTACAGGCAGCCAGTGAAGGGAGTAGAGGATGGGTGTTATGTGGCTAGAACGGGGCTGGTTGGTTAATAGCCTGGCAGCTGTGTTTTGCACCATCTGTAAGCGTTGCAATTCTTTTGCTGGTAGACCAAGGTAGAGGGCATTACAGTAGTCTAATCGAGATGATACAAATGCATGTATGACTTTTGGCAGATCATCTGAGGGAATTAAGTGCTTGATTCTGGCTATGTTCCTCAGGTGAAAGAAAGAGGATTTGATTGTGGCTGATATCTGATGTTTAAGTGTCAAGCCACCATCCAGGACAACGCCAAGATTCCTCACACGATCACTGGTCTGTAATTCTGAATCCCCCAGTGTAAGTCCAGTTGGTTGGCTATGCTGCAGTCTTGTCCTTTGATGTTGCGGTCGTATCAAAAGGACCTCTGTTTTATCCGGGTTCAGTCGCAGCCAACTGGCGCTCATCCACTCCTGTAGTTCCGCTAGACAGCCATTTAGGGTTGCTATTGGGTTATCAGTGCCCGGAGCAAAGGACAAGTACAGTTGTGTATCATCTGCATAGCAGTGGTAGACCAGGCCATGGCGCCTGATTATTTCGCCCAATGGGAGCATGTATACTGCAAAAAGCATGGGGGATAGTATAGAACCTTGTGGGACACCACATGGCAATGGCACTGGTGGTGATGAGTATAATCCAGATGATACTCTCTGTGACCTGCCTGTGAGAAATGATTTGAACCAGCTTAGGACTGTGCCATCCAGACCACAGAAATGTATCAGTCGCTCAATCAGAAGCCCATGGTCCACGGTATCAAATGCTGCCGAGAGATCCAGAAGGATTAATATTGAACAGTCACCTCTGTCTTTTGCCATCAGAAGATCATTTAACACACACACCAGGGCTGTTTCAGTGCTATGTCTTCTCCTGAATCCTGATTGAAATGGATCATAAATATCATGGGTTGTCAGGCGGGTTTCCAGTTGATTTGCAACGACTTTCTCAATAACCTTTCCTAGGAAAGGAAGGTTCGATACCGGTCTGTAGTTGGTCATGCAGTCGGGATCTAAATTAGGTTTTTTAAGAAGCGGTCTAACAATTGCTTCCTTTAGGGGTCCAGGAAAAATGCCTGTCTGCAAAGAGCATTGAACAATTTTTGTAAAGACAGGACCAATTATATCCATACAACCTATTAGAAGCTTGGTTGAGGCTGGGTCCAGATCACAGGTGGTGGGACGCAAAATTCGAGCAATTTCAGCAGTGTCCTTTACATCCACTGGGTCAAAGCTGGTCCATGAAGGCAGGTAGCTTATATTGGCAGGCTTTGTAGTTTGGCACTCCTTTGATGGCACTGTGGAGATTCCAGCCCGGATGGTGGATATTTTATCTGCAAAGAAGTTTGCAAACTCGTTGCATCTTGCCTGGGAGAGGGTCTCATCAGTCTGCAGGCATGCTGGCTTGCAAAGCATCTCCACTGTGCGGAAAAGCTGAGCTGGCCTATTGTTTGCTGCTGTGATCTCATTTGACAGGAACTGTGCCTTCTTACGAGTGATTGTCGATTGATATTCTTCGTTATGCTTTATTAGTTTTATTTTGTCATCCACTAGGTTAGTCTTCCTCCATCGTCTTTCCAGTCTACGCCCCCTTTTCTTGAGCTCACTAACACTGTTGTCGAACCATGGAGCTTGACGTTGTGGTTTACGAGGTCTTAAACGCACAGGGGCGATAACATCAATTGCAGCCATAACATCCCTATTATAATAACGGACTAGGGAACAGGGATCTTCACAGGCACCCAGTATAGCAGAGAGATCCAGATTTGCTGCAAGAGCCTGGGGAGTCATACCCCTCCTTGGACGATACCTGGTCAACTCCACGGGCAGAGATCTTATTTGAGGGGTTGCAACTGAGAACCAGAGGGAGTAGTGGTCTGACCAGATGACTGGGTTTATTTTTAGGTCAGTGACTTCTAATCCAATCTGAAAGACAAGGTCGAGAGTGTGACCACTTTTATGTGTGGCAGAGGGAACGACCTGTGTGAAGCCCAGACCATTCATTGTGCACAGGAGGTCTTGGCCAAGGCGTGAGAGCTCATCATCCACCCATGCATTGAAATCCCCGAGGATGAGCCATCTTTGATGTTCCAGAACCAGGCCAGCAACAGTGTCTGCAATTTCTTGTAGAAATATCTTTCCATCTCCAGGTGGCCGGTAAATGAGAAGTACTCTGAAACCTAATCCTGTCGAACTCCGGGCAGCAATGCACTCGAATGAGCGAGTAGTTTCAATAGGGTGGACCCTAAGTTTAAGTTCTTTTTTGAAGCAGATAGCCACCCCGCCACCCCTGCGGTCCAGTCTTGGGTTGTGGATGACAGAGTAGTTTGTTGGTACTGCAGCCTCCAATATAGGTGCTGCATTTTCATCTAGCCAGGTCTCTGTAATACAGGCTAGATCTGCAGATTCAATAAGGTCAGCAATTGTTGCAGTCTTGTTTCTTATAGATCTGGCATTACAAAGGACTGACCTGATTGGGCATACCAGAGGGCCTTCAGTTTTCTTTATGTTAAGTGCAGGAGCTCTGGGTATGGGGGTCACAAAGTGAGAGTTGACAGTTCTGTCCTTCCAAACACAGGGCCGTCTTTTGGGTATCACTTCTATTTGATTGTTCTTTGAGTATGAGGGTGAGCAGGTGGGCAAAGGACTTAGATGGTTACCGGGGGAAATACATTTCCGGCCTGCTCGCTTCCCACGAATGCGCCAGTGTTTTCTTTTTAAAATGCCAAGGGATTGGAGAATAGAAGCCTGTGATGGTGTGATAGGAACTGCAGAACGTGGTGGGCGGAGTGAAAGAATGAAGCTGGAGCAATACGTATACATTTGGTCATCAATGAAAGATTACTATAAGTTTGAGCTGCATATGATGATGAGAGAGGGAGAGAAAGCAGTGTTTTTTTTTTTTTTTTTTTTCCCTTTTTGTGTTTTGTTTTCCCCCAATTCGGTATGTGATCCAAAATTATAATGGCATATGAACAAAGTTATTGCTATAACCTATTGGGTGTGTTTGAAGCAAGTAATAAATAAAATAACTGCTGATTTAGTCAATTATCCTAGGATAGGCAGTCTTTTGGAAGGTGTTAGAAGCCAATTCCTACTGTGTAGGTGTGAAAAGTCTCAGTGTGAGAGGCCTTTGAAGTAGATTTTTTTTTTTTTTTGTGGGGGTAGTAGTGATAACGTGTCCTGGGAATGGATCCTGATTTTAAACAGTGAGCCTTCAGCAATTCAGAGCCTGAATATACTGATATTAGTAGATTATGCTGTCTGCTGACATACTCTGTGCTGCTGTCTGCCCCCCTAGGGGTGCTAGGGATTTCTAATTGTTTTAGCTGCCTTCGCCGTGTTTTAATATGCTTGTATATAAAATTTTATGATTGTCACTTGTAAACTGTGGATTTGTATAGAAAGACAGAATGACGGATTTCGCTTTTATATAGTAGATACACTTAGAGTTACTTTGATATGTGACTGTCGTACTTGGCAACATTTTATAACAAGTTCCAGGGATGCTTGGTGGCTGAGCCCAGTGCATGGTGGAATGTCATGTGCGGATCTGTCTAGGAGGTCCTTGGTGCACTACAACTCCCATCGTGTCATGTTTATTGGACTTCATTATAATGTGATGATTTGTTTTTAATTCATGTTACTCATGTTCCATACATTTTCATTTATACCACTTAATGTGCACATAACACAGTGTTTATAGGGCCTAATTCAGGCCTAATCGCTCGCTAGCCTTTTTTGCAGCGCTGCCATCAGGTCAGAACTGCGCATGAGTATGCACCGCAATGTGCAGGCACGTCGCACAGGTACAATGCGGTTCGTTGCTCTGCGATGGGTTGTGCAAAGAATCCATTCGCATGGGCGATCGCAAGGAGATTGACAGGAAGAAGGCATTTGTGGGTGTCAACTGACCGTTTTCTGGGAGTGGTTGGAAAAACGCAGGCGTTCCCAAGCGTTTGCAGGGCGGGTGTCTGACGTGAATTCCGGTCCCGGACAGGTTGAAGTGATCGCAGCGGCTGAGTAAGTCCTGGGCTACTCAGAAACTGCACAAAATCTTTTTTGTACCGCTCAGCTGCACATGTGATTGCACACATGCACAGCTAAAATACACTCCCCGGTGGGCGGAGACTATGTGAACGCAGGACTGCAAAAAAACAGCTAGCGAGCAATCAGGTCTGAATTGGCCCCATAGATCCTCCAGAAACCCCATGGGGCTGTTTTACTGGTCCATGTCAGGTTTGGCCAACCAAGTGTGAGGTCAAATTGATCAATAATAACTGCCTCTGGGCCGCAGCTCCAGAGGTGGGATGGGCCTGCGTGTGGCCAGCTGTACATTGGAGACATCGGATAACAGCCCATGTCCTCTCATGCTGTACAGTGTTTAGTTGCAAAATTGGTGGTGGTGGTGGTGGTGGGTGTTTGGTAGGCTAAAGCACTGGGGCTCGTTACAAATACTGGAGTCTATTTACTATGCCTTGGAGAGAGATATAGTGGACGGAGATAAGTACCAGCCAATCAGCTGCTAACTGTCATATTATAGTCTGGGTTTGAAAAATGACAGGAGCTGATTGGCAGGTACTTTATCTACATCCACTTTATCTCTCTCCAAGCCTTAGTACACAGTCCCCATTGTATGCAGTGGATGAGGGGGTGATGAAATGGTTAAAAAATAGATACTTTTTTGCTGGTGAGCTACAGGGCCCAGATATCACAAACTTACCAAGTTCTTGGCTGCCAGTTGGGAGGGGTATGGCGCAACCATGTAGGCAGTGCAGGGGCATGACAGCAGAATGGCATCATCAAGGCACAGTATATAAAGCCATGATTACATCATTGTAAAGCGGGGGAAGGGGCCATGATGATGGGTTTCAGCAGGAATAGCGTTATCAGCTCGCCTGGACTGGTCACTTCACACAGGAAGTGGGCATCAGCATGTGGAACTGAGGAGTTACTGAAGATATGCCTACACCTTGGTGCCTGCAATCCTGGAGTCTCCAAGACATTGCGGGAGAATAGGCAAGTACCATATGCTCGATCATGCGTTGGGATTGTGTAACCGGCGGTTGGGATCCCGGCGGTCAGCATCCTGATGCCGGGATCCTGGCTGCCAGATTGCCGGTGGGGGTACGAGTGCAACAGAGCTCCATGCGGGCTCGCCAAGGGTGTAGCTACCATAGGTGTGAGGAGGGCAAATGCTATGGGACCCAGTGCTGAGAGTGGCCTCCTTCCCTGTCACAGTTACATGTGTTATATACAAGGACGTAGCTACCATAGGTGCAGGGAGTGCAGCTGCTATGCAGAGCTGAGAGGGGCCACCTTCATTGTCACAGTTACATGTGTTATATACAAGGACGTAGCTACCATAGGTGCAGGGAGTGCAGATGCTATGGGACCCAGAGCTGAGAGAGGCCACCTTCCCTGTCACAGTTACATGTGTTATATACAAGGACGTAGCTACCATAGGTGCAGGGAGTGCAGCTGCTATGGGACCCAGAGCTGAGAGAGGCCACCTTCCCTGTCACAGTTACATGTGTTATATACAAGGGAGTAGCTACCATAGGTGCAAGCAGTGCAGCTACCAGGGGCGACTGGCCCACCAGGACACCATGACAGATTCCGATGGGCCAGTCCCATATCCCCCTCAGCCAGGCCGATTCACACTCAGGCTGGGCTGGCTCACACTGTTTCCAGTACTTGTGGTTCATTGGAACGCAATCCGGAAGTTAGGCTAGCGGTCACTTCCAGGTGCTGCTAGCCATGAAAAGTGGTGATGATGTTCTACCACTGGGGGACCTTGAGAAAGTTAACCAGCCCAGCAGCATCCTCTCCCTGGCCCCGGCCAAACGTCTCTTCAACGAGCCCGGCACAGGAGCAGCAGCAAAGCGATGGTCCGAGCCAGGTTCACTACACACACTGCCACCCCAGCTCCCGCAGTCTCACTGACTGAGCACTGAAGGGGACCCGGCAGAGAGGTTATTTTTAATTACATTATTTGCATTATCATGTTAATGTAAGGGTTAGGGCGTCTTCGGTCACAGTGTATGGTTTGGGGACTGGACAGGAACAGGATGTACTTTGGTGGTCATTCTGAGTTGTTCGCTCGCTGCCGATTTTCGCAGTGCAGCGATCAAGTGAAAAAACTGCAAAAATGTGCATGCACATGGGTCGTCATTCCGAGTTGTTCGCTCGGTAATTTTCATCGCATCGCAGCGATTTTCCGCTTATTGCGCATGCGCAATGTTCGCACTGCGACTGTGCCAAGTAAATTTGCTATGCAGTTAGGAATTTTACTCACGGCATTACGAGGTTTTTTCTTCGTTCTGGTGATCGTAATGTGATTGACAGGAAGTGGGTGTTTCTGGGCGGAAACAGGCCGTTTTATGGGAGTGTGTGTAAAAACGCTACCGTTTCTGGGAAAAACGCGGGAGTGGCTGGAGAAACGGAGGAGTGTCTGGGTGAACGCTGGGTGTGTTTGTGACGTCAAACCAGGAACGACAAGCACTGAACTGATCGCACTGGCAGAGTAAGTCTCGAGCTACTCAGAAACTGCACAGAGAAGTCTTTTCGCAATATTGTGAATCTTTCGTTCGCAATTTTGATAAGCTAAGATTCACTCGCAGTAGGCGGCGGCTAAGCGTGTGCAAAGCTGCTAAAAGCATCTTGCAAGAGAACAACTCGGATTGAGGGCCATGGTACGCAGCGTGCATGCGCTAAGTGCTTTCACACAAAACTTTGTAGATTTACACAAGCTCGAGCGACGTTTTTTCATCGCTCGAGTGATCGTAGTGTGATTGACAGGAAGTGGGTGTTTCTGGGCGGAAACTGTCCGTTTTCAGGGAGTGTGTTAAAAAATGCAGGTGTGCCAGGCAAAAACGCAGGAGTGGCTGGAGAAACGGGGGAGTGGCTGGCCGAACGCAGGGCGTGTTTTTGACGTCAAACCAGGAACTAAACGGACTGAGGTGATCGCAGTCTAGGAGTAGGTCTGGAGCTACTCAGAAACTGCAGGGAATTATTTAGTAGCAGTTCTGCTAATCTTTCGTTCGCTATTCTGCTAAACTAAGATACACTCCCAGAGGGCAGCTAGCGAGCGAACAACTCGGAATGAGAGCCTTTGTTCTCAGGATGCCAGCTGACCAGGCAGCACTCACAGCCAGCCCTGGGACAATCTCTAATGCAACGTCCTTCAGCCCTATAGCTGCCCAATGTCTGTCCATGATGATGGGCCTATTTATGTGGTGTCTACGTATGTAATGCGGTGGCTACGTATGTAATGCGGTGGCTATGCATGTAATGTGGTGCTAGTCATATAATGGAGTGCTATACGAGTAGTGCGGTGCTATACCTGTAATGTTGTGCTATTCGTGTTATGTGGCGCTATTTGTGTAATGCAGTGCTATACGTGTAGTGGTATGCATGTAATGCGGTGCTATACGTGTAATGTTGTGCTATACGTGTAATGCAGTGCTATTTGTATAATGTGGTGCTATTCATGTAATAATGTGGTGGCTATGTATGTAATATGGTGGCTATGTATGTAATCAGGGGCGGATTGGCCACTGGGACAGATTCTGCTGCGCTGGTCCCGTGTCTGTGATTCACTACTTGTGTGTACTCCCTCCCTGTACTGTGCTGTATGTAGTGTGTACTCCCTCCCTGTACTGTGCTGTATGTAGTGTGTGCTCCCTCCCTGTACTGTGCTGTATGTAGTGTGTGCTCCCTCCCTGTACTGTGCTGTATGTAGTGTGTACTCCCTCCCTGTACTGTGCTGTATGTAGTGTGTGCTCCCTCCCTGTACTGTGCTGTATGTAGTGTGTGCTCCCTCCCTGTACTGTGCTGTATGTAGTGTGTGCTCCTCCTCCCTGTACTGTGCTGTATGTAGTGTGTACTCCCTCCCTGTACTGTGCTGTATGTAGTGTGTGCTCCCCCTCCCTGTACTGTGCTGTATGTAGTGTGTGCTCCCTCCCTATACTGTGCTGTATGTAGTGTGTGCTCCCCCTCCCTGTACTGTGCTGTATGTAGTGTGTGCTCCCTCCCTGTACTGTGCTGTATGTAGTGTGTGCTCCCCCTCCCTGTACTGTGCTGTATGTAGTGTGTGCTCCCTCCCTGTACTGTGCTGTATGTAGTGTGTGCTCCCTCCCTGTACTGTGCTGTATGTAGTGTGTACTCACTCCCTGTACTGTGCTGTATGTAGTGTGTGCTCCTCCTCCCTGTACTGTGCTGTATGTAGTGTGTACTCCCTCCCTGTACTGTGCTGTATGTAGTGTGTGCTCCCTCCCTGTACTGTGCTGTATGTAGTGTGTACTCACTCCCTGTACAGGGCCGGATTAACAATGGGGCGGATGGAGCTGCAGCTCCAAGCCCCCCATTGAAAATAGGCCCATGGGATCCCCTGCACCGTAGCCAGTGTTGACAGAAAAAAAAACTTTTTTCCTGTCACCACTGTGACTGACCAACAGCACAGGCCAGCACATGATTCTCCTGGCAGCCTGGCTGCTCGATGCACTGCCACTGCCAGTGCTCACTGAACACCCACCTCCGGCTGCCGATCACAGCAGGGTAAACCTCAACACAGCCGCCCGAAGCTCCGCCCCCTGGCCGCACTAAGCTCCGCCCCCGGCCATCAGAAGCAGAGTCACCAGTGTGGAACTCCATGGTTGCTCTACGCTCTGCTCCCTGGTGGTGCTAAACTCCACCCGCTGGCAACATTAAGCTCCGCCCCCGGCCATCAAAAGCAGTGTCACCAGTGTGGAACTCACTGGCTGGTCTAAGCCCCGCCCCCTGACCACGCTAAGCTCCGCCCCCTGTCCACGCTAAGCTCCGCCCCCAGTCGTCTGAAGCTGTGTCATGTGGGTGGGAGCCCCCTGGTTGTGTTTAGCTCTGCCCCCAATCACCCTAAACTCCGCACCTGCTCACCTGTGTCAGTCACCAGTGTTGGAGCCCCCTGATTGATCTATATAGCTCTGCCCTGCCCCTGCCCCCCCAGCCATCCAAAGAATCTATGGTTTGGTGTGACCCATTAGGACTACACCAGGACATCCCAGTTCCTGATACCCTGGAGCCTGGACCAACTACAGCCTTGTATTTCTGCAACCCAGGATTAGTGAGTGCTACTGTACAGCTGTTTTTTCCCTACTTGGTTGTATCCCTGAAGTTGTCTGCAGAGCAGCATATGGTGATTTAAGAACATCATGGCCTGATTCAGAGATGTATGTGACCTTGATGATTTATGTACATCTCTAGAGTTTGTGGGTCTGCGCAGTGTTTTCTGCCACTGTACAGATTTACCCTGTGTGTGCTGTCATTGTATGCTGTAACCCTGTGTGTGCTGTCATTGAATGCTGTAACCCTGTGTGTGCTGTCATTGTATGCTGTAACCCTGTGTGTGCTGTCATTGTATGCTGTAACCCTGTGTGTGCTGTCATTGTATGCTGTAACCCTGTGTGTGCTGGAGCAGTGTGGTGAACACTGTGTGCTTCCACTCTATGGTGTGTGCAGTGTAACTCTGGGGGTCATTCTGAGTTGATTGTAGCTGTGCTAAATTTAGCACAGCTACGATCAGGCACACTGACATGCGGGGGGACGCCCAGCACAGGGCTAGTCCGCCCCGCATGTCAGTGCCGCTCCCCTCCCCCCCCCCCCCCCCCGCAGAGGTGCAAAGTGCAAAAGCATCACACAGCGGCGATGCCTTTGCCCTTCAAGAGTAGCTCCCGACCAGCGCAGCTTTAGCGTGCTGGCCGGGAGCTACTCATCGCTCCCCGGCCCGCAGCGGCTGCGTGTGACGTCACGCAGTGTGACGTCACACGCAGCCGCTGCGGGCCGGGGAGCGATGCGTGTGACGTCACGCATCGCTCCCCGGCCCGCAGCGGCTGCGTGTGACGTCACACCTGCGTTGGCCGGACCGCTCCGAAGAAACTGTGGCCAAACGCCGCCGTTACGCCCCCTCCAACCGAGCAACCGCCTCTGCTTGTCAATCAGGCAGAGACGATCGCATCCCTGCTATGGCCTTCGGCCGTCTGGCATGCGCCGGCGCACTACGGCGCCGGTGCATGCGCAGTAGGGACCCGTTCGCTCGGCTGCGACAAAAAGCAGTGAGCGAACGGGTCAGAATGACCCCCTCTGTGTGTACGCCCACTATATGGTGTAACCCAGTTTATATTATTACAGTCTATTGGGTTTATGTGTATATACAGGAGGGTGTATGGACGGGATGTACTAAGATGTTACGCTGCGCTAAGCTGCATTGTGTGGTGCTAATAGCTATCTTACCGCTCTGAAGCCCCCACCCTCCGCCTCCTCCTCACCCGTAGCAGCGCAGCGGCCTACCCCCCTCTCTCCTCCCCGGGAAGAGAGGACACCTGGGAGCAAACATCTCCTCCCTCCACAGCCTCCACCTTTCCCACTAGAGGCGCACACTCTCTCCATCCGGTGTTGGCTGCAGGCGGCAGTGAGGTGAGCGGATAACACCACCGCCGCCATGTGTGCTGTACCCTCTTACTGCTCCGAAGCATGTTAGAAATCCTCCTCAGCCTCCCGGCACTGTATTATTTCCAAGCAGTTTCCACATCACGTGATCCCTTTGTCTCCTGACTCCATTGGCTAGTGCATACAGTTCACGTGATGAGGAAACCGCTTTGAAAGAATGACAGCGCCTGGAGGCTGAGGAGGAATGTAACATGCTTCGGAGCGGTAAGATAGCTATTAGCACAGCCCAATGCAGCTCAGCATAGCATCATCATAGTACATGCTGCCCTATATATGTTTATTGGCGGGTAGTGAAGGTAATGGTTCCTGCTTGGTTAGGGTGCAGAGATCCACGGACAGCAGCCGGGGATCACTTGTATGCTGCAGATTGTGCTTCTGAAGTGCAGATTGCTGTGTTTAGTTAGTTACAGCACACAATGGGGGGGAATTCAGTTAATATTGTGGGGATGTAACTTCTCGGTTAAGTGCCCTGAGTTACCCAATCGCTCGCGTGGTAAACCTGCTACTAGCTGATTTCTACTCACTGCATCCCGAGGGAGCGAGCAAAAATCTGCATTAAGGTGGTCATTCCGAGTTGTTCACTCGTTGCCGATTTTCGCTATACTGCGATTAGTCGCTTACTGCACATGCGCAAGGTTCGCAGAGCGCATGCGCTTAGTTATTTTACACAAAAGTTAGGTATTTTACTCACGGCATAACAAAGCTTTTTCATCGCTGTGCTGATCGTAGTGTGATTGACAGGAAGTGGGATATTCTGGGCGGAAACTGGCCGTTTTATGGAAGTGTGCGGAAAAAACGCAGGCGTTCGGGTTGCAAAACGCAGGAGTGGCTGGAGAAACGGGGAAGTGGTTGGGCAAACGCTGGGTGTGTTTGTGACGTCAAACCAGGAACGAAAAGGACTGAGCTGGTCGCAATGGCTGAGTAAGTCTGGAGCTACTCAGAAACTGCAAAGAAATTTCTATTCGCAATTCTGCTAATCTTTCGTTCGCAATTCTGCTAAGCTAAAATACACTCCCAGAGGGCGGCGGCTTAGCGTGTGCAATGCTGCTAAAAGCAGCTAGCGAGCGAACAACTCGGAATGAGGGCCAAAGTACTGCCTTAAGACTAGTTGCGGTGTTACTGTGTGATACTAACATTGCCCAGGAGGTGCAGTTTACCGCAACTAAGCCCTGGGCATTAGTCGCAGTAAGGTGCATCTGCTGGGTTAAATGCCGGATGTGATGCGTTCAACCGAATAGCTCCGGCACTTACCCTAGGAGCTACATCCCCACAATGCTAATTGAATTTCCTTCATTGTGTATTTAGTAGTGATATTTTATATACTAAAACAAAGCAGGTGCCCTCCAGCCTAGTAAATATAGCAATGGACCAGTAATACATGCAATACTACAGCGGCAGCACTCTATGGAGACTAATTACCACAACAATTGTAGACAGTGACCAGCGTTTCAGTGTTATTGTAGCATTTTGGTCAGGGTACACTGTGTATACACGTAGGGTATGATTGACTGGTGGCTGGGATTCCGGCGGTCCGCATACCGACACCAGGATCCCGGTCGTCAGAATGCCGGCAGGGGGGTGAGCGCAACGAAGCCCCTTGCGGGCTCGGCTCGCTGCGCTCGCCACAGGTTTTTTTTCCCTCTGTGTGGGTGTCGTGGACACCCACGAGTGGGAATAGCCCTTGGCCATCTGCTGGCATTCTGACGGCCAGGATCCCAGCATCGGTATGCTGATCACCGGGATAATAACTACATTCCGTGTATACACAGAGGTGCAGCTGTGACTGAGATGCACTGTATCAGAAATGTCTGGTAAATATGCTAGGCGTTCCTGGGCAGTGACTCGGAGGTGGCTATTAATGTACATGGTCTGTCTCATGGGTGTGTTGCATACATGATGCTAAAGTGTTTGCGCACACAGACGCTTCATAGCTCACACTGGAGCCCACACTCAGGGCCTAATTCAGACCTGATCGCTGTTGTATGAATTCGCAAGGAGAACGATTATCGATCGACTGCACATGCATTCAGATTGTAGTACTTACCATGCGAGGCCAAACTGCGAAAGAATCCTTCGTCTTTTTTTATTGCTAGGCGTACGCAAGTTAATAGTCAGGAAGAGGGCGTTTGCGGGTGGTAACTGGCCATTTTCTGGGAGTGTCAGGAAAACCGCAGGCGTTCCCAAGTGTTTTCAGGGCGGGTGTATGATGTCCGCTCCGGCCCCGATCAGCCTGTGTGTGTCGCACTGCAGGATTAAGTCCTGGGCTGCACAGTATGGAAAAATAATTTCATGGTGAGTGAGTTGTGAACGGATTTGCAGTTGACCGGCGTTTGCAAAGCTTTTAGCACGGTGTACGCAGACTTGCTCAGGGCTGGTATTCACTCTGTCTGGGTGGCAACTATCTGATAGCAAACCTCTGCAAATTCACATTGGAGTGATCAGGTCTGAATTAAGCCCTGAGATGGAAAATCTGCACTCACCCAAGGACTGGTGCAGGTTTCCATGGTGCGACCAATAATGGTGTCTAAGCACCAGACACGAAAGAGGAACTGCACCAAGCTGTATTATAGCATTTATAGACACTGACAGTGGGCGTCTCAGTCCTTGCACACTCGCACACATATTTATACACAAGGGAAGAGCTTTGTAGCGGCATATGCATAAAGTGCAGGTCACATATTCGCTTTATTTAATATTATTTCATGTTCTGTTCTTTGTACTTTGTTTAAAGCTAGACATTGGGAAATTAGCAATTTTCAGGTATATATTTCTATCAAAGCACTCTAAATAAAAATATTATTAATAACCTATGGGGGGGGGGGGGAGGGGGGTGTTATTCAGTGATTAATAATATAACAGGTGGTGTGGGAAGGGAGATTCAGATGGTTGAAGGCAGACAGTAGCTATGTATGGCACTAACCACACCCCATGTCACAGACCACACCCCCTGTGAAGACTACACCCCCACAACACTGGTCACACCTCATCCCCCCATCAGTACTAACACCCCTGCCATGCTGATCACACCTCCTGCGGCACACACACAATTCATAAATTTCAGCTCCAGGCCCATGTGGACCTTAATCTGGCACTGCTGTACTGTGCTGTATGTAGTATGTGCTCCCTCCCTGTACTGTGCTGTATGTAGTGTGTGCTCCCTCCCTGTACTGTGCTGTATGTAGTCATAGGCGTGCACAGCTAATTTTATTAGGGGGTGCACCGTTGGAGGTGCATGTGACTAGCACCGCCTTTTGGGCGTGTCTAACACAACCTTTTGGGCGTGTCTAGCACCACCCAGGGACATATCATCTATTTTACATTCCCTCAGTAAAATCACATGGCTTAAATCTAATTTCTACCGAATTTCTAATAAGAAAGTAGATATAATACACCCCAGAGAAATAAAATGAAACATAAAGGTGCGACAACCGTCGGGTACTGACTGTCTGCTACGGCATAACCCTAAGTCCTAGCTGCCGCTGCACCCTGTTGCTGATTACACTTCCCCAACCTATCCCTGACACAGTGGCAGAACTAGAGAGTAGTGGGTATATACATTCCCCATCCCTTGCCCCCCCCCCCCAGCACCTACACCTAGATATTGAGTTGGCCACTCTGAAAAGTACGGAAGATTTAGGGGGCCAAACATTTCACTTTTACTATAACACAAGTAAAGTTTATAATTTACACATGTGCCATCAGAGCCACATTTGCCTCTTTCTATGCCATCAGACTCTCTATATATACAGGTCACCAGCTTTTGTCACACATGTCCCCATGCTCACCACCTACTGACAGTAATGCCCCTTATTCACATTACGCCACACAGTATGAGCCGAAATTTACCTTACGCCACAAAGTATGAGACGAAATTCACATTACGCCACGCAGTATGAGTCAAAATTCACATTATGCCACGCAGTATGAGCCAAAATTCACATTACGCCATGCAGTATGAGCCAAAAGTCACATTACGCAACGCAGTATGAGCTGAAACTCACGTTACACCACACAGTATGAGCCGAAATTCACATTACATCACACAGCATGAACCAAATTCACATTATGTCATACAATAAGCCCCCAGCAATGCTGAATACACATAGTACTCCCAATAGTGCCAAATACACATAATGCCCCCAGCAGTGCTCACCATTACTATATAAGTAATAATAACACATTATTAATCAGATTTCGAGGGATATAAATAGTCCATAGTAATAAAAATTACAGAATGAAAGATTTAATACATATTAAACAGCTTTTATATATATATATATATATATATATATATATATATATTTAAGTCTAGGAGTGCACTCACCAGTATTTCCATAAATCACTAAGTTTTATTGAAGCATGGATGAAATCATCACACTGACATTTTCAGTCCTCACTGAACCTTTGTCAAGCTTCAAATTGCATACATATAGTTTATCCATATACCCCTTCCCTGTAAGACACAGTGCACTATAGAAAATTATTTATCTGGGAGGGCACCGCAGCACTATACATTAAAAGAGGAGTGCCAGGACAATTGTATATATATATATATATAAAGACCACCAATGTTCGGCACTCCACTTAACTGTACATGCACAGCATGCTCCGGTGCCCGACCAATACACTGTATATGCAAAACAAGCCAGCAGGACGGCACTCTCGGAGACTGGATACAATAAACAAATTGACAGCTGAAGCTGGTATGATGTCAACGTTTCAGAATTTTACTTCTTTTTTCAATATATATATTCCTCAATATGTGAAGAAAAGAGGCGGCACTCAGGCAGACTTGATGAAAAAAATGACCAACTTATTTTTTTTCATCAAGTCTGCTTGAGTGCTGCCTCTTTTCTTCACTATATATATATATATATTGTATGTGTGTGTGTCAGTGAACGCAGGCTTCTTTTTTTTTTTTTTTTTTCCCCTGAGAGCACATATAGTCCTACAGAGTACAGATCTCCTTTTGTTTTGTAACTTTTATTGTACAGGAGCTGGCCAGTTAACAGTCAGTGACTGAGCGGTGTGGTTACTGTTACTCGCCTCAACTGAACTGTCGGAATTTGTCTTCGGCTCCAACTCCAAGCCCAACTGAGATCAATGCTGGCCGCCTGATTGCGGCACGCCGGCACAGGAGGAGTTAGTGCAGCCAGGAGGCGAGAGAGAGAGAGCGCGGGTGGGCAGGGATGGAGGTCGCGCAGCATCACGTCACTTCAATAGGCGGAGCCAGGAGGATGTCAGACAGTGACGTACACATCGCGGCCGCCGGCCAGGAAAGGACCGTTCACATAAAATGCCGTATATCTGTGTCCTGACCGGGCGGCGGGCTCAGCAGTAGGGAGGCACAGGAATGAGTAGTAATCACTGTGCTGCAGGTATCACGTCGCGTGTGGAGGGTGCTGCTCATTAGGGGGTGCCTGTGCGCACCAGGCACCCCCCGTGCGCACGCCTATGTATGTAGTGTGTGCTCCTCCTCCCTGTACTGTGCTATATGTAGTGTGTGCTCCCTCCCTGTACTGTGCTGTATGTAGTGTGTGCTCCTCCTTCCTGTAATTTGAAACATATAAGGTTAAAAAAAGGGGTTTGTACATACCTACCAACTGTCCCGATTTTCGCAGGACTGTCCCGTTTTTTGGGGACTGTCCTGCTGTCCCACCCGTGGGCAGCAGTGTCCCGCGGTGTGTGTTTGGGGGCAGTTGGGAGGTTCTGTCTCTCGCTGCCCTGCTTAGCAGAGCAGCGGTGAATAGACGCTGTGCGCATGCCCACAGTATCTATTCACTGGAGTCAGAGGGAGAGGGGGCATGCCAGCAGCTCACAGAGTGCTGGGTATGCCCCCTCAGTGATGAAAACGGGGGCCTCCTTCCGTGAAGCCACGTCCCCTTTTCATAGGCCACGCCCCCATTCCGGGAGCGTGTACGGCTTTGCCGTGCGGGTGTCCCTCTTCCAATGATAACAAAGTTGGTAGGTATGGTTTGTAGAATGAAAAATCAATAAAATCAGAAGTAGATTAAAGGCATGACTGCAGTGTCAGTAGACACTGAAAGTGGGCATATCAGTCCTTGTATATTCAGACTTACAGATGTGCATCAGGGAAGGATACTGTAGCAGTATATGCATAAAGGGGGTTATTCCGAGTTGATCGCTCACTGACGATTTTTGCAGCGCTGTGATCAGGTAAGAAAAATGGCAAAACTGCGTATGGTTATGCACCGCAATGCGCACGCGCGTCGTACGGGTACAAAGAGTATCGTTATTGTGCAATGCTTTTGGCGATGAATCCATTCGCACAGTCAATCGCATGGAGATTGACAGGAAGAGGGCGTTTGTGGGTGGCAACTAACCGTTTTCTGGGAGTGTTTGGGAAAACGCAGGCGTGTCCAGGCGTATGCAGGGTGGGTACCTGACGTCAATTACGGGATCCCCGTCGCTAGAATTATCGCACAGGATAAGTAACTACAGGGCTGGTCTTGTTTTGCACAAAATGTGTTCGTGTCGCTCAGCTGCACATGCGATCGTACACTTGCAAAGTGAAAATACACTCCCACGTGGGTGGTGACAATGCGTTTGCACGGCTGCTGAAAGTAGCTAGCGAGCGATCAACTCAGAATTAGGGCCACAGTCACAGGTAAACATTAGCATAACGTAAAGCAAAGGAGGCCTCAACTGTGTCTATCTCAGAATCAGAACCTCTGAGGAGTGACCCTGCCCTCTTGACAGGCCCCTCCCACTCAACAGACTGCTTCCATAAATTTCCCGGGCTGGTGTTCGATCCCAATCCGCCCCTGGCAGCTACTATGGGGCCCAGAGCCGAGAGAGGCCACCTTCCCTGTCACAGTTACATGTGTTATATATAGGGGTGTAGCTACCATAGGTACTGTGACTGCCTACCAGTGCAATGCCTCACCTACTGGTGTGATCTCCACCTCCTGTGACACGATTCTCCTGCTGGTGCTGTGACTGCCTATCAGTGTAATGCCTCACCTACTGGTGTGATCTCCACCTACTTTGACACGATCCTCCTGTTGGTGCTGTGACTTCCTACCAGTACAATGCCTCACCTACTGTTGTGATCTCCACCTCCTGTGACACGATCCTCCTGCTGGTGCTGTGACTGCCTACCAGTGCAATGCCTCACCTACTGGTGTGATCTCCACCTCCTGTGACACAATCCTCCTGCTGGTGCTGTGACTGCCTACCAGTACAATGCCTCACCTACTGGTGTGATCTCCACCTCCTTTGACACGATCCTCCTGTTGGTGCTGTGCCTGCCTACCAGTACAATGCCTCACCTACTGGTGTGATCTCCACCTCCTGTGGCTCGATCCTCCTGCTGGTGCTGTGACTGCCTACCAGTGCAATGCCCCACCTACTGGTGTGATCTCCACCTCCTGTGACTAGTTCCTCCTGCTGGTGCTGTGACTTCCTACCAGTGCAATGCCCCACGTACTGCTGTGATCTCCACCTCCTGTGACATGATCCTCCTGTTGGTGCTGTGTGAGAGTAATATTGATTAAAATGCTTTTGCTGTATTATTGTTTCACTATATTCTAAAGACTGTATATATGTCCCTTTACATATATTATAAGGTCATCGTTGCTTGTATTGTATGTGTGAGACAACAGGTGGTTTCCTTAAAATACTTTACAAGATAAGAATGTGAAGCCAGGAGACAGAGAATAACAGAAATAGAGATCTTCAGCAATCGCTCATTCTTTGACAAGACAGACTCCAGGAATACTTTGGAACTGTCTTCTGAATATTACCTTCTATGTCACTGAAACTTGTAATATATATATGATTAGCTAACTTTATACTTCACTGTGATTGGAGGGCATGTTAAAGCCCACTTCTTTTTTGGTATAAATAAAAGCTCTCTCTGTCATAGGACAGAGCAGTGTTATACTGGCATTGTGTCTAGTGTGACTTCTTGCTCTCCGGCCGGCTGTATCCAGAACCATGAATCTCCAAGACAGAAGGGCTACTAAGGCGTTGATAGTTAAGGTGTAAGCCTATTACCCTAACAGCTGTGACTGCCTACCAGTGCAATGCCTCACCTACTGGTGTAATCTCCACCTCCTGTGACAAGATCCTCCTGTTGGTGCTGTGACTGCCTACCAGTACAATGCCTCAGCTACTGGTGTGATCTCCACCTCCTGTGACAAGTTCCTCCTGCTGGTGCTGTAACTGCCTACCAGTGCAATGCCTCACCCACCGGTGTGATCTCCGCCTCCTGTGACACGATCCTCCTGCTGGTGCTGTGACTGCCTACCAGTACAATGCCTCAGCTACTGGTGTGATCTCCACCTCCTGTGACACGATCCTACTGCTGGTGATGTGACTGCCTACCATGCTGCATTAGCCTTGCTTACTACCACTGTGGGTAATGCTAACAGTTTGCTTAAGCCCAATTTGTGTTGGGCCCCGCTTATAGCTGACTTACTCCAACCTACATGAGGCCACTTTTCATATATTTTCAGGGCTACTTTATGTTCCCAATCCACCCCTATCTGGCATGGAAGAAATTGAATGATAAATCAATGTAAATGTACCAGGAGGTATTGACAAGCCTTTATAACATTATCTTATACTGTGAATTTCTCTAACGTCCTAGTGGATGCTGGGGACTCTGAAAGGACCATGGGGAATAGCGGCTCCGCAGGAGACTGGGCACAAAAGTAAAAAGCTTTAGGACTACCTGGTGTGCACTGGCTCCTCCCCCTATGACCCTCCTCCAAGCCTCAGTTAGATTTTTGTGCCCGAACGAGATGGGTGCAGGCTAAGGGGCTCTCCTGAGCTGCTTAGTGTTAAAGTTTAAAGTAGGTTTTTTATTTTCAGTGAGACCTGCTGGCAACAGGCTCACTGCACCGAGGGACTAAGGGGAGAAGAAGCGAACTCACCTGCGTGCAGAGTGGATTGGGCTTCTTAGGCTACTGGACATTAGCTCCAGAGGGACGATCACAGGCCCAGCCATGGATGGGTCCCGGAGCCGCGCCGCCGTCCCCCTTACAGAGCCAGAAGAGTGAAGAGGTCCGGAAAATCGGCGGCAGAAGACGTCCTGTCTTCAATAAGGTAGCGCACAGCACCGCAGCTGTGCGCCATTGCTCTCAGCACACTTCACACTCCGGTCACTGAGGGTGCAGGGCGCTGGGGGGAGCGCCCTGAGACGCAATAAAAACCTTTGTTTGGCAAAAAAATACATCACATATAGCTCCTGGGCTATATGGATGCATTTAACCCCTGCCATTTTTCCATTAAAAAGCGGGAGAAAGGCCGCCGATAAGGGGGCGGAGCCTATCTCCTCAGCACACTGGCGCCATTTTTTCCTCACAGCTCCGTTGGAGGAAGGCTCCCTGACTCTCCCCTGCAGTCCTGCACTACAGAAACAGGGTAAAACAAGAGAGGGGGGGCACTAAATTGGCATAGTAATATATACAGCAGCTATATTAGGGAAAAACACTTATATAAGGTTATCCCTATATATATATATAGCGCTCTGGTGTGTGCTGGCAAACTCTCCCTCTGTCTCTCCAAAGGGCTAGTGGGGTCCTGTCCTCTATCAGAGCATTCCCTGTGTGTGTGCTGTATGTCGGTACGCTGTGTCGACATGTATGAGGAGGAAAATGATGTGGAGGCGGAGCAATTGCCTGTGTTAGTGATGTCACCCCCTAGGGAGTCGACACCTGACTGGATGGTCTTATGGAAAGAATTACGTGATAGTGTCGGCACTTTACAAAAGACTGTTGACGACATGAGACAGCCGGCAAATCAGTTAATACCTGTACAGGCGTCTCAAACACCGTCAGGGGCTATAAAACGCCCGTTACCTCAGGTCGATACAGACACTGACACGGACACTGACTCCAGTGTCGACGGTGAGGAAACAAACGTATTTTCCAGGAGGGCCACACGTTACATGATCACGGCAATGAAGGAGGTTTTGAACATTTCTGATACTACAAATACCACAAAGAAGGGTATTATGTGGGGTGTGAAAAAACTACCCGTAGTTTTTCCTGAATCAGATGAATTAAATGAGGTGTGTGATGAAGCGTGGGTTTCCCCCGATAAAAAACTGCTAATTTCTAAAAAATTATGGGCATTATACCCTTTCCCGCCAGAGGTTAGGGCGCGTTGGGAAACACCCCCTAGAGTGGATAAGGCGCTCACACGCTTATCAAAACAAGTGGCGTTACCGTCTCCAGATACGGCCGCCCTCAAGGAACCAGCTGATAGGAAGCTGGAAAATATCCTAAAAAGTATATACACACATACTGGTATTATACTGCGACCAGCAATCGCCTCAGCCTGGATGTGCAGTGCTGGGGTGGCTTGGTCGGATTCCCTGACTGAAAATATTGATACCCTGGACAGGGACAATATATTATTGACTATAGAGCATTTAAAGGATGCATTTCTATATATGCGTGATGCACAGAGGGATATTTGCACTCTGGCATCAAGAGTAAGTGCGATGTCCATTTCTGCCAGAAGAGGGTTATGGACGCGACAGTGGTCAGGTGATGCGGATTCCAAACGGCATATGGAAGTATTGCCGTATAAAGGGGAGGAATTATTTGGGGTCGGTCTATCGGACCTGGTGGCCACGGCAACGGCTGGGAAATCCACCTTTTTACCCCAAGTCACCTCGCAGCAGAAAAAGATACCGTCTTTTCAGGCTCAGTCCTTTCGTCCCCATAAGGGCAAGCGGGCAAAAGGCCACTCATATCTGCCCCGGGGCAGAGGAAGGGGAAAAAGACTGCAGCAGACAGCCTCTTCCCACGAACAGAAGCCCTCCCCCGCTTCTGCCAAGTCCTCAGCATGACGCTGGGGCCTTACAAGCGGACTCAGGCATGGTGGGGGCCCGTCTCAAGAATTTCAGCGCGCAGTGGGCTCACTCGCAAGTGGACCCCTGGATCCTGCAGGTAGTATCTCAGGGGTACAATTTGGAATTCGAGACGTCTCCCCCTTGCCGGTTCCTGAAGTCTGCTTTACCAACGTCTCTCCCCGACAGGGTTGCGGTATTGGAAGCCATTCACAAGCTGTATTCCCAGCAAGTGATAATCAAGGTACCCCTCCTTCACCAGCGAAAGGGGTATTATTCCACGCTGTTTGTGGTACCGAAGCCGGACGGCTCGGTGAGACCCATTTTAAATCTGAAATCCTTGAACACTTACATAAAAAGGTTCAAGTTCAAGATGGAGTCACTCAGAGCAGTGATAGCGAACCTGGAAGAAGGGGACTATATGGTGTCTCTGGACATCAAGGATGCTTACCTCCATGTCCCAATTTGCCCTTCTCACCAAGGGTACCTCAGGTTTGTGGTACAGAACTGTCACTATCAGTTTCAGACGCTGCCGTTTGGATTGTCCACGGCACCCCGGGTCTTTACCAAGGTAATGGCCGAAATGATGATTCTTCTTCGAAGAAAAGGCGTCTTAATTATCCCTTACTTGGACGATCTCCTGATAAGGGCAAGGTCCAGGGAACAGTTAGAGGTCGGAGTAGCACTATCTCAAGTAGTACTACGACAGCACGGATGGATTCTAAACATTCCAAAATCGCAGCTGATTCCGACGACACGTCTGCTGTTCCTAGGAATGATTCTGGACACAGTACAGAAAAAGGTGTTTCTCCCGGAAGAGAAAGCCAGGGAGTTATCCGACCTAGTCAGGAACCTCCTAAGACCAGGCCAAGTGTCAGTACAACAATGCACAAGGGTCCTGGGAAAGATGGTTGCTTCTTACGAAGCGATTTCATTCGGCAGATTCCACGCAAGAACTTTTCAGTGGGATCTGCTGGACAAATGGTCCGGATCGCATCTTCAAATGCATCAGCGGATAACCCTGTCTCCAAGAACAAGGGTGTCTCTCCTGTGGTGGTTACAGAGTGCTCATCTCCTAGAGGGCCGCAGATTCGGCATTCAGGATTGGGTCCTGGTGACCACGGATGCCAGCCTGAGAGGCTGGGGAGCAGTCACACAGGGAAGAAATTTCCAGGGCTTGTGGTCAAGCATGGAAACGTCACTTCACATAAATATCCTGGAACTAAGGGCCATTTACAATGCCCTAAGTCAGGCGAGACCTCTGCTTCAGGGTCAGCCGGTGTTGATCCAGTCGGACAACATCACGGCAGTCGCCCACGTAAACAGACAGGGCGGCACAAGAAGCAGGAGGGCAATGAAGGAAGTGGCAAGGATTCTTCGCTGGGCGGAAAATCATGTGCTAGCACTGTCAGCAGTGTTCATTCCGGGAGTGGACAACTGGGAAGCAGACTTCCTCAGCAGGCACGATCTTCACCCGGGGGAGTGGGGACTTCACCCAGAAGTCTTCCACATGATTGTGAACCGTTGGGAAAAACCAAAGGTGGACATGATGGCGTCCCGCCTCAACAAAAAACTGGACAGGTATTGCGCCAGGTCAAGGGACCCTCAGGCAATAGCTGTGGACGCTCTGGTAACACCGTGGGTGTACCAGTCAGTGTATGTGTTCCCTCCTCTTCCTCTCATACCAAAAGTACTGAGAATCATAAGAAGGAGAGGAGTAAAGACTATACTCGTGGCTCCGGATTGGCCAAGAAGGACTTGGTACCCGGAAATTCAAGAGATGCTCACGGAAGACCCGTGGCCTCTACCTCTAAGAAAGGACCTGCTCCAGCAGGGACCATGTCTGTTCCAAGACTTACCGCGGCTGCGTTTGACGGCATGGCGGTTGAACGCCGGATCCTGAAGGAAAAAGTCATTCCGGATGAAGTCATCCCTACCCTGATCAAAGCCAGGAAGGATGTGACCGTACAACATTATCACCGTATTTGGCGAAAATATGTTGCGTGGTGCGAGGCCAGGAAGGCCCCTACAGAGGAATTTCAACTGGGTCGATTCCTGCATTTCCTGCAAACAGGACTGTCTATGGGCCTCAAATTAGGGTCCATTAAGGTTCAAATTTCGGCCCTGTCAATATTCTTCCAAAAAGAACTAGCTTCTGTTCCTGAAGTTCAGACGTTTGTCAAGGGAGTACTGCATATACAGCCTCCTTTTGTGCCTCCAGTGGCTCCTTGGGATCTCAATGTAGTGTTGGGATTCCTAAAATCACATTGGTTTGAACCACTCACCACTGTGGACTTAAAATATCTCACATGGAAAGTGGTAATGCTGTTAGCCCTGGCTTCAGCCAGGCGTGTTTCAGAATTGGCGGCTTTATCCTATAAAAGCCCTTACCTAATTTTTCATACGGACAGGGCAGAATTGAGGACTCGTCCTCAATTTCTCCCTAAGGTGGTTTCAGCTTTTCACTTAAACCAGCCTATTGTGGTGCCTGCGGCTACTAGGGACTTGGAGGATTCCAAGTTGCTGGACGTAGTCAGGGCCCTGAAAATATATGTTTCCAGGACGGCTGGAGTCAGAAAATCTGACTCGCTGTTTATCCTGTATGCACCCAACAAGCTGGGTGCTCCTGCTTCTAAGCAGACGATTGCTCGTTGGATTTGTAGTACAATTCAGCTTGCACATTCTGTGGCAGGCCTGCCACAGCCAAAATCTGTAAAAGCCCATTCCTCACGGAAAGTGGGCTCATCTTGGGCGGCTGCCCGAGGGGTCTCGGCTTTACAACTTTGCCGAGCAGCTACTTGGTCAGGGGCAAACACGTTTGCTAAATTCTACAAATTTGATACCCTGGCTGAGGAGGACCTGGAGTTCTCTCATTCGGTGCTGCAGAGTCATCCGCACTCTCCCGCCCGTTTGGGAGCTTTGGTATAATCCCCATGGTCCTTTCGGAGTCCCCAGCATCCACTAGGACGTTAGAGAAAATAAGAATTTACTTACCGATAATTCTATTTCTCATAGTCCGTAGTGGATGCTGGGCGCCCATCCCAAGTGCGGATTGTCTGCATTACTTGTACATAGTTATTGTTACAAAAATCGGGTTATTGTTGTTGTGAGCCATCTTTTCAGAGGCTCCTTCTGTTATCATGCTGTTAACTGGGTTCAGATCACAAGTTGTACGGTGTGATTGGTGTGGCTGGTATGAGTCTTACCCGGGATTCAAAATCCTTCCTTATTGTGTACGCTCGTCCGGGCACAGTATCCTAACTGAGGCTTGGAGGAGGGTCATAGGGGGAGGAGCCAGTGCACACCAGGTAGTCCTAAAGCTTTTTACTTTTGTGCCCAGTCTCCTGCGGAGCCGCTATTCCCCATGGTCCTTTCGGAGTCCCCAGCATCCACTACGGACTATGAGAAATAGAATTATCGGTAAGTAAATTCTTATTTTCTTACCCTGTTTCCAAGACAATTAATTAATTTAACTTGTTAATTAAGTGAAAGGAAGACATGATATTTTCCGGGAGATGTATCAAGCCGGGGAGAGAGATAAAGTTGAGTATTTGCCCAAATCATATGAAGCTTCTAACTACAGGTATTATTTCATGTACTGTGCTAGATAAGTGACAGAAGATGATTGGGTAGTTTGGACATCTGTACTTTATCTCTCTCCAAGGCTTGATACATCTCCCCAAGAGTGCTGTATATAAAATATATGTCTGGCTGCTATACAGCAGGCCAGGAGCACCAGCAGGACTGTAGAGTAACAGTCATATCAGTAATAATTTGCGAACCCTGTGAAATTAACATTCAGTAAAGACGGGAGACTCAGTCAATGAATACATAAAAGATTTTTTAGTTTATGTTAAAATATAAAAAGTTTATTAAGTGGAATATTTAATAAATAATATTTGCGAGACATCTCCAAAAACAGTTGGTTTTGGGGGCTGCCCACAAATATTAACCAGCCCCTGAATGTATGTATTGGGGACTGCAATATATATTTGAGATATCTATTGCGTTCCTCCTATTTTGAACACAAAAGCAGCCACCAAAAGTTTCTACGGCAGATGGTAAACTGTGAAACTCACCAAGCTCCAGAATGCAAAGTATTTCTGAGCTTGGCCCAGCAGCTAATGCCATTTCTAAATGACTTTTGTAGCCTGTGGGCTACATTATGCAATAATTCCCAGGAGAAGGATCCTTGGGATCCCTCTGCATTACTGTCTGCTCTCACATACGCAGTCTGACGATTGCACATGTAAACTAGCGCAGCCGGGGTCTAAACCCAGAAGTAAAGTGATCGCATTAGCAATTATTTTACTTCTTATACATTGCAGGGGAGGGCATGAGATTGGTACTCATTATGGCATAAAAGCTACACCTCTGGACTCACAAAGAGTCATCCTTCAGCACTCAGGAGAGGAAAACCCCCTTGGGGGGAAACCTCTGGGGAACCATGGCCTCAGGATCACCCTTCCCTCTGGGCATTAAGAGGTGTACTAATAGAGGGGTCAGTATGCTATCCCAGCGCATGGTATCCCGGTGGATGTCATGCCAATGCTGGGATCCCAGTACAGAAAAGACCGACAGGGGTGAGTAAGGTGTGTTCTCCTCCCTAACTCTGCCTGTCCGCAGTCTAACCCTAACCTCTCCCTTTGTGCCTAACCCTCACGCGGAGGTGCCTAATCCTAACCTCCATCCCTGCTGCCTAATCCTAACCCTCCCTTCCCCGCAGCCTAACCACTCCCAGGGGTGCGTACCCATCCCATAGCCTAACCCTAACTTCCCCCCACCCGCAGCCTAACCCTATCCCCCCCCACCGCACCCTAATCCTAACTCCCCCGCCTGATGCCTAAAACCTAAACCCCCACCTGATGCCTAAACCTAACCCTCCCTTCCCCGCAGCCTAACCACCCCCGGGGGTGCCTAACACTAACCAACCCACTGCCTAACCCTAACCTCCCCCCACCCACAGCCCAAAACCTAACCCCCCGCCTGATGCCTAAACCTAATCTCCCCACTTGATGCCTAAACCTAACCCTCCCTTACCCGCAGCCTAACCACCCCCGGGGGTGCCTAACCCTAACCAACCCTTCCCACTGCCTAACCCTAACCTCCCCCCACCCACAGTCTAAACCTAACCCCCGCCTGATACCTAATCCTAATCTCCCCACCTGATGCCTAAACCTAACCCTCCCTCCCCCACAGCCTAACCACCCCCGGGGGTCCCTAACTCACCCTACCCGCGGCCTAACCCTATCCTCCCCCCATCCACAGCCTAACCTATCCGCCTGATGTCTAACCCTCTCCCTATCCCCCTAACTCTGCCTGTCCGCAGTCTAGCCTTAACCTCCCCCCTTTGTGCCTAACCCTCCCGCGGAGGTGCCTAATCATAACCTCCATCCCTGCTACCTAAACCTAACCCTCCCTCTCCTGCAGCCTAACCACTCCCGGGGGTGCCTAACCCACCCTACCCACAGCCTAACGCTAACCTCCCCCCACACGCAGCCTAAACCTAACCCAGTGCCTGATGCTAAACCTAACCCCCTGCCTGATGCCTAAACCTCCCTCCCTCACAGCCTAACCACCCCCAGGGGTGCCTAACCTACCCTACCCGCAGCCTAACCCTAACCTCCCCCCACCCACAGCCTAAACTTAACCCCCCCGCCTGACGCCTAAACCTAATCTCCACGCCTAAACCTAACCCTTCCTCCCACACAGCCTAACCACCACCAGGGGTGCCTAACCCTAAGCTCCCCCCACCCACAGCGCAAACTTAACCCCCCCCCACCTAATGCCTAAACCTAACCCTCCCGTCTGATGCCTAAACCTAACCCTCCCCCGCAGCCTAACCTCCACCAGGGGTGCCTAACCCACCCTATCCGCAGCCTAACCCTAACATGCCCCCACCTGCAGCCTAACCCTAACCCCCCACCTGACGCCTAAACCTTACCCCCTCTGACACGTAAACCTAATGCTCCCTCCCCCGCAGACTAACCACACCCCCTCCCCCCGTGCCTGATGCCTAAACCTAACCCCCCTTGCCTAGCCCTAAACCTATGATCATGGGGATACGGGCGTCGGTATCCTTGACCATTCGTAGTTCCATTGGGATCCCAGTGTCAGTATTCTGACTGCCGTAGACGTGACAGCCGGCATCTTTACCGCATCTCCTAATAGGTAATGCATATGTCCCAACATTTGGAGCATGTGTCCGCAGCTCTCCTCCCAGGGCAGCTATTCAGGGATCACCCACTGCATGTAGACGAAGAGGAAGAGATGAAAAATCATTGTTAGTGGATGAACAAGCAGAGAGACAAACTGCAAACAGTGGTGTGGTTGTGTAGAGAGAAAAATCTCTCTATGTAAATATGTTACTCTAACTACTGAGGACATGGAAAATGCCTAAAATAAGGACAATTATCCCAAAGGGCCCATTGTTTTTATACAATACACACATTGGGGGGGATAAGTTCTCCCTTATAGTAATTAGTGGGTACCTTCAGAAAAGAAATGTGACCAGTAAATAATAAAAGCTATAAATTGCTAACATTTAGTGATTAATACAATTAGGTACGAGTTACCATTCCTGCGCCATTTCAACAGCATCTAAACTCACACCCTTTTGGCCAGATTCAGCCTATGGGACTACCGGAAAGTGCGGCTGTTGTAAGACAAACTCGCACCTAATTAAACTGACCCCTTAGTTGTTAAATGTGATAAAATAGTCAAATATAATGGTGTAATTGTGGGCCTGATTCAGTTGTGGTTGTTGAAGCGATCGCTGCTGCAATCTTGCCGTTCACAATTGCATTGTGAGTCTGAGCAGTCATAGGGTGAGCAAGTCTCCTAGACACAGGAGGCTCTCCAGCAGCAACACAGGTCACAATGGGTAATTTATGCATGCACATGGAACGGCGTTTGAACGGACCTGACACGCCTGTATACAGTTAGCCACCCCCATTACCACCTCAAACGCTGACTTCCTGTCAATCACTTTGCAATGGGATCCTTTATGTGAGCTTGATTTCATTTTGTGCGCAGTGCAGCTTACACGCATGCACAGTGAAAAAGCATTGAGTCACTTGGTGCAACAGCAGCTCTGCATCCGCATCTGAATCAGGCCCCCTGAGTGGTAAGGAGAAGGATTCTGGGGAAAGGACTATGGGGGTCATTCCGAGTTGATCGCTAGCTAAAAATGTTCGCTGCGCAGCGATGAAGCAAAAAACCGTCACTTCTGCGCATGCGTATGCGGAGCAATGCGCATGCGCGACTTACTTACACAACGGCTGATGCAGTTTTACACAAGGTCTAGCAAAGCTTTTCAGTCGCACTGCTGGCCGCAGAGTGATTGACATGAAGTGGGCGTTTCTGGGTGTCAACTGACCGTTTTCAGGGAGTGTTTGAAAAAACACAGGAGTGCCAGGAAAAACACAGGCGTGGCTGGGAGAACGCAGGGCGTGTTTGTGACATCAAATCCGGAACTGAACAGTCTGAAGTGATCGCAAGCTAGGAGTAGGTCTGGAGCTACTCTACAACTGCACAATTTTTTTTTGGAGTCGCTCTGCGATCCTTTTGTTCGCATTTCTGCTAAGCTAAAATACACTCCCAGAGGGCGGCGGCATAGCGTTTTCACAACTGCTAAAAACTGCTAGTGAGAGAACAACTCGGAATGACCACTTATGTCTCCTTTGTTATATGTAAAGATAGGGAAACAGTCACACATCATTTATACCATTCTGTACCATTTCATCATTTGGTTATTCTATGGGTGAGATGTATTAAGCCCTGCAGAGTGATAAAGTGGAGAGAGGTAAAGTGCCAGCCAATCAGCTCCTAACTGCCATGTTACAGGCTGTGTTTGAAAAATGACAACTAGGAGCTGATTGGTTGTTAGTTTATCTCTCTCCACTTTATCACTCTCCCAGGCTTTGTACACCTGCCCCCAGTTCATTGATATACTGTAAATGTCAGCCATTTCACTATCTCCCCCGATCTGTATTGTTCTTCCCCCGATCTGTATGTTCTGTATCATGCTCTCCCCACCCTTCCTGTTTTTCTGTATTACAGTATGTTCTACATCTCGCAACCCCCAAAAGTGTATGTCCTTCCTCCATATGTACTATGGAGTATGCCACAATTTCTATGTTTTTGTATTGTGCTCCCTCACCATCTGTATGTGGTATACCAAGTTGCCCCTTATGCATGTTTTGTATTGTCCGCTCTCCCCCACCATAGACCCTATGGGGGTCTTTCCGACCCGATCGCAGCATACTTTCGTTCGCACAGCTGAGACTGGGTCACTACTGCACATGCGCAGGGGCCATCATGCGCACGTGCGTTGTTGCGAGCAATGACGCTGACTACAAAGAAAGCAGTCGCAGCGGCGACCACAAGAAGATTGACTGCAGGAAGGCATTCCGGGGCGGCAACTCACCGTTTGGAGCCATTTTCGGGGAGTGGTAAGGAAAACGCAGGCGTGTCCAGGTGAACGGAGGGCGGATGTCTGACGTCAAAGCCGTGCCTATCATCGCTGGATCCGTCGCACAGGGTAAGTATGTCCAGGGCTGGTCTTGTTTTGCAGGAAACTGTTTTAGCATAGCAGGGCTGCACAAGCGATCGCAGCCCTGCTATGCTAAAATAGACTCCACCATGGGGGTCATTCCGAGTTGTTCGCTCGCTAGCAGATTTTAGCAGCATTGCACACGCTAGGCCGCCGCCCTCTGGGAGTGTATCTTAGCTTAGCAGAATAGCGAACGAAAGATTAGCCGAATTGCGAATAGAAAATTCTTAGCAGTTTCTGAGTAGCTCCAGACCTACTCACAGATTGCGATCAGCTCAGGCCGTTTCGTTCCTGGTTTGACGTCACAAACACGCCCTGCGTTCGGCCAGCCACTCCCCCGTTTCTCCAGACACTCCCGTGTTTTTTCCTGGCACGCCTGCGTTTTTCCGCACACTCCCAGAAAACGTCCAGTTTCCGCCCAGAAACACCCACTTCCTGTCAATCACACTCCGATCACTTCAACGATGAAAATTCTTCGTTCGGACGTGAGTAAATCTACTAAGTTTTGTGCTAAAATACTTACCGCATGCACACTGCGTACCATGCGCATGCGCATTTTTGCCTTAATCGCTCCGTTGCGAAAATCGTCAACGAGCGAACAACTCGGAATGACCCCCCATAGGCGGAGATTAGTTGATCGCACCAGCAGCAAATAGTTGCTTGCTGCGATCAACTCGGAATGAGGGCCTATGTTTTGACTGTGCTCTCAATACCCCCCACCACACACACAATTACACAAGTATGGTAACTTACCTCCTGCATGCTATTCTCCAGTCACTAATTCCTCTGCGACCCCTCCCGTCGTCTTCAACTGACACTTTGCAGATCTCTTTGCCGGTCACCCGACACTCTGCAAATCTCTTTGCCAAATGATGATCTAAATAACCAGAAATCCTGGTCAAACATACTAGGGGGTAAATTTACTAAGATTCGTAATTCTCCCGATTTGGTGGGAGAATAATCACGAATGACATCGAAAGTGTAAAACTGCAACTTTTTGAATTTGTTACGATGGATTTACTAAGCTGCCGTATTTTGCCTTTTCGGGTTTTCCGATGTCGATGTCATTCGTTTTTTTTTCCAGTTTTTTACGGCAGTGATTAGCAAAACACTGCCGACTTTTTTACAATGAATCTCGGCCGGATCTGTGTGATCCGTGCTGGGGTTCATTTTTTTTTTTTTTTTTTTTAAATTAAACACTGTAAAATCCCAAAAAAAAATTGCGTGGGGTCCCCTCTCCTAAGCATAACCAGCCTCGGGCTCTTTGAGCCGATCCTGGTTGCAGAAATATGGGGAAAAAATTGACAGGGGTTCCCCCATATTTAAGCAACCAGCATCGGGCTCTGCGCCTGGTCCTGGTTCCAAAAATACGGGGGACAAAAAGAGTAGGGGTCCCCCGTATTTTTAAAACCAGCACCGGGCTCCACTAGCTGGACAGATAATGCCACAGCCGGGGGTCACTTTGATATAGTGCCCTGCGGCCGTGGCATCAAAAATCCAACTAGTCACCCCTGGCCGGGGTACCCTGGGGGAGTGGGGACCCCTTCAATCAAGGGGTCCCCCCCCCAGCCACCCAAGGGCCAGGGGTGAAGCCCGCGGCTGCCCCCCCCCCCATCCAATGGGCTGCGGATGGGGAGGCTGATAGCCTTTTGTGATAATGAAAAGATATTGTTTTTAGTAGCAGTACTACAAGGCCCAGCAAGCCTCCCCCGCATGCTGGTACTTGGAGAACCACAAGTACCAGCATGCGACGGAAAAACGGGCCCGCTGGTACCTGTAGTACTACTACTAAAAAAATACCCAAAAAAAGACAAGACACACACACCGTGAAAGTAAAGATTTATTACATACATGCACACAAACATACATACATACTTACCTTATGTTCACACGCAGGTCGGTCCTCTTCTCCAGTAGAATCCAAGGGGTACCTGTTGAATAAATTCTACTCACCAGATCGCGGGTCCCAGGGTCCTCGGGGCATCCATTTGTAATCCACGTACTTGCATAAAATAAGAAAACGGAAAGCCGAGCCACGAACTGAAAGGGGCCCCATGTTTTCACATGGGACTCCTTTCCCCGAATGCCAGAAACCCACTCTGCTGATGTCTAAGTGGGTTTCTTCAGCCAATCAGGGAGCGCCACGTTGTAGCACTCTCCTGATCGGCTGAGTGCTCCTGTACTGAGTGACAGGCGGCACACGGCAGTGTTACAATGTAGCGCCTATGCGCTCCATTGTAACCAATGGTGGGAACTTTCTGCCCTGCGGTTGACCTAAAGTGACGTCACCGCTGAGCAGAAAGTTCCCACCATTGGTTACAATGGAACGCATAGGCGCTACATTGTAACACTGCCGTGTGCCGCCTGTCACTCAGTACAGGAGCACACAGCCGATCAGGAGAGTGCTACAACGTAGCACTCCCTGATTGGCTGAAGAAACCCACTTAGACATCAGTCAGAGTGGGTTTCTGGCATTCGGGGAAAAAAGTCCCATGTGAAAACATGGGGCCCCTTTCAGTTCGTGGCTCGGCTTTCCGTTTTCTTATTTTATGCAAGTACGTGGATTACAAATGGATGCCCCGAGGACCCTGGGACCCGCGATCTGGTGAGTAGAATTTATTCAACAGGTACCCCTTGGATTCTACTGGAGAAGAGGACCGACCTGCGTGTGAACATAAGGTAAGTATGTATGTATGTTTGTGTGCATGTATGTAATAAATCTTTACTTTCACGGTGTGTGTGTCTTGTCTTTTTTTGGGTATTTTTTTAGTAGTAGTACTACAGGTACCAGCGGGCCCGTTTTTCCGTCGCATGCTGGTACTTGTGGTTCTCCAAGTACCAGCATGCGGGGGAGGCTTGCTGGGCCTTGTAGTACTGCTACTAAAAACAATATCTTTTCATTATCACAAAAGGCTATCAGCCTCCCCATCCGCAGCCCATTGGATGGGGGGGGGACAGCCTCGGGCTTCACCCCTGGCCCTTGGGTGGCTGGGGGGGGGACCCCTTGATTGAAGGGGTCCCCACTCCCCCAGGGTACCCCGGCCAGGGGTGACTAGTTGGATTTTTGATGCCACGGCCGCAGGGCACTATATCAAAGTGACCCCCGGCTGTGGCATTATCTGTCCAGCTAGTGGAGCCCGGTGCTGGTTTTAAAAATACGGGGGACCCCTACTCTTTTTGTCCCCCGTATTTTTGGAACCAGGACCAGGCGCAGAGCCCGATGCTGGTTGCTTAAATATGGGGGAACCCCTGTCAATTTTTTCCCCATATTTCTGCAACCAGGATCGGCTCAAAGAGCCCGAGGCTGGTTATGCTTAGGAGGGGGGACCCCACGCAATTTTTTTAAATAAAATAACAACTTTCCCACCCCTTCCCACTGATATACATGCACGGATCTCATGGATCCCTGCATGCCTATCCAATCACGGGGAAAAAAAGCAGGTCTGTTTTTTTTTAGCACTTTTTTACGAGTTGTAATTTTTCACGGCAGTGTTTGTTTTTTTTTTGCTTTGCACTTCTTAGTAAATTACCGAGATTCATACTTAAACAGCCGCGTTTTGACCGATGGTGTATTCATTCGTAATTTTTTTCTTGGACTTGCAAAAAATTACGAATGCCCTCATCACTGCCGTGATTATTGCTTAGTAAATTACCGAGATGACACTTTGATGAAAAAACGGCATCTCGGTCAAAATCGGGAGCTTAGTAAATTTACCCCAATGTGTATAATTATACTACTATATTTTGTTACGTACTTTCATTTTTATTCATTTGCAATTTATCTATTTTATTGACTTTTTATCCAAAACCCAAGATCCTTTCTCATAGAGACCAAGTTATCTGCTCCAGGTTTTATCTTCCCTAGTGCTAGGATCATGGTAGTATCATACACTGGGCCTAATTCAGACCTGATCGCAGCAGCAAATTTGTTCTCTAATGGACAAAACCATGTGCACTGCAGGTGGGGCAGATGTAACATGTGCAGAGAGAGTATGGTAACTTACCTCCTGCATGTTATACTCCAGTCGTTGCTACCTCTGCGACCCCTCCTGTCGTCTTCAACTGGCACTTTGCAGATCTCTTTGCCGGTCACCCGACACTCTGCAAATCTCTTTGCCAGATGATCTAAAAAACACAAAAGACTATCATTAAGCATAGTACTAGTTTAAGTACAATAAAATGTCCATGAGTCAACCAGTTTCCCAATTTTCCTTAAACCAAACAAGATACTTTCAAAGTTATCAATATCCCATTTATCTATTTTATTAACTTTTTCATCCAAAAGCCACGATCCTGCCTCATAGAGACCCAGGTTATCTTCATTCCCTGTATGTGTGCTTATCCTCTATACTGCCCTCTTTATTCCTGAAACGCTACATTGTTATTCCTAAATATGTTGTTCCTTCCTGCGCTTCTCCTATTTATGTGTCCTTGTACCTGTATTCCCTGTTCTGTCTATCTTGTCTTGCCTTTCAGCGGATTATACTGCACTCTGTCTTCCTTACCTCTCTCCATCATACCCTGCTATGTAGGACTCACCTCATCCTACCTGTCTTCCTGCGTGGAAACTGGAAATGTCAGCAGCTCTAGATAGAATGTTACAGGAAGAAGCATTGTGATGTCACGGGCTAGTGATGTCACAAGCTAGGTGTGATGTCACAGTAACCAACAGCAAAGCTACAGACTTACAGCTATCTTACATAAACATTTTCTACATCAATTACAATTGGATATACATGAGTTTCTAGTTAAAAAAAAAAATGAGACTAGTGTAGAAAATGAAGTATAAGGCAATGTTGTATAGAGTGCCTTAATATATAGGTAAAGGGAAAACATAAGTGACAGGAATTTCTAGACTAAATCACTGCTTATATTTTATAAGGAAATAAACCTCTTTATCTAAGAGGCTGAATTAATCATTTTCCGTTATGTGTGAGTGTGTATATATATATACACCTTGAAAAAGGGGCTACGGGCCCTGAAACGTCGGTCACATGTTGTATTTTGTGATGTCTTAAATACACAATTTTTTCTACTTGGAAGTCCTGGAGTGCCGCCGATTTCTTTCTACATATATATATATATATATATATATATATATACAGAGAGAGATAGCTATACTAACTATACTATCCCATCAAACCAGGAAACTCACGAATTAAACAGTTCTGTGGCTGGCTGACCTCAAGTCTGCATTTCACCTGGTTTAATCAGCCACAGAACCTGTGTAACTCATAAGCGTATAAAGAGGAGAAGAAATAAGAGTTGTCTTTTTTTGTGGCGCACTAGGAATGTATTATTCAATACCAGCGTATATAAAATTGTAAGGTGGGCCCCCAAGGTGACATTCACAGGGAATAGGTAATGACATCGACTCGACTTGTTCACACCCGCTGGACGTGTTGGAAAGAGGTTGAGTGGACAGTGAACTTGACTGTGCCCTGTGGCACCACGTGGCACCATTGTACTGACAGCCGGACTGCTGAGAACAGAACCTGGAGGGTACATAACTTTTTGGTTTTCAGTTAATCTCATGACACTCCACCCAAAGCTACTCTTCTGGTTATCCTATCAGCTAGGACCAGTGGCGGAACTAGCAAGCGGTGGCCCCAGGTGCAATAAATTGCCTCCTCTCATCCCGTCCAAGTCCACTCCCCTCCCCCAACTCCAAATTAGAGATTCTTTGCATGCTTCCGTATAAGAGATGTGTATATATATATATATGTCAAAAATAAGGAGAGCGCACCAGTGAATAATAATAAAAGGTAACACTTTACTTATGTAAATATCCACGTACATGTAAGTTAAGATTGATGCACTTAGCCAGTCTCTCCGGTAACTGCCGCCACGGAATGATCCTTCTGCTAGCGGGGTATTTCTCACGGAGAAGCCGTTTGCTCTGTATCAGACGGGAAACACACTTTGTCTGCAGATGCAAGCCACGCCCAACGCGTTTCGTCACTTAGGGACTTCGTCAGGAGCTGTGTTATTGGATCCTCAAAGTTCACCTTTTAACCACTGCTTTCTGCACTGATTGGTTGATTACTTCAACACTAAAACCATTGTTTTTTTGATCATCCTTGCTGGAATTTTATATGCATTTCACAGAAACTGATAATTTACATAATTAACAATAATTTACAACAATAAAACTACCAATACTATCATAATAGTTCTCTGCTGCTGACCCTTTTAATTATTATACCTTGGTTTTTACACATGGTTCCAATTAGATTCTTCTAATTGTCTTTACAATAAGCAGCATACGTTTGTAGGCATCAGTATATGTTTCTAGGGCTCACAGCTTTATATCATATTTATTTATAAATCATAAACATTTCTCTCGCTTAAAAATAATACTATAATTCTAAAAAGACCAATTTATACGTCTGTTCAGTCCTATCTAAAATCTATATACTCCTAATCCTACATCCCCCTTCCTACTATTACCCAGACTCACATGAAAACCGGAGCGTTACATCTAATCTGTTGTGACAGGACATAATCTCTGAGTGTTCGCCACTCCCCATCGGGTGCTAACACCAACTTCGATGGGGACTACACTCAGCCTTTTACCCTGTCAATCTAACAGAAACGGTACGCTGTCGCATCCCTCATTCAGTCCATCTGGGGTTAATGTGCCTAGCGTGTAGATCCAGAAGGTTTCCCGTTGTGATAACAGCTTTAAAATATCACCCCCTCTATTACCTAAATGTACTTGCTCTATTGCTTTAAATGATAAATTCTCTATCTTAGAATCACAACATTGCTGAAAGTGACGGGGTACACTATGGTTTAGTACTTTGTTATTAATGTTCCTTGTGTGCTCTAAAATCCTTATTTTTAGCTGCCTCTTAGTTTTTCCTATGTATCTCTTCCCACGTTTACATTCCAGCATATATATGACATGTGTACTTAGACAATTTAGTTTTCCTTTTATCATCCAGGATTTTTGTTTATCATGACTCCAAATCTTTTTATTATCCCTACTTGCCAGTTTGCAGATTTTGCATTTATTACAAGGGAAGAAGCCCTGCAAATTGCTCAACCATCCCTCTTTCTTTTCAGTTAGGGGGTTACTGGGTGCTATTATTGATTTTAGATTTTTAGTTTTTCGACATATAACCTGCGGTTTATCAGGTAATATTCCCTTTAATACTGGGTCTAGTTCTAACACCCCCCAATGTTTTTCAAGAATTTTGTAACCTCTCCCAATTTACTGTTAAATGTTTTGACAAATGGGATATTACAGAACCTATTGGTTACCTCCTTCTTTTTATATTTTACAAGATCTTTTCTATTGCGGTTCCTAGCCTTCAATATTGAGTCAGTTATTAACCCTTCCGGGTAACCTTTTTCTCTAAAGCGTTGTCCATATACCTCTGCTTGTTCATCATATTTTTCTACTGTCGAGCAATTACGCCGCAGTCTAATAAACTGTGAGTACGGTATATTTGATACCCATTTTTTGTGGTGACAGCTATCAAAGTGGACATAGCTGTTACAGTCCACCATCTTAATATGCGTGTACGTCACAACCTGTTCTCCATTTGCACAACTTGTACTGTCCAATACCAAGTCCAAAAACTCTATCTTCTGTTTGTTTATGTTAGACGTAAATTTGAGGTTATAAGTATTTATGTGGAGATATGTCATAAATTCCTCAAACATTGAGGCTGCACCCTTCCAAACTATCACTATGTCATCTATGAATCTTTTAAATAACTGAATATTGTCTTTAAAAGGATTGTTGTTCTGTATCTTTTCCATTTCCCATTTTCCTAGGTATAAATTAGCCAGATTCGGGGCATATGGAGTTCCCATGGCCACACCCCTCCGTTGTATGTAATACTTATCTTTGAACAAAAAATAATTGTTTTTTAGTATATATTCTATACACTCTAGGATTAATTTTTTCTTCAATCTATTGACCTCAGGATCTCTATCTAAAAATGCACCTACCGCTTCTAGACCATTTTGGTGAGGTATGCACGTGTAAAGCGCCTCAACGTCTATTGTTACCCAGAAAAAATCAGCCTCCCATTTAAATGTTTCTAGGATTTCCAATACTTGTGTTGAATCTTTGATAAATGTATCCAGTTGTGTGACATACTGCTTTATTTGGATATCTACATATTCTGATATTTTTGAACTAACTGAATTGATCTATATATACACACACACACACACACACACACATATACACGGTGGTGCATGTATAAATTTTTTTTAGTTGTGCTGTTGTCACGATCCGGGTATCTGGACGCCATTACCTGCCTTTCAGATGTCTCCTGAGGCTCGCTCAGCGTTCCAAGGCCGGATCTCATCTGTGTCCACATACTGCACATCCCTCCTGTCACGCTGAGATGCTGTCACAGCGGCGCAATGTTTGAATCCTGCATGGCGTCTCCCGTTCTCCGCGGCCTCCGCCACCGCTCCTGTGTTATAGGTGCAGGTTGTCAGTGTGGTGTTCCATGCCTGCCGCGGCCTCCGTTGTCATCCACGAGTATCAGCATACATTTCTCAGTCTAGCGTCTCCTGTCCTCTGCGGCCGGCGCCGCCATTGCAGTTATGTTTCCACATGGTTTCCTAAACCAGTTTTCCCTCCAAGTTCTAACATGGGCGCAGCCATGTTGGATTCAATCACATGCTTCAGTTCCTCCAATCCACTGCCTCTGGAAATCTGCATAATTGCCCAGCCAATACCTGCATTGCTGCAGGTATAAGTATCCTGTGCCTGGGCCAGGAAATGGTCAGTGCTTTGTTTGTCATACCTTGTTCCAGTCTCTCTCCTGTGGTTGTGTTCCAGGTTCCAGCTCCTGTCTCCAGCATCCACTAAAGAGACCCGCACCTGCCTACCATCCTGCGGTGCAGCCTGACTCTGCAGTCCTCCGTGGCTGATCCAGTTTCCAGCTTCCAGCTATTTCATCTGCTTCCAGCAGTATCCACTACCACCGGTAATCATCCTTCAACTCCTCTGTTTCCACGCTCCCTAGCATCTTATTATATTCACTCCATGTTTCATCACCTGGCTGGTTCCACCCAGCATTCATTCAGTGACTTTATCATCTGGCTGATTCCATTCCGCATCCACTCCGTGTCTTACCACCTGTCTGGTTCTATCCAGCAATTACAAACAGCTGATTCAAGTTACCAGCTTCATCTGTTCCATCTACTGGCATGTTCCTTGGATATCTTCACTACTACAGCCAGGCCTGGTAAGGTTATTCCATCTAAGGACTGTAACAGCTGTTCTTACCTACCAGTGTCCTGTGAAACCATTTCATGGTCAGAGTGCTCCAGGAATCATATTATTTATCATTGCCATTGTTATTATTTGCTGTCTGTTGTTACACGGAGTTTGTCAATAAACTTTTAATTTACTTTTACCTGGTTGTCATGGTCACACCTTCGGGTTTCCTTTTAACACTTACATGTCCAGGGGTCTGATTAAACCTCCCCGGTTTCAGTTCCTCTCAGCCCCTACAACTGAGGCTTCCTCCTATCAGCAAAAACCCTCAGTTGTGACAGTAAGCACTGACCATATGAATCCAGCCGGAGACCAGGATCAAGCGGCCAGGCCGATGCAAGAACTGGCAGCCCGACTTGAACATCAGGAGGCTGCACAAGGCCACATCATCCGCTGTCTCCAGGATCTCTCTACGCGGCTGGATGGGATTCAAACGACCCTCCGTGGACCTGGCACGTCCGGTGCATCCACAACAGTGACACCAGCTGTAACCCCACCCACCTTACCCATTTCCAGTCCACGTCTTCATCTCCCAACGCCAGCAAAATTTGACGGATCTCCAAGGTTCTGCAGGGGATTTCTTAACCAATGCGAAATCCACTTTGAGCTTCAGCCTGGCAATTTCCCCAGTGACCGTACTAAAATTGCCTATATCATTTCCCTTCTCAGCGGCTCAGCCCTTGACTGGGCATCACCTTTATGGGAGAAGTCTGATCCCCTGCTGTCCTCCTATACGGACTTTGTGGCAACATTCAGGCGCATCTTCGACGAGCCAGGCCGGGTAACCTCTGCTTCATCTGAGATTCTCCGTTTACGCCAGGGAACACGTACTGTGGGACAGTATCTCATACAGTTCAAAATCCTGGCATCTGAACTGGCATGGAACGACGAGGCCCTGTATGCTGCATTCTGGCATGGCTTATCAGAACGCATCAAGGATGAGTTAGCTACCAGAGACTTGCCCTCTAAGTTGGATGAGCTAATTTCTCTTTGCACGAAGGTTGATCTACGTTTCAGAGAGAGAGCAACCGAGCAAGGAAGATCGTCTGCTCCAAAATCTTCTGCTCCTCCTCTTCGTCAACCGTCTCCATCCAAGGATGAGCCCATGCAAATTGGCCGTTCCCGTCTATCTCCCGCTGAGCGCCGAAGACGTCTCTCTGAGTCTCTCTGTCTCTATTGTGCAGCTCCGTCTCACATTATCAATGCCTGTCCCAAACGTTCGGGAAACTCCAAATCCTAGCTCGCCAAGGAGAGGGCCGGCTAGGAGTAATGATCTCCTCTCCATCTCCTCAT